>NW_027555958.1:186243710-186705995 GCF_003287225.1 Phascolarctos cinereus
CTTTCTTCTTGCAGAGCAATAGCAACCAACAACTTTTCTGATACTGACACATCATTGCTCATACATCTGACATTAGTCTCAATTTTTTCTCCATATTCTCAAGCTATCTGCTGGGGTTTTTTTCCCCTCAGCATGTCTGTCTTTTGCTCAATACTTGAAAAGACCTTCCAAAATGATATCTAACCTCCAACAATGTTTTTGTAAGCAACAGGAAGAAGATTCATCTCTTCCATGGGTAATTCATCTCCTTGTTCAGTTAAAGATTTTAAGGAGATTGCCATGTCATCATATCTCTCAGCCTGCTCAGCCAATCTGGCCATTTGCACCAGATCATTTTTATGAATTCTGTGCCCAGAGTAAGAGCTGGTGACAGACTGATAGTTGGAAGTTCAGTAGTCTCTGGATAGCATCAGTGTCAGCAACCGAGCTAAAACTCTGTCTCAATATCTCTCAGCTCACAGGTTCTAACCACTCAATTAATTCGATGCCTGATTTATAGTCTTCCCCTTCATGGTGTTCTCACCTTTATACTAGAGAACTTCAATAACACTTTGCTGTTCCTTCAATTCCTCTACTTCCCTTTCCCTCAGTTGGCTTAGCTCCAGTGACCTACCCCTCTAGTGCATGTTAGCCAAACGCAGGGATGGCTATACCCTTAATCTTGCAAATATCCACAAATGTGCAACCTCCCTGTTGAAGAACTCCAAAGTTTTGTATTCAGTCATAGTTTTCTATCATTCTATTTCTCCATATACCTCACTCTGAGATCTATTCTTTGTCCTCACTAGGACGTTAAATCCCTCCATGCTTTTTGAGGCCATCCCTTCTCCTGTAGTAGGACTAAGATTCCCCATTTCCTGCAACAGAGATTAGCTTTTCCCCCATTTCCTAAACTGGGAAAAAGCAACAAAATAGTCTCAGAACCTAATTGGCCCCTACTTCCCTGAAGCAACTTCTTGAGATCACCTAAGGGCATAAAACATCCCATCTACATGCAGTTAGTTGGATTTTTAAGACCATTCATATCATCATATCCTTCACCACATTCTGCCTTACTGATGCATTTCCATATAGAAATGAGGTTCAAATCCAGAGAAACTAAATGCCTCTGTATCCATGTTGCATATCCTTGCAATATCAGAGCAAAAGTACAACTCCTTTTCTTAAAGGTTCAATGACTTATAAATTCCTCATTCTATCCCAATATGGAAATTGATCTAAGAGAATGTAGACATTCTGCCTCTAACTTTTGGCACAGTGGACAGGATATAGTGAAAGACAGGAGAACTACCTCAGTGATCTTAAGAAGTATCTGAAGAGCGCAAGAAATTTTTAGAGGAAGAGATGAATATGAGAAGTACAAAAAAACTTACATGAACTTATACAAAGTGGAATAAGCAAAACCAGGAAAATCTATTCAAAGAAAGGAATAAAGGAATGAAGGGGGATGAAGGAAGGAAGGAAGGAAGGAAGAAAGGAAGGAAGGAAGGAAGGAAGGGAGGAAGGGAGGGAGGGAGGAGGGAGAGAGGGAGGGAGGGAAAAAAGAGATAGAAAGAAAGAAAGAAAAAATAGGATAGGGAAGATTAATTTGGCCTAATTTACAAACAATAAAAATGCAGTTCTGATATTTTATAACACCCTCATTATTTTTTAAGGGTGTTCATAATCCCATCATGTTTTATTCAGCAATACAGCTCATTCATGTTTTCTTGATGTTCTTTCAGTGACTGAATCCTACATCCTCAATGCATTGTTAATGTAATTTTGTTGATGGTTACTGTCTTTCATTTTATTAATGTCATTTCATCATTTGTTGCAACAACAGTGTTAAGATCACGGAAATCACTGAAATTAAAAATGAGGACCATAATGTCACACTCTCATCTTCCTGTGGTAAATGGAAATAAAATATTCATCATCTCTTGCAACTATTAAAGAATAAGTATGTTCTCATAATGCTCTAATAATTCACTTCTTCAAATATCTCTGATTTCGTCATTGTGAGTGCCATCCAATATGGATGCATATACTTATCCATTACTTAATGAATGTGCTTCATGAGCTGCTCTAGACAAAAAAACTGTATCTGCTGTTGGCTGAGCTTCTAGTAATGACAATGCAAACTCAATAGACCTCAAAAAAGGGATATACAAATATCAAATTCTCTCAGATATTTCACTGAAATGACAACAAAAATTATAGCACAACTCAAAGGCATTAAATTACAGAGTTGTGGATTATTGAGAAAGAGTCATGGATTATTGGATTATTAGAAAGATGTTTCAGAGAGAATAAATATTTAATGAATGTAAAGAGCCTTAGACATTCCTTATTCCAATCTATTCATTTGTCAGTGAAGTAATTGAGATCTAGAAAGTGAAGTGACTTGCCCCAAACCACACACTAAGTCATTGTCAGAGCATAAACTAAAACTTGGGCCTTGTAACTCCAGACCAAGGGTTCTCTCCAGTATAACATATTGCCCCTTCCCAGTATTCTATTTGAAGGAATAACAATAATAAAGCATATAGCTAGCACTTTAATGTTTGCAAAGAACTTTACAAATATTATGCCATTTGTCCCTTACAACAATCTTCAGAGGTAAGTGCTATTATTGTCCCCATTTTATAGGTAAGGAAACAAATGCAGAAATGATATGGTCATCCAGCTAGAAGGTGTCTGACACTAGATTTGAATTCAACTCTTCCTGACCTCAGGTCCAGCACTGTATCCAATGCACTATCTAGTTACCTCATTATTCATCTGTAAGAATAATCATGCCTCTGTCTCTGATTACAGATCTTCAGCTTCACTGATCATAGCTCTTTTATACTGAACAATTCACTTAAACTGCTTCTGTGGAATCAAGTGGAGAACAAATTCCTTTTTTTAAATATGTAGTTAGTGTACAACTTTAAAAAAATTAATTCAATCATACCAGCCCAGGTAGAGACATAAACATTAACATGCATAAGCATTGGAAGTCAATATGTTATAGTGGAAAGAATAATGAATTGGAAGTCGAAAGATCTAGGTGTTTTTTACCACCTCTGAAACGATCATGTGTTACTCTAACTTCTACAAGCCTCAGTTTCTTCATCTCCAAAATGAAGGAGTTGGACTAAATGATTTCTTAGGTCACTTTCAATGATAAATGTCTATGATTCACATCAATCAGCATGTTTCCATAACAGGATCATACAATTTAATTTCACAAGCATCTCAATTAATGTACATCTAAAGGCAAGGAGAAGCAAGTTTAATTAATTGTGGAATCCAATATTAATGTAGATCAAATGTTGAGTGGGATGACAAATACTGAAATTTATGTTGTTTTTCCCTATCATCTATTACATGTCATGGACAGTATTAAAAACAGGGAAATCCAATACTTTTTTGTTTCTCAGTATATTCATCAAACTTTCCAGGAAAAAAGGATTGCTTAACTTTTCCAAGCCAACTTTGTTGAGAAGAAAGAGCAGAGAAAATTAAGGAGGTTTAAAATCTAATCTTAATCCCTTCTTAATGGTCCACACACACAGATCACTGAGGAATACAGCCAGATAACACATAAACCCTACTCAAAAGCCATTACCCACTCAAATTTAAACTTAGACCTTCTTGTTTTACACTGTTCCCTTGGAAGGATCTCCTTTTGTGACTGGATGAATTTTTCAATAGAACTCAGTATTTTTATTAACAGTTTATGTTCTAAATATTTAGAATGAGAATTAAGTATACCATTTGTTGGGATAGAGTCTCAACATTGTAGTCATAGTTATTTTATTTTCACATAAATTTATTCAGATACTGACTGCTAAATACCAGAATGAAAGAAGGCACCCAGAATCAAGTAAACTACCTCTTCATGTATAGCTCAGCCAGTCTAGTTTCATCCCAGTCCTGGAGACATGATGAGTCCCATCTGACCCCAAAATTCATTCTCCAAAGGTAGTCTCAAAGCAGATAAGTTCAAGAAATTCTTTAAAACCAAAATTTCAACCCCACCATGAACTTATTTTTTTACTTCAAAGTATCTGCTCTGTCTATATCAGCTATTTTTTTCATTTCTCCTCTTCTCTGTGTTAATGGAACACAGAAATGAAGCCTGGAAGATGGTCAGAAAACTTCTGCCAGTAGCCAAGGCTAATGCTAGCCAAACTAAGGCTTTATGATACTGACCAGTTTAATTGAGCTTTTTTTTTCACAAACTTTTTGCTATTCTATCATCAAAAATATTAGAAGGGGATCTTCTTCAATTCAGAAAACATTTACTAAATGCCTAATTTTTGTTCTAGAGACGCAAAGTCAATAGAAAAAGAATTCTTGTCCTCAAGAAACTTACATTATCCTAACAAAGCTTCCTTAGAAATTGGACTAAGATGAAATTTTGCACCCTCACTAATGAGAGGCAGGACTGAGACTCAGTTCTTTCTAGTTGGAATTCCAGCACTTACTTAAAAGAATGACTTCCAATCCTCAAGTATGTCAGCAATTTAACATACGGACTAGAGATAGCTAAATATTATTATTGGCTTGCTTCTCCCTTTAAAAATAGGCAATTTTTAAAAAACCTAGCTATCTATTAACAAATCACTTAGACCTCATAAGGGAAAATAGCCATGTCCTTATAAAAGCAATAACAACAGTGGAATGCCATCATTGGTAAGCACTCCCAATACCTGTCAGTTTACTCAAACCATTTCAACTTCTCCGAACCTTTCTGGAACAAAAGATTGGGAATCCAGCTTCACTTCAGCTCACTGTCCATTAGAGTAATTTATCTCTTACTAAGGGAATATCATGTTTTCAGGATCTGGAAACTGTTTCACCCAGGATTTTGGCTCAATACAGGAACTCTGTTCTTTCCTTTGAGGTGATGTACTGAGGGTATGGAAGAGCATAGGTCAAAATAGGCAGCAATGGTTTGAGCAACTGGCAATAGAATTTGAGTTATGTTAATAGGTTTGGCTTTGCAAGATGGGGATAAAGTGCCACAGAACTATTCCACACCACCAATTGAAGATTCCTGCCTCTTCTTACTTTCTCTGGAGAAGGCATTGTCATTGTTCTGAGTGCTCAAGATTCAGAAAAACTTATTTTGTTTACTTGCCAGTGCTTCTTTAAAACTCCCTACGACTTTTTTTTTGGTTGTTCAGTCATTTTAGTTGTGTTAACTCTCCACAACTCTATTTGGTGTTTTCTTGACAAAGGTACTGGAGTGGTTTGCTATTTCGTTCTCTACCTCATTTCACAGATGAGAAAACTGAGTGAAACAAAGTTAAGGGACTTGCCCAATGTCATACATCTACCTGAGGCTGGATTAGAATTCAAGTCTTGCTGACTCCAGGCCCAATGCTCTGCCCACTGTGCCACCTAACTACTTCTGCAGCTAGCAAATTCAAACTTGTTTACCTAGTAAGTGAGTTTCTTCTATCCATTGGAATTATTTTCAAAGTATATGCTCAGAGGTGGAGCCAAGGTGGCAGAGAAAAGGCCACAACTTGCCTGAAAACAGAGCTCTCCCCAAAACGCCTTCAAACACCTCTAAATAATGTCATAAAACAATTTTTGAAGCAGCAGAACCCACAAAAGGACAGGGTGAAACAATATCCCAACCAAAGACAACTTGGAAGGACAGCAAGAAATGTCTGTCACACCTGGGTGAGAGAGGAGTGCAGTCCATAGCAGCCCATGACAACACAGTTCTGGCCAGAGCAAACCAGGAACAGGCCTTGGGAGCTATTGAATCAGCCATGGCAGTGGCTGCTTCCAGAGCTCTTAGCCCACAGGCAGTAAGGGGATCGAACAACTGATCAGAAGGAGATTGCAGGGGCCTCTTTGCTGGCCCTGGGGGCAGGACTCTTGTGCTTTGCTCATACTCAGATCTGGGTCACAGTCCTGGATGGCAGTCCCAGGGTGAAGAGGAGCACTAGAACATCAGAACTTGCATGTAAAGTGGAGCAGGGACACTCATCACAGTTCCAGGGCAGAAAAGAGTGCTTGTGGGTGGAGAACAGTGCCTTGAAAAATAGAATTGGACAAATGAAAAAGACGCATAAAAATTCACTGAAAGAAAAAACTCCTTAAAAAGTAGAATTGGCAAAAGGAAAAGGAGGTACAAAAGGTCACTGAAGAAGATAATTCCTTAAAAACTATAATGGAGCAAATGGAAGCTAATGATTTTTTGAGAAATCAAAAAACAATGAAACAAAACTAAACAAGTCAAAAAGTAGAAGACAATGTGAAACATCTTATTGAGAAAACAACTGAGGGGCAGCTAGGTGGCTCAGTGAATGGAGCTCTGGCCGTGGAGTCAGGAGGACTTGAGTTCAAATCCAGCCTCAGACATTTAACGCTTCCTAGCTGTGTGACCCTGGGCAAGTCACTTAATTCTGATTGCCTCACCAAAATGGAAAAAAAACCTAACTTAGAAAATAGATCCAAGAGAAATAATTCAAAAATTATTGGACTACCTAAAAGCTATGATCAAAAAAAGAACCTAGATGTCATCTTTCAAGAAAATATCAAGGAAAACTGCCCTGATATTCTAGAATCAGAGAGCAAAATAGAAATGAAAAGAATTCATCAACCTGCTCCTGAAAGAGATCCACAAATGAAAAGTCCCAAGAATATCATAACCAAATTCCAGTGCCCCCAGGTCAAGGAGAGAATATTACAAGCAGCCAGAAAGAAACAAATCAAGTATTGTGGAGCCACAGTCAGGATAACACAAGACTTAGCAGTTTCTACATTAAAGGATTGGAGGGCTTGGAATATGATATTCCAGAGGCAAAGGAATTAGGATTACAACCATGAATCACCTACCCAGCAAAGCTGGGTTTGTCCCTTCAGGGGGAAAAAACGTATAGTAAATGAAATAGAGTACTTTAAAGTATTCTTAATGAAAAGACGAGAGCTGAATAAAAAAATCCAACTTTTTTTAAAAAAATTTTTTTTAGGCAATTGGGGTTAAGTGACTTGCCCAGGGTCACACAGCTAGTAAGTGTCAAGTGTTTGGTCTGAGGCTGGATTTGAACTCAGGTCCTCCTGACTTCAGGGCCAGTGCTCCATCCACTGCACCACCTATCTGCCCCAGAAAATTTGGCATTTAAGTACAAGACTCAAGAGAAACATAAAAGGTAAATAGGAAAGAGAAGTCATAAGGGACTTAATAATGTTAAATTTTCTACATTCCTACATGGGAAGATGATACTCATAACTCATTAAAATTTTCTCATCATTAGGGCAGTTAAGAGTATATATAGACAGAGGGCAAAGGTATGAGTTGAATATGAAAGGATAATATCCAAAAAAAAAACAAAATTAAGGGGTGAGAAAGAAATGCACTGGGAGAAAGGGAAGGAGAAGTGTAGAATGGGGTAAATTATCTCACATAAAAGAAGCAAGAAAGAGTGCAGGAGAAAAGGGAGGAGATGAGGAGGAGTGAGTGAACCTTACTCTCAACAAAACTGGCTCAAAGAGGGAATAACATGCCTACTCAATAGGGTATAGAAATCTATCTTATCCTACAGGAAAGTAGAAGGAGAAGAGGATAAGAGAAGGGGGGAGGTGATAGAAGGGAAGGAAGATTGGAGGAGACAGTAGTCAGAAGCAAAACACTTTTGAGAAGGGACAGGGTGAAAAGAGAGAGAGTAGAGTAAATGGGGGGGTAGGATGGAAGTAAATACATTTAGCAATCATAACTGAAAAAAAATGAAGCAAGTTTCTCTGATTAGGGCCTCATTTCTCAAACATACAGAGAACTTAGTCAAATTTGTAAAAATGAGAGCCATTCCCCAAATGATAAATGATGAAGACATTTGAACAGTTTTCAGATGAAGTAATCAAAGCTATGTATAGCCATATAAGAAGGTGCTCTAAATCACTATTGATTGGAGGAATGCAAATTGAACAATTCTGAAGTACTACATTATACCTATTAGATTGGCTAATAGGGCAGAAAAGAAAATGACAAATGGAGGTGATGTGAGAAAAATGAGACATTAATGCATTGTTGGTGGAGTTGTGAACTGATTTAACCATTCTTTAGAGCAATTTGGAACTATGCCCAATGAGTTATAAACCATGCATCCCCTTTGACCTAGTAGTGCCACTACTAGATCTGTATCTAAAAAGACACTAAAAATAAAAGGAAAAAAGAACTAAATGTAAAGAAATATTTATAGCAGCTCTTTTCCAGTGGCAAGTAGTTGGAAATTGAGAGGCTGCCCATCAATTGGGGAATGGGGAATGGCTGAGCAAACTGTACTATGTGATAGTGATGGAATACTATTGTGCTGTAAGAAATGATGAGTGGGATGCTCTCAGAAAAGCCTGGAAAGATTTACATGAGCTGATGCAAAGTGAAATGTACTGTGTACAAAGTAATAGCAATATTGTAAGGTGATCAGCTGTGCATGACTTAGCTATTTTCGGCAATACAATATCAATAACATCTCTGAAGGACTTATGATGCTATGCATCCCCAAAGAACTGATGTTGTCTGAATACAGATGGAAGCACACTTTTTTGACTTTATTTTTCTGGAGTTTCTTTTTTTTTCTTTTTGGTCTATGTTTTGTTTTTGTATGACTACACATATATAACCTATATCAAATTGTTTGCCTTCTCAGTGAGGGAGGTGGGAAAGGAGGAAGGGAAAGAATTTGGAACTCAAAGTGTTTTTTTTAATATAAATTTATTGCTTTTTAGCTTTCAATACTCACTCCCACAAGTTTTTGAACTCCAAATTTCACCCCATCTCCCCCCTCCTCCCGCCCCAAGATGGCATGCATTCTGAATATCCCTTCCCCTAGTCTGTCCTCTCTTCTATCTCTCCCCCTTTCTCTTATCCCCTTCCCCTTCTATTTTCCTGTAGAGCAGGATAGACTTCTGTACCCCATTTCCTGTATTTCTTATTTCCCAGTAGCATGAGAAAACATTTTTTTAAACATATGTTTTTAAAACTTTAGGTTTCAAATTTTCTCTCTTCCTCCCTCCCCACCCACCCTCATTGAAAAGGCAAGCAACTCAATATAGGTTGTACATGTGCAGTTACGCAAAACACGTCCATAGTAGACATGTTGTGAAAAACTAACTCAATTTTCCTTAATCCTATCCTGCCCTCCCATTTATTCTATTCTTTCTTTTGACCCTGTCCCTCCTCAGAAATATTTACTTCTGATTACCCCCTTTCCCAATCTGCCCTCCTCCCTATCATCCCCCTGCTCTCTTGTCCCCTTCTTCCATACCCAATTGAATGTGTTTGTTATTCCCTCCTTAAGCCAATTCCTATGA
Source organism: Phascolarctos cinereus (assembly GCF_003287225.1). Lineage (NCBI taxonomy): Eukaryota > Metazoa > Chordata > Mammalia > Diprotodontia > Phascolarctidae > Phascolarctos > Phascolarctos cinereus. Next base: position 186,253,011 of record NW_027555958.1, read on the forward strand.
GAATAAGATTCACTCATTCTCTCTCACCTTCCCCCGTTTCCCCTCCACTGTAAGAGACTTTTCTTTTCTGTTTTTTTTTTGTGAGATAATTTACCCCATTCTACCTCTCCCTTTCTTCTTCTCCAAGTATAATCCTCTCTCATCCCTTAATTTTATTCTCCAGATATGACCCCTTAATCTTCAATGCACCCTGTGCCCTCTATGTATCTATCCACATATACATACATGTAATTTTTTTCCTCCAACTACCCTAATACTGACAAAGGCCTCATGAGTTATAAATATCATCTTTCCATGCAGGAATGTAAACAGTTCAATCTTAATAAGTCTCTTATGATTTCTCTTTCCTGTTTACCTCTTCACGTTCCACTTGAGTCCAATTTTCTATTCAGCTCTGGTCTTTTCATCAAGAATGCTTGAAAGTCCTCTATTTTACTGAATGACCATTTTTTCCCCTGAAGGATTATACTCAGTTTTGCTGGGTAGGTGATTCTTGGTTGTAATCCTATCTCCTTTGCCCTCCGAATATTATATTCCATGCCCTGTGGTCCTTTAATGTAGAAGCTGCTAAATCTTGTGTTATCCTGATTGTGTTTCCACAGTACTTGAATTGTTTCTGGCAGCTTGTAATATTTTCTCCTTGACCTGGGAACTCTGGAATTTGGCTACAATATTCCTAGGAGTTTTCCTTTGGGGATCTCTTTCAGGAGGAGATCTGTGGATTCTTTCAATTTCTATTTTGCCCTCTGGTTCTAATATATCAGGGCAGTTTTCCTTGATAATTTCTTGAAAGATGATGTCTAGGCTCTTTTTTTGATCATGGCTTTCAGATAGTCCAATAATTTTTAAATTCTCTCTCCTGGATCTATTTTCCAGGTCAGTTGTTTTTCCAATGAGATATTTCACATTGTTTTCTAATTTTTCATTCTTTTGGATTTGTTCTACTGTGTCCTGATTTCTCATAAAGTCACTATCTTCCAATTGCTCTATTCTAATTTTTAAGGAAGTATTTTCTTCAGTAATCTTTTGAACTTCCTTTTCCATTTGGCCAATTTTTCTTTTTAGGGCATTCTTTCCTCATTGGCTTTTTGGACCTCTTTTGCCATTTGGGTTAGGCTATTTTTTAAGGTGTTATTTTCTTCAGTATTTTTTTGGGTCTCCTTTAGCAAGCTGTTGACTTGTTTTTCATGATTTTCTTGCATCACTCTCAGTTTTTCCTCTACTTCCCTTACTTGCTTCTCAAAATCCCTTTTGAGCTCTTCCAAGGCCTGGGACTGATTCATATTTTTTTGGAGGCTTTGGATGTAGGAGCTTTGACTTTGTTGTCTTCTTCTGGTTGTATATTTTGATCTTCTTTTTCACCAAAGTAAGATTATGGTCTGACTCTTTTGCCTGCTTGCTCATGATCCCAGCCAATTACTTGAGTTTTAAACTCTTTGTTAAGGTAAGAGTCTGCTTTCCCAATGTGGAGAATGTATTGTCCCAAGCTTCAGGGGTTTGTACAGCTGTTTTCAGAAATACTTGTAGGGACCTGTAAATTTTCAGTTCTTCCAAGGTGGTATGATAAGGGGCAAGGTATTTACTCCTTTCCTGGCCTGTGACCAAAGTATTCCTTTCTGTCCTGTAACTGTGAGGAGGGTTCCTCTCCACAGCCACTACAAGCTCACCAGCCAGCTTCCTCCTCACCCCAGCACGCCTGCCCAGAACTGTGACCCAGATCCAAACAGGGCAAAGCAAGAGATTCCTGCCTCAGCACTGGCAAAGAGATCCCTGCAGTCTCTCTCTGATCAGCCACTGGATTCCCCCTCTGTCTGTGGGCCGAAGCGGAAGCAGCTGCCCCCCAGAGCCACGCTCTTGGGGAATAGAGCTGAAACCCCACCTTCCTGTCTCAGCACAGACAGAAACAGACTTTTCCCACTGACCTTTTAAGTTGTCTTTGGCATTGGTGGATTAAGGAGTCTGGAAACCCCCACAGCTGCCTGAGATTCAGTCCTCTGAGGCCTGCTCCAGGTTTGTTGAGGCCTGCGCACCCACGCTGCGCTGCGCTCCCAGCCCGGCACGATACATCTTTCTGATCAATCATCCAGGTTGTCTTGGGCTGGAAATTTGTTTCACTCTGTCTTTTTGTGGGTTTTGCTGCTTCGGAATTTGTTTAGAGCCATTTTTTATGAGTATTTGGAGGGGTTTGGAGGATAGCTCAAGCAAGTCCGCCCCCCCGGAACTCAAAGTTTTAAAAATGAAAGTTAACAGTTGGTTTTTTTTACAAGTATTGGGGAAATATAAAATAGTAAATAAGTTTTAACAGGAAAAAAGAAGAAGAAAGAAATATTTTCTCAGCTTTCCCTTTCTCCTCAGAAATATTTGAAGGTCATTGATTCTGTGAAAGGCCCATTCTCTTTCCCTTGCCCTTACTGCCTCCCCACCACCACCATCACCACCACCACTACCAGGAAGAGAAGGTAAAAATGGAAGGGAAGGATATTACTGATTGTAAATAGAGTGTATGTTGGAGACTTTCACATAAATGGAGAGCCCTATTTCAGATCTAATAGTGTCTCTGCATGTGGAGAAGATAATGCTCTTTAAAGGAATGTCCGTGGTCTAGTTCTTCATTACTAGAGCCAATGGTTTGAGGAGAGAAGGAGCATTGACTAGGATATGAAATCTTAGAGCAGGGGTTCTTAACCATTTTTCTTTCATAGACTCTTGAAAGTCAAGTAAAACTTATGAACCCCCTTCTCTTAATGTTTTTAAATGCTTAAAATAAAATACATGCCTCTGTGTAACCCTGGGCAAGTTGCTTCATCTCTCTCTCAGCCTCAGTTTCCTCATCTATAAAATGGGGATAATGATAGCACCTACTTGACAGAGTGGTGTTGAGAATCAAATGAGACAGTTTATGCACTTAGCAAATGTTAACAGGTTATACAAATGCAAGTTATTGTTAGCATTATATTAGTACATTATATTAGTAAGGAGCTGTTGCCATTATTCGAATCATACTGAGTGAAGATTTGTTTCTCAGCTGCTGTGGAAGTGTGCAAACCTTGGGGCTTGCTTACAATTCTCCTAAATCAGTTCAGATTGAGCCAAACTACACAATCCCTTATCCAACTCCTATTCTTTGACCAGCACCCTCTCATGGTAATCTGAAGTTTGTTGGGACCAGAAAGTAGAATATGTTGTCTGTGATTTGACAGTGTAGTATATTTTTAAAACGCTTTGAAATGTTACATACATATCATACATACAACAAATTTTTAAAATGTTAATGTATATAAGGACATCATGGGGACTCTATCTGATCCCAATGATCACCCATGGGTTTTTCTCCACAGTCTATTGATTTTTTTAAATGGTTTAAGCCTGTGTATTGTTAGTTTATATCTATAGAATTTGAGAGCACAAAGATTAGATTTTATCCTCATTCCTACTATGTTCCTCTTCTTAAAAGATGAAGGCAGAAATTCAAGAGTTTATCTCTATGTAAAGTTTCTGAAAGCTCGACATACAAATTTCAACTCAAAAAAGAAAGTAAATTTCAAATCAACTGATTTGCTGTTTCTTTGCTATAAGAATAAAAAACTTTGTTCAGCCTCAATAATCTTTATTTTAGTTAGTTCATGGCACAGCTCAAGACTTTCTAAATGTCAAATGCACTTTTCTAATGATTCCCAGGCTTACTAAATGGCTCTTAGTTTAGTGTTGGAACATGGCATGACCCCCTCAATGTCTGGAATGAGTCATTGACTCCAACCAGAACTCATACTGGGAGATCTCAGGTTCTCAGATGGGAGAACTACCACGTTACTACAATTCATAATTCCTTCAGGATCCTAGGAGTAACCCTATTTCAGGGGGAGCATAAACCCTACTATTACTTCCCCCTTTAGTTCCTGAGTAACTGACCACTGGTGTGGTTACATTTACACAAAATGAGTCACCATGACACCATTGATCTTCAAACAAAAAAAATTGCTAAATGGAAAGGTAAAATGTTGCAGTTATTCAACATAAGGTAAATGCATGAATCATCAAAACATCCGAGGTCATATTCTTCTACCAATGTACTCACTGTCAATTTGGGGAAGGGAAGGAGAGAACTGGGGACACACACACATAAAAACCTAACAAGTAGGCAAATTAATGGAAAATTCCATGTACTCAGGACAACTCACAACTTATGAAACTTTGAACTTTGATGTCTGTCCTTTGTCCCTTCAGAAACAATCTATACCATATGAATCTACATCTCTGCTTGTTGATCCTTAGCTGAGCAAAATTGCCCCTCTGCTCTTAAGTTGATGAAGCAGTGACAATGTCTTTTAACTCAAAGTCACCTTTAACAGGGAATTGAGGAAATGTTACACAATCACAATGTCATCCTTGATTCCTCACTATCTCTCATTTCCCATATTCAATCTGTTACCAAGGCCTGTCAATTTCACTTTGGCAACATTTCTCAAGTATGCCTCCTTCTCTCCCTACTCTAACCCTTCCTACCATCAGCCACCAAAGTGATTTTTTCTAAAGCACTTGTCTTACCATGTCATCCCCCAAACCCACTCAATAAATACAAAATCCTTCATTTGGTATTCAAGACTTTTCACAATCCAGCCTTCTTTTACCCTACCTTGCAATGCTTCTTACACCCTACATCTCCTGATCTATACCTAGTCAGTAGACCCACATGGCTCCAGAAGAGAAAGTGAGGCTGATGACTTTGCACAGCCCTCCCTCACTTAAATCCAATTCATTTGCAAGTCATAGCATCCCCTTCCTGATGTCATGGCCCTCTTTGAGAATGAAGGGCAAACAACAACACATTACGTATCCTATTTGATCCAGTGGCATTGTCCTCCTGGCTGTTCCACACACAACACCCTCCATCCCACAGATTTGGGCACTTTCTTTGGCTGTTTCACAAGCCTGGAATGCTCTCCCTCCTTATCTGTACCTACTGACTTCTCTGGCTTTTTTTAAACTCTCAACTCAAGAAGTCTTTCCCAATCGCTTTGAATTATAGTGCATTTCTTCTCTTAATTGTTTCCTGTTTATCTTGTGTATAGCTTTTTGTACATATCTATTTGTTTATTGTTTCTCCCATTAGATTATTAACTCCTTGAAGATAGGGACTCTTTTTTCTTTTCCTCTTTTTCTTTTTTTTTCTTATTCCCAGTGTTTAGCATGCTGCCTGGCACATAGTAGGTGCTTAACAAATGTTTATTAACTTGACTGTGTATAGTCAATATAGCCAGAGAACTGCAAAGCTCCTCAAATTCACTATCTTAGCAATGCAGAAGATCCCAGACAGCTCTTCACTCACCAGTATTCTTCTTGGACTAACCAGGAATCAATCAATCAAACTTCTAGTAGCAAAGCATAGCTCAGAGTATAGCAGATGTCTCTGTCTTCTATACTTCTCCCTCTCAAACTAGAGGGTATTAGAATACAGCTAGGCAGGGTTTCCTCTTTCGTGCTGTAAACAGAGTGGGAGATCAATAAGTTCAAACAGTAGTAGAATTCAGCTCTCTTAACAATGAGCTTACTAGCAGATTTCCAGCCTTTCTTCAGCTAATCAGAACAGTATCACCTTTATTCCAATCAGTAAGTGCTCAGCCAAGCCAAGCTTTATTGTCAGGTAGGTGACTCAGTGGATAGAGTGTTGGGCCTGGAATCAGGAAGACCTCAGACACTTACTAGGTGTGAGACCCTGGGCAAGTTTCTTAACCTCTGTTTCAGTTTCCTCATTTGTAAAATGGGGATGATAATAATAGCACCTACCTCCCAGGGTTGTTCCAAGCATATAATGAGATAAAAAATTGTAAAAATGTTTAGCACATAGTGAACATGATAAAAGCTATCTAAATATTAGCTATAAATATATAAATATTAGCTGTCATCATTATGTTGTCAATTCTTCACAAGTGGCTTATTGCTTGCCCACTCAAATCTGGTGGTCAGTGACTTATCTTTCCCTTATGAGGTAAAATTCAAGAAATCTACCTTTTTGTCAGTTTTGAATGCAACAATATTTAATCTTCCGTTCATCTTTTTGTAGTTATTTGGTATACAATTTTGTCAGTTGAAAATTCTTAAAAACAGGCATAAGCCAATGAGCTGGTAGATTACAATGTCCTGCAGCCATCATTACCTCAATATTTTAAATAGTTTTGTCATCACATTGAACTAAGGGGCAGTTCTCTGGTCTTCTTAATGACCTGTATCCCTCTTTTAAATTTTATTTGAGATTGTTTCTACATGTGTTGATTTTATTCTTTTTCCTTACATAAAAATTATTTTTCCTATCTCTGTAAGTAACTAAATTATTCACATAAAATAGTTTCTATTATGAAAAGGATCAAATATTCATACTGAAGCTAGGTAACAACAATTTAACACAGATTACTCTAGCTTAAAAATTCATTAGGAGAAAAAAACTCATTAGCAGTTACTCATTTACCTAAAAGAAACTCAATTAGAGATAGAATTAGGAATTCTACTATAGAACCTGGATAATTTGCATCTTTTTGAGTCAAAAAGAAATACCTCAATTGTCAACTCTACTTGGCTATTGATGAACTAATGTTTCTCATATTTGTTTTCTAGTCTACTGCGTAATGGGAAAAATCCTGGCATCCAAAAGGTCCGAGCTTTAGTTACAATTCTGTCATTAACTAACTGTGATTTTGGCCAAATCTCTTCACCTTCATAACCTTCAATTTCTTCATGTATAAAATTATAAACCAGCTCTACAAAAAGTATAAAGAAAGCAATATACAAATATAATCTAGAATGCTGGTTATGACATAATAGAAAATTTCTCATATAAATTATGGACCAGGTTGCCAAGAACCAAGCTCACAGAGTCTTTGGAGCACCTTCCCTGGAATACAGATTAGGGAATTATAGAGACTTTAGCAAATATTTGGGTTATACTATTCACAGGCAATCAAGAGAGCTCAGATTGTTGGAAGGTTCTAGTGGCCTGGGGATGGGAGGTAACGTGAAAGGATTCAAGGAGGTAAAATCTCCGATCAACAGAGATTGAGAGGAGAGAAGTCAAAGATGTACAGAAGGGAATTGTAGGTATAGAAAGGCTGGCCCAGAAGTTAGGCTGTTGTTGACAGTTAATGAGGAAAAAGTATAGTCAACAGGTCTTATTTCCCATTTTCCCAAAGAAAAATCAATCAACAAGCATTGATTTACTGTCTACTTTATGTGGCAGGCACTGGCATAGGTCCCAGAGATACGGAAGCAAAAAATGAACAATTCTTTCTCTCAAGGAGTTTATTTCAAAGAAATGACTGGGGTTATGAACCCCATGGCAGCATTTTATGTCTTTCTTCAAATACTTATCTTCTTCCTTACCTGATGCTGCTAATAAAATAAATGGTCATTAACCGCAATTTTCAGTCTGTATATAAATTTACAGCTCTTGATTAATATCAGAGAAGAAAGCCCATGAGACATTTCCCCCAAACTTCATTAAGAATGAAGCTCAAGACAATTAGGTAGAATTTATGCAATTATAATAATTTTTTATATATTCTAGATCTAGAACATATTGATTAAACTGCTTTTGAACCTAAAAAGAGAAAATGTGTAAGGTGATGAGACAGTAGCAGATAGAGGAGAGTTTTTTTGTTGTGGTTGTCCCTAAGAACAGCGCCAAAAAGATATTGCTTATTCCCCAAATACCCCCACATGCCTGTGCTTCCCTACAACATGATCATAAATTCTTTATACTTTAGCATATTGTGACTAAACCAGCTTCCAGGAATTGAGAGGAAAAGTGGACAATAAGCTAAGAAAGTAGTAGCAGTAGTAGTGGTGGTGGCAGTGGTAGTGGTGGTGGTGATGGTGGTAGTAGTAAATAAAGTACTAGTAGTGTTGTAATTGTTCAGTTATGTCCAACTCTTCATGACTCCTTTGGGGATTTTCTTGGCAAAGCTATTGGAATAGCTTGCCATTTCTTTCTCCAGCCCTTTTACAGATGAGGAAACTGAGGCAAACAGGATTAAATGATTTCCCCAGGGTCACAAAACTAGTAAATGTCTGAGGCCAGATTTGAACTCAGTTCTTTCTGACTCTAGACCCTGCACTCTATCCACTGTACCACCTGGCTGTTAAGTAGTAGTAGTAGTAGTAGTAGTAGTAGTAGTAGTAGTAGTAGTAGTAGTAGTAGTAGTAGTAGTAAGTAGTAGTAGTAGTAGTAAAAGTAGTAGCAGCAGCAACAGCAACAATAGTAGGAATAGTTTAACAAGGGTTTTACATTGTTGTTGTTCATCCTTCTTTCTTGAAGAGGACCAGTGACAGCCGGAAGTTGATTTCTTAACTTGCAAGTGAATTGGATTTAAGTGAATCAGAGTTGTGCAAAGTCATCAGCCTCACTCTGTCCCCCAGACTCATCTGACTCCAGTGGCAAGACATAGATAAGGATGACTAGAGATGGCCCCAGATGCAGTGGAAAACCTTAACCTTTTTAAGTTAAGGTCTTTCCCAGGTCTCAGTTTGTCTGAGGCAACACCCATTAAGACTAGGTAAGAAATGAAGCAAAAGATGGCTTAGTTTGCCTACAAAAAAAAAAAAAAAGTCCATTTGGGAGGGAAAGACCTTTAGTGTTTCAGGCCAGAACAGAAACAATGGCTATCTATACTAACTCTGAGCCACCAAAACCCAGACAATGACCAAGTGAGGCTTGGGCTGGGACCTATTATTGGTCAATCAGTGAGAGCCAGAGTGATTTGGGTTTAAGGCATATCCAAGTAGCTCCATTAGAATCCCAATGGGCTTTATCAAAGCCTGGTTTTTCAAGAGCTCTATTTCAAGAAGGGTACAAAATCCTCCAAACAATTACCTAACATTTTCCAAGTTGTTCAGTAGTAGAGAGGCAGGCAGTAAAGCAGGAAGAAGAATGGCCTGGGTACCTAGAGACCTGTGTTCTTTTCAGAGCTCTAACACAACTTAGCTGTTAGCTGTGCAACTTTGAATAAACAATTTCTATTCTCTGAGACTCAGTTTCCTCATCTGGAAAAGCAAAAGTTTTGTATCAGAAGATCCCTAAAGTCCCATGTACCTCTAACATTCTCAGACTTCATCTTTAGCAGACACATCCAATTGTGGTAAAATTGCATTGCAGCACCATTTCCAGCAGTTGCTCACTTGATAGATAGACATTTCATTACCTTTATCTTGCCCCCTTCACAGGGATCTGAGTTCATGATGTTAAGAAAAGAGCAACATGCTTCACTGAGGATAGGCTGAGATTCATTGGTCAGACTGATGTTCACCTCCAGGTACTTATTGATTGCTGAAATGCCAAATCAAATTGAATTTTTGGTCCTCTTTTAGATCTTTCAGTGAAATGATAACACTGTTTAAAACAAAATTCCCTGAACTGTAAGACAATTGAGAAGTGTTTATTATTTCTTAATAAAATATTGGGGGTAGGGGAGCTGGATAGGATGAATTTGCTTGATTAAGGAGTGGGATTTACAAGACAAAGATGAACAGCTAAGCCTGAACTTCAGGTAATTAAAATTCAGAGATATATTTGGAAAGAAAATTAAGAACATGGATTAATCAAAATATGATTTTAATTTCTTAGAGGCCTGAAAAAAAGCATCTTATATCAAATTTGGTGGTTTATCTAACAGATTAAATAAAACAGTTTTAGAGAAGGGTTTTAGATTCTGGAGACTCCAGAACTGAAAGTCAAAAGCTTTGTGCCAATTAGAAGAGGGCCTCAAGTCACTTTTAAAACAACATCAGATGCGGCAGCTAAGTGGAGCAGGGGCTAGAGCACCAGCCATGGAGTCAGGAGGACCTGACTCAAATTGGGCCTCAGACACTTGACACTTGCTAGCTGTGTGACCCTGGGCAAGTCATTTAACCCCATTGCCTAGCCCCCTCAAAAAATAATAATAAATAAATAAATAAAGCACCAGGCAATGTTTCTGTAGCTAGTAATAGAAGAAGTGTGCAATCAGGAGCTAGCACCTAGCCATTTCAAACTGAGAATATACTGTGATCAGTGTTTGAATGTAAGGAGGATGAAGACTTTATGGATTACAGAAGGTGATTAGTCAATTGCTATGAGACTAGTCAATTAGGGAAACTGTATTAACACATTGTCAGTACAGTGTGGGTTCCTGGGGTGTTATGTATTGTATACTGTAAGCTGTTTCAGTGTGGCTTCCCGTAGGGTTCAGGAACATGGACCTAAGGCCAGGAGATACCTAGAATACTTCAAGGCCTGAAAATGAATCATGGCTGATTCCCATGAAGAAATATCAGCATTTAGAGGACTGGAAAAGAAGCTGTGGCAGAGCTAATCAGATAAATATAGATAGTGTCATGGAGGCAGCTTGACATAGGGAGAAAATTGAAGTCCTGAGAAAGGAAGAACTGAATTTGAGTTTCATTTTATATTTTAACTAGCTGTGTAATCCTCAGCAAGTCACTTAATCTCTCACAGCCTTAGTTTTCTCATCTATAAAATGGGGATACTAGCCAAACCATGCTTATAGACTGTGAAATAGCTTGACAAATTGTGGTATACGAATATAATGAATTATATACTCTAAGGTAATGAATGTGGTGAATACGGAGAAACATATAATGGCATGAACTGATGAGCAATAAAGTGGAAGGCTATACACACACACAGTCAAACACACACACACATATTCACACACACACAATGATTATAGTGATCTATATGCAAAGAACAGCAACACTGAAAGAATTGAAACTAAATGCTATAACCAATCATGGCCCAAAAAAGAGATATGAGACACACACACACACACACACACACACACACACGTATAGACTCTGGATATGGAGCAATAAATTAAACAGGACTATTTTTTAATGTTGATTAGCTATGCTGAATTTTTTTTTCCCCTTTTAAAAATTCTTTATAAGGGATCATTTTCTGGGAGAGAGGTGGAAGAGATCAAGTAAGAAATCTAAATGATATTAAAAACAAAATACAACACTAAGAATTTATTTTTATAAATAATAGTATCTATCTCACAGGGTTATTATAAGAATCAGGTGAGATAATATGTGTAAAGTACTTTGCAAATTGTAAAGCACAGAGGAGACTGGCCAAGATGGTATAGTAGGAAGAAACAACCAAATCCAGCTGCAAATGCTCTGTCCCCATATTACACACACACACACACACACACACACACACACACACACATATTCCACAAAGACCTGGGTGGGGGGGAACTAGCCCAAGTCCTGTTTAAGAAATCTAAGGGAATATAGTAGTGAGTTATTTTATTTTTCTAGTCCAGATTTGTATAGAGAGAGAAGTCCCTATACCAGGGCCAGGGTTTATCGAGGAGGGCACTGGGCCAAGTCTTCCAGCACAGGGATTAGTTTTGGGCTCTGAAATGTGCACTGGGGCAAAGAAAGATCTAAAATCTAGCACAGAAGGGGCTAATACTATCCAGGAAGCAGAGATGAGCATGAACTGAAAGATCTATTGCATATACCTCAGAGTTAGATAGCAAATTCAGAGAAGAATGGGAGGAGGACCTGTACCTAGGGGTCCAAGGAACAGGATAAGGAGAAATCTTGGGACTGAGGCTGTATCTGGGGCAAGGCACAAGAACGGAAGCAGAAAGCAACTATGTGGCTCTGACCCTTATGCAGATCTGGCACCCAACTCAGTCTGAAGCTTGCAACTGAATACGCAGGAAAGGGAGCTCAGACCAAGTCAGAGTTTGCAGGTCTGTCACTTTGAAATTGCAATCAGACAGCTCACCAAAGGTGGCTGGGTCTATCAGTGTTCTTCTGAAGTTCCAACCAGGGGCAAGCCCACAGTTGTGTTGCCCATACCCTCCTTGCACCAGAAGGACAACAGTCAAGAATAGCCCTAGATCAGAACAATTTGAGTGCACTGGAAGCCTTCAGGTCTCTATCCTGAGCTGTCCATGAGGTTCCTGAAGTACATAATACTTAACACTCAAAGAAAGCAATAGCATTACCCAAAAGAATATAAAATGGGGCCAAACAAGGCCCTCATGTTCCTTCCAGGACACAGCCTTAACATAAAGTTCCAATCCAAAAAGCAGGGTTTGAAGAACGAGTAAATAGAAAAAGAAATTTACCAAAAAGATCTATTTTGGTGATAGGGATATCCAGACAAACCCAGAAGAGAATGATTCCAAAACATTTATAGGAGAAACCTTCAATAAAAACCCAGAGCAGAGTGCAAGCAGATCAGATATATAACAGGAAATAGAGTCAGACCAGCACCCAGCCAGCCCCTGCCAAAACCACAACCCAGGCAACCAGGAGGAAGTTCCAATTCTGCACCTGGACAGACCAGAACTCAGGTACTCCATTCCCAGAGACATAGCAGATGCAGCAGCCAGAGAACAAGCCAGGGCAGGACCTGGGAAGCAAAATATGTGGAGTCTTGAAGGAGACCTCCTATCAGAGCAATCAACACCACTCTGTTGGTACTTGCAGAATCATAACAAGGGAGATATGTTTGAGAGTTTGATAGAAGGAAACCAAGAAGGAATCAAAGCCAACACCTAAGTCAAACCACCAGGCAGCAGGAAATAGGTCAGTTAGGCTGGAATGTCGCTCCAAATCTGGGATGACTTTCCACTCAACCATGTTGTCTCACAATCCAGCTCTACATAACTGACTTGAAATTCAAGGTCTGTGGGTCATTCATTTGAATGCTTTTGCATTAAAAAAAAGCTGCTTTCTAGGTTCACAGAATCTCTTTAAATGGATTTTTTCTTCTCTCGTTATTATTCCCAGAAGACAATGACAAAGCCAAGGCAAAATTAGAGGCACAGATTAAAATTACAGAGGTAGATATAGCTAATAATAGTAGCTAGCATTTATATGGCACTTTAAAGTTTTCAAAACACTTTGGTCCTCCTAATCCTGTTAAGTAGATGCTATCATTAACCTCATGTCACAGGTAAGGAAACTGAAGCTAAAAGGTTAAGTTACTCTCCCAGGATCACACAGCCAATAAGTATGTGAAGCAGGAATCAAACTTATGATTTTCTAAGTCCAAGTCCAGTGCTCTATCTATTGTGCCACCTACTTGCTGAAATTTAGGCTGGTAGGGTGAAGGGAAGAAGCCACATTTTTCTAACATTCAGGGCTATCTAAAAGTGGAATGGGTTATCTTAGGGAGTGGTGAGTTCCCCAACAATAAAGATCTTTCTGTGGAGACTGGATGACTATCAGGATTATTTGCTGTTCAGGAAAAGGAATGGAAGGGGAAAGAGAATGAGCAAATAAAGTTTCTACTATGTGTCAGTCACTGATCACTGTGCTAAGAGATTTACAAATATTATCTTCCTTGGTCAGGCTTTGAATACACTAGATGGTCTCTGTAGTCCCTTCTAGTTTAGAGATTCTGTTATTTAAATAAATGCCTAATCCCATACTTACACCTCGGATCAGTTCCTTTTGGGTGAACCCCTAGCCCCATAGGAAGTATAGACAAGCTAAGTAGAGTGAGCAGAAGATTATGTCAATGTCTATCCTGTTTGCTTTTGCCCCATCCCTTTAATGCCTAGATTGCCTGAGCTCTCATTGCTCCCCTTGGACTCTGAGCTTTCTTTTAGCCTGATCCACTCTTGGGGCAATTTCTTTAGGGTTTTATGTCATTCTATCACATCTTCATCACCATAGACTGTTCTCTGTCAGGACCCTACACCAGCTGTATTAGACAAATCAGCCACAGAGGACAAGGATTCTGACACTGAAATGGCAAGTCTTCTCCCATACACCCAAACTTTCTCTACCATCTCCCCAAAACCTTCCACACACGTGCCCTGCCTTAAGACTTAACTCCATGGAGCAAAATAGGAAACAAAATTGCCTGGAAAACTTCAAATCTTCCTAAAGGATTAAATTCTCCTTTCAAACACATATGGAATATCTGTGAGTCAATGAGAAGGATCTCTCATGCTATCACCAGTCATATGGCTTTGACATGATAAAGCCCTGAAGGCTGAGACCACTTCACCATGTAAGTGATCCATCTGGATAGCTTTGAGCTGCCCAAGGTAAAAACAAGGGAACTGACTAGAAGTGTCTTTTAACTTTAGACTCAGTCTTAGCTTCAAAGACCTCCTCAGGTTGTATCCATCTGGGCTTTCGTCTTGGCCAACTCTAGCCAGAAAACCCAGAGAAGAGAAGAGGAAGAGGGAGACAGAGAGGGAGAGGGGACAACCAGATGAATTAACCAACTGGAACTATCCAACTGGGTCCCTATTCAGGCAGGTCGGGCTACTCACAGGTTGTGTTTGTCCTTCGTTCTCGAAAAGGACCATAACATCAGGGAAACGATGATATGACTTGCAGCTTACTTTGATTTGAGTGAGGGAAAGCCATGCAAGATCACCAGCCTCATTTTGTCCTCCAGAGTCATCTGGGTCCAGTGGCCAGATATGGCAATAGGTGTTACCTCACTCCAAATGAGAACCTGAAAAGACTTTATCTTAAAAGGGTCAGGGTCTCCCATTGTATCCTGGGTCATCTCCAGTCATCCTGATGAATATCTGGCCACTGGACCCAGATGGCTGTAGAGGGCAAAGTGAGGCTGATGACCTTGCATAACTCTCCCTCACTCAAATCAAAGTCAATTGCCAGTATGCCGACATCTCCCTGATGTCATGGTCCTCTTCCAAAATGAAGGACCAACACAATAGACTGCCTACCTGCAACCTTGCTTAGACTGGAAAATCAACGGTTTTGGAATCAGAGAACCTGGGTTTGAATGCTCTTAATATCTATGTGAACTTGGAAAAAATAATTAACCTTTCTGCCTTCTCCCTGAAGTTTCCTTGTCTGTAAAATGGGGAGGTGGGTGAGGGAAGAGTTGGACTAGATGATCTTAAAAAGCTTATTCTAGCTCTTGACCTATGATCCTGTAAGCTGCTTAATCTTGAATGGAATAATTATTGCACCATTTATATCTATGATATTGAGAACTGTTTAACAGCAGTAATAGTATCTGGTATTTATATAACATTTTGTATCCTTTTCATAATTGAGCCTCAAAACAATCCTGTGAAGTAGATAATGGGAATATTATTTATTATCCCCATCTTACTTGATGTGCTTGGTATACCACATTGGATTTTGAGTCTAAGTCCCAGGATTCAGATCGTATCTTTCTTTGCCACTTACTACTTCTATGACCTTAAGAAGTCATTTAAATCTCTCTGCTTCTCAGTTCCACGTGGACTAGACGGCTTCTAAGAACCCTTCTAGTTCTCACTTTATGGTCCTATGGGTTACCATATCTTGAATAATACAACTGGGATAATACTTATCTGCCTGACACTAACAAAACAAATAATACCAATCACCGGAATAATATCTGACATTTTACATCTATTTTAATATTTGAGCCTCAAAAAATTATACTGTGAGGTTGATAATGCAAATTCTATTTCTTAGCCCAATCTCACAGCTGAAGGAACTGAAATTTTGTTGTTCAATCATTTTCCAGTTATGTCTGACCATGTGAGCCCATTTGGGTTTTTCTTGGAAAAGATACTGGAGTGGTTTGCCATTTCCTTCTCCAGTTCATTTTATAGATAAGAAAACTCAGGCAAACAGGGTTAAGTGACTTGCCCAGGGTCACACGACTAGTTAGTGTCTGAGGATAGATTTGAACTCAGAAAGATGAGTCTGACTTGGCCCAGTACTCTACCCACTGTACCACCTAGCTTCCTCCAAGTGAAATATAGAGTTTTTAAATGACTTGCTTTAGCTAGTACAGATACTGCAGTAAAGGACAGAGCTGATATTCAAACCCACATCACTTGACTTAAAATCTAATGCTTTCTGCAATCTACCACCCCTGCCCCACAGCCCTTTGTTGTTACAGACACCCATAGGGACCTACATTCAAAGTATAGCTCTTATCTGGATGCCTCTGAATTTAGCCTACTTCTATAACACTGGAATATTTTGAATGTACTTATCCTTGTTCCTCTAAGGTGTCCATACTTTCTGAACTTAACCAAAGATTATACATTAACCTAATCTGAATCTAGCAATGATATTCATTCTTAACAGGGGGATAATTTAATGACTCTTAGTCTGCCCTGATTTATTGATATTATATGCTATCCAAATTGGTTGTTTGTATGTTCTAATAGTAGTCCTTAGCTGTCTGTCTCTCTTTGCTCCAGACTGTGATCACTAGTTACTCATGTTTTGGCACTGAAAATATTAAAACTGTCTCCTAGAAACTTCTTGAAGCTACTCCTATTATTCATGATTCACGATTTAGAGAATTCATTCATTTACTCAATAATTTAACAATAATATATTGAGTGCCTATGATGAGGAAGGATCACACATTTAAAACTGGTTCTATGTTAGGCATTATTTCTGTATCCTATAATGATTTTCAAAACCTTGACATCAAATCACAGCCTTTGTCTTGCCCATTTTTTAAGTCATCACACAGAAGCCTGATACATTAAACTGTCATTCTCTGGAATCTTGAAAGCAGAGACATTGGAATGAATGTGAGACCTTGGCTGAGTGCGTAAGCATAAGACAAAATCTGATGTAGGCCCAATAAGGCCAGGCTGGAGAAATTACAATCACTATTGATAACCTGGAGGATCATGCTGCTTTGGTAAGATTGGCCCAAGGACAGGTATTTTCTTATCTTGAACTCGTCATCAATCCCTTTATTCATATACACAGATACCTAGACTTACCTTAAACTATGGATTTTGTTTTGTTTTGTTTTCAAAATGGAGGTTTCAGAAAATTTCTTGATTAGCCACCCTGGGGAGTTTTATATTACAATTGACAGACAACTTAACTTCTGGATGTTTGAAGTGTCAGCAGGGAGAGATTACAGGGTAAAAATATTGTCTTCCTCCTACTCAGATCCAGCCAGAAAAAAAAAATTGCTGTGGAGGAAGCTGAGGTTTAGAATGGTTAAGTTACTTGTGCAAGCTCACACAGATAAATATCCTATTTTCCCCCTTTTAATTTGTGGGAAACCATTTAGGCAATATCTTCAGGGAGAAGTGAACCGGTACCCCAAGAACTCTTTCCCAGGTTCTGGCTAACATTTCCAAATCTTCTGCCTAAGTCTTAAGTTTATTTTTTCCCCAAATGCATTACCTTGCCCTTGCACACTTTCAAACTCAGCTGCCCCTTCTCTGCTCACTCACATAGATCAATAGAACTTTCTGTGGTTTGTTAATGTTAGTTTAGCATTTTGCTACCCAGAAGAACCCAAGATATCTTTTAGGAACTTGAAATTTGAAATATTCACTACCTCTCCATATCATTTATAAAAATGTCAGATAAAACTGGCAGACCCCCTGTTGACACATCTCCAGAGGTCCAGCTCTTTAGCACTAATATCTCAAGGTAACATAACACAACCATAAAGCATAAGAAACTATAATATCAAAAGAATTAAAGTTACAGATAACCCAAAAGACAAAATAGAAAGACAATGGGTATCAGTAGACTGATGTTTTTCAGCCACACTAAATACTCTACCTTCAATCTATTGTCTCGTGGGCCCAGTGTACAGTGGGGATGCAAGGACAGGATGCACACAAGCTCCTTTGGGATGTTGCCCTTTCTGCCCTTAATACAAGTACTACTCATTTATTTGAAAATGTTACAAATACACAGCTTTCCTAGCAATACAGGTGGAAGAGACCTCAGAGTCCTTGGTATACATATATGCATGTGTGTGCACCTGTGTGTGTGTGTGTGTATATATATATATATATATATATATATATACACACACATACATATATATATATATACATACATACATATAATGTGTATTCATGCATGTATGTGTATGTGTATGCATATATACACATATATTATATATGTGTGTACCTACTTAGAGGTCCTCTAGTCTAACATATATGTGTGTGTCCCCTATGTGAAATATATGTCATGTTACACATGTACGAGTGTCATATATGTTAGATTGTATATGTGGCATATATATGTATAGTGTGTGATGTGCAATACAGTATGTTACATCATATGTATTATTTTATGTAATGTACTAAATGTGATATATATACACATTTTATACGTAAGACTAGATGGCCTGAAACATATACATATGGATATATGCTAGACTAGATGGCCTTTAAGTATGTACATATACAGAAACTGATGCCTAGAGAGGTTATGACTTTCCCAAGTTCAAAAAGGTAGTAAAAGATAGAAGTAGGATTTGAAAGTAAGTCCTCAGATTGCAAAGTCAATGCCTCTTTAAAACTGCCATTTGTGTGCTTACAAAATAACTAAGATAACCCATTAATAGGCACATAAACAAAGGAAGTCAAAGACAGATAAAAAAATAGTCACATGTACATTGAATTCTGCTAATAACATGATATATAAATTCTTAGAAATCACTAAGTTGTGCAAAATAAAGCCATTAAAACCACAGAATTTATGGGGGAAATGGGGCTAGGGACACCACGCTAAAAAAAACTTTATTTGTGACACATGAAAAAAACATTGGAACCTAATAAAACGGTAGCACAATTTTATATCTGTTTAATAGTTTTATACCTGTTAAATAGTTTTAAAATACCTAAATGCTACAATAAACAATGACAGCCACCATAACCTTGGGCTGTGGCTCAGCCTGATCCCAGGTTCCCACTCATGGTGGAAGGGATGGGGTATGAAGTACATGGGTTCAGATTAGCCCTCCTCAGACCTCAGCTCCTATTATACCAGAATATATACAATAAGTATGCCACTTTACCTTGAAAAAGGCCTAAATTTTGCTTGCAGAAGTAGATGTTATAAGAAGTGTAGCTAGCTTGTGAGTTTCTGTGAAGGGGTACAGGTGAAGTCTGCATAGGTTTTTGATGTTTCTTGAGAATGAAAATGAATATAAGGAAACCAATTCCTTCCATGCTCAGATTGTTCCCTAATATATCACAATATATTCCATTTGTTGTATTTTCATTGTTGTACAGAAGAACTGGATACACACCAAAATATTCATAATAGCATTTAGTGTGGCAGCAAAGAACTACAAATAAAGTAGATGTCCAAACAAATTGTGGTTTAAGAATGGAATGGAATATTAATGCATTCTTAGAAGTAATAACTATGAGGAATTTAAAAATGCATAGGAAGACTTATATAAAGTAATGCAAAATGCAATAAGCAGAACCTGAGCAAACTGTACATGCAATGACTATAACAATTTGAATACAAAGAACAAAAGAAAAAAATGCAACCAAGTCCCAGACAATTATTTAGTATTTGCATGACATTATGCAATTAATTCACTTTACCTCCATAGATCTTAATTTCTTCCCATGAAAAATGCAAGATATTCTGTGAGGTCATTTTTAGTTATAGATTTGTAGTGTTATGATCCTAATTGTAATAATCGATGTGAAGAAGAGATGAGAAAATGTACCTCCCTTCTTCTTTTAGGAGGTAAGGGACTACGGATGTGGAAAATTGCTTATGATGCCATATGTGTTGATGTATTGGTTGCTTTTGCTGAATTGCTTTTTCTGTCTTTCAATTTTGTTCTTTGTTACAGCTGATGGCTCACCAGTTAGGACAGGAAGAAGTATTTATTCATAAATAAAGATGAGACAAAACCCAAAAAAGATCAACATTTAAAATATTTTTAAAACTATGATTTTACAGCAGAAGCTACAAAGAAGATATCATAAAGGACATGAATGACCAGAAATAGAAGTGGCCAGTGATGTAGAGAAAATGAGAGAATAGATGGCCAATAAGAATGGTACATGTGTACCTTTGAGATTCTAAAAGCTTAAGAAGGCTTCCAGTGCAATGAAGAAAACAACTATGCAGCCCTAAGGAGAAAATATTGACAGAATACCCTAGGACAAAATGTATGGAGAGACTGCAACCTAAGTAGCTGATGGGAATTTGTGGGATCAACAGGGCAAAAAAATAATCATTAAAGTGTGCCCAAAATTGCCCAAAATTTTCTTCTTTGGCTTAGAGGCTAGCTCTCCTATTCTATTCTCAGGGTAATACTTCAATGATGTGTGACTTTGCCTATGTGGGTACTCCTACCACTGACAGATGCAGATTGCAGCCCAGAGACACCTTGGTAGGCAGACTTTGTGGTTTCCTGTGACTGAGGGAAAAAATCTTCATCCAGTGGCCAATCTTCAGTGTCTGAGCCTTTCCAATATTAGGCAACGTAATTCTAGGATGAGGCAAATGGAAACTAAAGACACCAAACTTGTAGACTTTGGAGAAACGAGGTCACACCTTGGCCCATGATATTTCCTAAGAGCTTTTGAGAGAGAGACAGACACTTAGAGAGACAACCTGAGAGGGAAGAAAGAAGGAAAGATGTCAGAGAGACACAAGGAAACAGAGACAGAGAGAAACAGATAGAAATGCAGGCAAAGACAGAGACAGATGCATTTTGAACCCATCAGAAAAGGAAAGCCCTACTCATAAAATTCTGAGACTTATAATAATTTATAAGAAAAAAGAAAAAAGGACATCTCTATGAAATTATGAACCATTGTGTGGACCTCCACTTCATCTAATTCATCTAAGGGAAAACCTTGAAAGCATGTAGGGATTTTAAGCTATTATTATTATCCTAATTGTTGTTGTTGTTGTTAATTAGCTTTCTTAGTGAAAATTAGCAAAGCTTATTAATCATGTAAGCAGAAGGAAAAAAATAAACAGGAACCTGATTATATGAGGATTTTTTTAAAACTTCATTTTTATATAAGGAGGCAAAAATTTATGAGAGGAAAAAAGAGGTACAAAAACTGAAGGAAATGCCTAGAAATTCTTAAGTGTTCCCCAAAAGAACAGGGTAAGAAATAATATAAGCCTAAAAGTGCTATGATTCAGCTTCCCAAAGGAAATCACATTCATAAACCAGTGTCAAATGTCTAAATTCTGCCACCAAACTCCCTGCTAAAACTCTCTTACCACCACCCAACCTAAAGTCATGATTTCAGTAAAAGAAGAATAGATTCTGGCCAAGGGCTTTGCAATTATTTATTGACAAGCATCTCCCTCCAAGTGCAGTGCTTTCCTTCTAAGAAGTTGTACCTACATAGTGTTCAACCTACTGTAAGGGAGACAGAATTTGGTTTGTAATTAGAACTTATTGGGCAACCGAGCCTGAGCATTAACCAGGCTCTTTGTTGCTAGACCACAAGGCTTCTACTTGGACTAGGAGATCTTGATGGTTTTAGTTCAGCCTTTAAATCATGCTATAATGAAGAGAGGGTAATCCTTGGCTTTAGGAAGATTTGAGTTCAAATATTGCTCTTGAACCACCATAACTGGGACCGTGATCAAGTCAAGGAAACTCTCAGTTGCTTCAGGCAACTTGTTGACTATAAAATACATGTAGTTGTGATGTTGGCCTACATCAGTAGATTTTTCACACCAAGAGTTCCCAGTACTAACAAAAACACAGATCCTTTCTCTATATAGAGATTTAGAGAGTTAGGAGGGACATTATAGCCATCAAGTCCTACCTTGTTGTTGTACACATAAAGAAACTGAGGTTCAGAAATTTTAACTGACTTACCTAAGTTCACAACAGAGAAGGGATTTGAACCCAAATCTTCTCAGTACTGTTTTTCCATTGTAACATATCACTTCTTTTAATATCTGGTTAGCTAAATGCTAGAGGGACAGACAGCAAGAGAGAGAGAGAGAGAGAGAGAGAGAGAAGAGAGAGAGAGAGAGAGAGAGAGAGAGAGAGAATGTACACTTGCTTACTCAGGGGAGTACCTTAATCTCACTGGGCCTCACTTTCCTGAATTGTAAAATGAAATAATTGGGCTGGGTGAGATTTAAAATCCTTTCCAGTTCTAAATCAACAATCTCTTGTCAACTGATACAAATGGTGATTTACACACATATAAATATTATACCTATATATGTGTATATGTATATATATATGTGTGTGTGTGTGTGTGTGTGTACACACACACACACACACACACACACACACACAAATATGTCATAGAGACTAAAACCAAATAGCAGACCTCTGGGAAAATAACTAAATTGTTCTTGAGGCTTCTCAAACACACATTTGGGAGTTTTCTTTCTGAGTTATTAAACACTTCATACCCACCTCCTCACTATACCCCCAACTTTTGACATTATCAAGAATCCACAAAGAACTATTTTTCAAAAAAATTTAGCCCCTACTTTTAAAAGCATGATTTCTTTAAAATTATCATCATCCCCTGCTGGCTGAATAAAATAATTCCTTAAAATGTTTTTGCCCTGTAGTGCAGGTTTAAACTGGAGTCCAGATCCCAATCAAGGGGACCATGCAATGTGCTCAGGGATTTTAGCCTGAAATCTCCACTTGTCTCAGCCGGTATCCTGGGCATGTCGAGCGTCATTCTTCCTGCAGGAGGCTAATCAGTAACCTCTCTTTGGACCATCTGCTGCTCACTGAATATTCAAGAGACAGCTGGCTCCCAGGATGCATTCCTGTAACATTGAAGGAGCCAGAATAGATTTTCCTTTCTCCATGTTACAGTATTTATCACTAAAGAAAGTGTGTTTTAAAAAAAATGGGAAGAAGAAAAAGAAGAAAGAAATGATCACTAACAATCTTGGGGCATCATACTCTAAAAAGGTGGTACCAACAGCTTTAGTGGACAGAGCCCATCATTGTTTTTCCTGAGATTGTGCCTTCCTGAGGGCTATAGCTATTTCCATTCAAATAGGAAGGCAAAGAACATCTAAATCAAGGCTGTTTTGTCTGTTCTCTTTTTTAGTAAATAAATAATATTAAGAAGCATGTCCTCTTAGCTGGATACTAATTTAATACTGTTTCAACCTAAGCACTAACCCCTCCAATAAACAAGGGATGTGCAGACAGGATTTACGATTTACTGAGCACAAATCAATTCCCCCCCCCTTTTTTTTTAGCAGGGCTTTCGGTCAGACTCGTGGTTCGCTAGGTACGTCAGTTGTGTGTCTCTTCTTTGCCTCCCCTCCCCAACCTCGCCGGTTGTTAGGGAACAAGCATCCTTCCAGTGACGCACCAGTGTGAGCAGGAAGTGCCTGCTCCACAGATTGGGTGACTCATTTCCATTTGCTATCTAGTGCAGTCACAGTTTGTTCATTAGCATCAGTCCCGGTGGCTAATAGATACTCAGTAGGAAGTAATTTTTCTTTGTAAATGTTTGATGGAAAAATGGAAACAATAAAAAAAAAAAACCAGCAAGCACTTTGTCTCTGACAAAAAGATTTCAAGACTGGCAAAAACTATACATCTGTGCAGTTGATAACTGGAGCAGTGGGGGTGTGAAGGGGAGTTAAATGACATTCAGTGATTAAAAAAAAGTGATTTCCAACACAATATTATTTCAGTCACAGAAATAGGGGCTTATAATGGGTAGAGCCAAGTCAAAGAAACCATTCTTAGCTATAGTCTCCAGAAGTTTATTTGTTTAAAAAAAATGTTTAATAGGCAGTATTTTTCAGAAAAGTGTGTTACTGCTTTTGCTCAGCATTTATTACAAAAGGTATTTCACCATCATGTAGAATTATATATGACTGGCTTCCCCATTCAAAGTCACAGCCCATTTACATTAACATTTCCAATGATCTCCAAAAGTATGAGTCTATTTGAGTAAAGTCCTGTAATTGCTTAGATATTTATATAATATTTTCAAGATTTTTTGCTATAATTTCCAAAAAGGCTGTGTAGTGTAATGGAAATTTGGAGTCTAAAGACCTAGGTTCAAGTTCTGGTTCTGATACTTTATACTTGTATGACCTTAGTCAGGCCAGAACCTAAATCAGCTTAATTTTTCCCATCTATAAAATGAAGCAGAAGTTCTTGACATTTTTTGTGTGTGTGTCATGGATCCTTTTTTTTTTTTTCATTCCAATGAAGTTTATTGGGTTCTCAGAATAATATTTTAAAATAAACAAAACAAAATATAAATACAAATTAGACCAATTACACTGAAATAATTATTGAAATATATATTTTAAAGCCAAGTTCATGGACTGCAAGTTTTACAAACCCCTGTATTAAGGAAAATACAGATGGGAAAAGGAATCAGGTCAGAAAAATTTTCAAAAAAAAAAAGACCATGCTAGAGGAAAACAACTTTTAAGGACACTGAGAGATCAGTTTTCAAGATAGCTGAATTTGGGGAAAAACAAATAATAAAAATCATGAGAATGTTACTACTAAAAAAAAGTTATTTAGAGGATATCAATAACTAAGGATCCATATGCCTATTTTCCCATCTACAAAATCTTTATGATAATGATCTTCCCACATGTAAACAACATGTTAGGTAAAAATATGAAAAGGAAATAAGCAGGATTTCAAATTAATATTCTGCAATACACCACATCTTCACCCAAGAAACCAAAAGATACAGAGAATACACAAGTCCACCATGCTTATAATTTGATGACTGTTTATAAAAAAAAATTTGATTAGATTCAAAAAATGTAGTATTCAAGGCTCACCTTCAACAGGCCTTACATGTATAAAGACCATACAAATTTCCTTGACAGATGTGTGACATGGTTGATTCTGACACTACTCTCCCAGGCAAGGTCTGTTATATGGCCCCTCAGGGTTCTAGGGTACCCTGAGAGATGTGGATTGTCTCTTTTCTCTGCCATTAGCTTGAGCACCCACAACTCTGTTCCTACCATTTGAGAACACCAATGACTAGTACTCAGTTCCATTTAGCCATTTAAGGCCAGGTAGTTTTTACAAAAGGGTGTATACTTCACTGATATAGTAAGAAGAAATGTGCAAACATGTCCTCTGATATTTCAGGGACATGATTCTCCCCATGTAACTTTGTCTTCTGGGAATAGGATGGTTAGGCTACAAACACACCTTAGTTCCTATGAAACATTTGTCTCACCATGTTTATATCCAAAACTGTCATTGCTGCTGGCTTCTGTTGGCCTGGAGTCCTAGGTCCTTGCTCCAAAGGGTATTAAAGCCGGGTTGGTTGCATCATTTAACCTTCATTCCTAGACTCCTAGGTCCCAATTGAAGAGCTCATTCTCTGCCTCTGAAATGGAAAAGAACAGGCAAGAATGCCAAAGATTCATACCTGTTTCTCAGATGTCTTATGGTCTCCAAAGTAGAGAGTCCTTTAACCCTTCCATTAATAAAAACGGTTCTGTCAGAGAAGCCATTAATGAAAGAATCACTTCACTCTCTCAGATCTAAATGCAGCAAAAGCCATGCCCAGTGGTGACTCAGGACCTCTTGAAAATACTGACAGTTCCATCTATGTAGTCCTGACTCATGATAACCCAAATGGATTAAGTTATAGAATGTCCACAATGCTCCAACCCTCACAATTCTTCCAATGAGGAATTTCAAAGAACAGGAATAAGAGGTATCATCAAGGAATTGTTGTAATAGGAAGAAGAAACATTCTAGTAACTTGGCAAGAGTGAAAGGATGACAGGTAGACAACCAGTGTGCTCCACTGGTCCCCTAGTGATGTCCAAAGAAAGTAAGAAAGTTCTCCTTAAGATTGTATAAAACCCTGTGGCCGACTTATGATAGGACATGCATGAATAACATACTTCAGGAAGGCATGGATGGACTGCGATCTATAACACTGGCTGATGGAAACTCCCAAATTCATGAGGTTACAGATCCAGTTGACTTTTTGACGCCCTTGCTCACAAAAAATGTGGGAACTGTTGTTTTGGGACAATCCTTAGAACAACTTTATAAGTTTATAAAAATCTGTCTTGTGTTTATTTATTTTACATTATTATTATTAAAAATTATATTCCCCAATTTGATTAGCCACTTTATTTGCAAAACTTGACTCTGAACGGCTTTTGGCTGTTCTTTCAATAGGAGGACAAAAGATCAGCCAATGCTGAAACTTTCCAGAAAAAAAAAAATGTGCCCCAGGCTTGAATTCCCAGAGAGAAGCTCTGTGAGCGACCCTTCTGGGCAATAACTGTTTGTACCTTTGGAATTAATGGGTATTTTCCCACTGTTGCTTTGAAAGGGACCACACTTATTCAGATGCTCAAAGCCTGCTATATTTGTTTAAAAGAAAACACTCACATTACTAGGCAGAAGCATTTCATAGTTTTAATTTTAAGTAATTTTTAAAATTGTAAACTTAATAATATGAAAAAAGAAATATTTCAATGGGAAAATTTTCTCAAAAGAAACCATTCATAAGCCAAAGTCAATTCATGTATGTATGGGGGGTAGGGTAATTTTGTTGAACTGAAGTCATCTTTGTCTAAGGCCTCATCAATTCATGGAGGTTATATTGGTATCTCAAGGTTTTGTTAATGGCAGATCCTACCAAGATAGCATTGATTGCATTCTTGTGGAGTGGGGTAATGACCTAGTTGGTTGAATAAATCAATTTTTTATATATAGGTGTTGTGATAGCATCAGTGGAATAAATACTCACATCAATGAAATCATAGATTATTGAAGTATTGAAGCTATTAATGTTAAAAGCAAAAATGCCTTGTTCGCTTCTTGTCTCAAATGGACTCCACCCAATGAATATGCTTCTTCATGTACTTTTTAAAAATCTCAATTTATTGGATTTATTTTCAATAAAAATTAAAGAATGAAAATTTGTTCTTTCCCTTCAGTTCACTCAGAGAAAATCCAAAATACCCAGATTTCTACAGGACAACAACAAACGATAATGATTATCAGTAAAATAACAAGTTAATGGAAAGACAATATTTCTCTACTTCTATAACTTGAGTGGCATCTCCTGATCCTGGCTTTGGTCCTCAGGAATGTTGCATCAAGCTCATAGAGGCAGCATTGCATAGCAATTATAGTGTTTAGACTTAGAATCAATACTTCAAAAATCTATCTTCAAGTTCCCAAACTAACATTAGCTGTGTGATGGTAAGCAAATTACCTAATCTCTCTGGATCTCAGTTTCCTCACCTATAAAATGGAGGTAATAATATCTGCAGTATATATCTCAGGATGAGACTGAGCAAAAAAAAAAATGTGCATTAAGCACTTTTGAAATCTTAAAGAAATAAGGGCAGCTAGGTGGCACAGTGGATAGAGCATTGGCCCTGAAGTCAGGAGGACATGAGTTCAAATCCAGCCTCAGACCAAACACTTGACACTTACTAGCTGTATGACCCTGGGCAAGTCACTTAACCCCAATTGCCTGAAAAAAAAATCTAAAAGAAATAGAGAAATTTCAGTTATTATTTGTTATCATATAAGCCCCTTGAGAACAGAGATTCATTCATCTTTGTCATTGTAACTTAAGTACCTACCATAGTTCCTCTTCCAAAGTAGATGTTCAATTAAAAAACAAACTTGTCCAATTTTATCAAATTAAGCAACATCCATGGGGTCTACAAGTAAGGTTTGCATGATCACTTGTCACATACAGTAGAGGAGATTCCTACTCCTACTGATACCTGTTCAGATATCATTTAGAGTAAATGATCTCTGAAGTCCCTTTTAGCTCTGAGATCTGGTGCTTCTGTAATATTAGATGAATAGACAGGGTGAAATAGTGATAGAAAGTTGACATTGAATCCAGTAAGACTTGGATTCAAGTTTGGCTTCTGAAAAATTGACTATATGATGACAAAAAACTCTGAATATCCCAGGCAAATATCCGATACTAAAAGATACTGGCAACTTGAAGATCTGTATCAGTGAGGGGTTTCCTCTCCTTTCCTCACCATCAAATCTATTTATCCTATTTCCCCATTACCATAGCTGTCCTATTTTCAGCCCTTCAAGATGAAAGCTCGTTAATATTGATAAGTAAAACAAACTAATACTTGCTAATGCCTTCACAAGTGCTGTAAGTAGTAAGTTTACTAAGACACTCACAAATTTCATACTAGAGAAATAATAAAAGTTTTATGTGCCATCTGAATAATGAATCTGAATCAAGTGAGATGGTACCAGAAGGAAAGATTATAGAATCAGTCCCCTAAAGTTAGTGTTTTGACTTTTCTGAGAATCCTATTTTTCACCTTGAACACAATGAGCCTCCAGTCTTGTTGACCATGAGCCTGACCTATATCCTTTGGTCATGATGAAGTCATGTTGTGCAAACTAACAATTCTATAATGAAACTTTACTGAAGATAAAACAATATTTAAAGAAATTATGCCCAAGAAAGTTATATTAGGTCACTCTCAAATTCCCATACCAAAACTGGACAGAACACAATATAAAGTAGATTCAAGTGTTGCTCGGCCATATGTACACCCACATCCCCACCAAGTCCTCTTGTGCTATAAATGAGGTGGTCCTTGAAGAAGATATCTAAGTACTCTATAATGATTTTGGATTCAGTTAACTTGTATTCATAGAGAAGACACAAATGTTTGTAAAGTCAGACTGACATGAAAAGAAATATGCTAGAACAAAGGGTATTTGGCATTTTACATAAATATGTACATGCGTATGCATGTATAGAAGCACATATTATATATGTATGTCCATAGACACACAATGGGAAAGTAAGGGAAATTATATATATGGAAAAGTAAGGCAACTGTATCTGAGCATTCTGTAGTTTAAAAAAATAAGACATGGGTACAACAGTAGAAGCATTTTGTTGTTTTAGTTCCTCTGTTTCTGTGTCTCTGTCTCTGTTTCTCTCTGTCTCTGTCTGTCTGTCTGTCTCTCTCTCTCTCTCTCTCTCTCTCTCTCTCTCTCTCTCTCTCTCTGTCTTTGTCTCTCTTTCTTTACCCTTCCCCTACCCCCACGCTCACCCGGCTGATGCAGCTTCTTGCTTGGAAAAGGGCAACTTTATTTATTTCTTTTTCTCTTCATTTTCTCTGGCCTGGAGAGAAGTTCAGAAGATGTTTGCTCCTCACCCTCACCCTTTTTCTGAGTTCTCTTACTTTTTCTCAGTCCTGAGAGACTCAGAAACTATCTTGCTTTTTTCTGCCTAACATCTCCAAAAGACTTCAGCGAGGAAGTTCCAATGAGACCAAGAGAGGATGGTCTTTATTGTTCTATCTTATCTTCCCAGAGATTCCAATTCTGCTCCCCACATTCAATCTATGCGTATATGTCTTCTCCTCTCATGAAACTTACCTCTGTACATTTCATTATTCCCTATTTATCCCGTATATAGTTTGTTTGTAAATATTTGTTTATTGTCTCCTCTATTAGATCGTGAGCTCCTTGAGATCAAAACCTGTCTTTTGCTTCTTTTTATATCCCTAGCATTTAGCATGATGCCTGACACATAGTAGGTGCTTAATTAGTGCATATTGATTATTAATTTATTGATCATATACCTATAAGTATATAAATTCCAGAGGCAATGTGGTCTAGTTTGAAAACAGCCCTGGATCTCTAGACAGATTATGTGCATTCAAATCTTGTGTCTCATGTTTACCTCCACGACCTTGAGCAAGTCACTTAAACTCTGGGCCTCTGTTCCTCTTATATAAAATGGGCAGTTGGCATTAGATGACTTCTAAGGTACCATCAGCTCTAAATCTATGGAACTATTATAAATGTCCCTTCTTCTTATAAACCATAACCTAATAGTTATCTGACTGTTATTCCTCATTTAGATAAATGATGATTTGCATATTCATCTTAGAGCTTTATCCCCCAAAACTACTAATGTATATTTTAGTTACACATATTTAATACATTTCTATTACTGTTTTCAGAAAGCACCTGTATATACATGTGGAAAAACAAAAGGTCCGGAATATCAAGGGAACTAATGCAAAGAAATGCAAGGGAAGGTGGTTTAGCTGCACCAGATCTTAAATTGTATTATAAAGCAGCAATCATAAAGACTACTCGGTGCAGCTAAAAATAGAGTGGTGGATCAGTGGAATAGGTTAGGTATGTAAGACACAACAGTCAATGATTATAGTAATCTGCTATTTGATAAATCCAAAGACTCCAACTTCTGGGAAAGGAATCACTATTTAACAAAAAGCACCTGTGTGAGTGAGAAATATTTAGTGTAATTGACCATAGCATACTATTACAAAAAGCTGATATTATGTGGAAGAGGAGAGATTTAAACAGGGAACTCCAAATCATTTGCTTTCTCCATCTGTTTGATTAAATTATAGGATGTAATGGACAACAAACTGTGACAATGAGACGTGAAGATAAACTTTTTTTCAGATTTTTAAATGGCCTTTTTGTATTTAAAAGGGTTAAGGATTGAGAAAGACCATGGGCTTACTCAATTGTCCTTCTCTCTGACCACTCATTAGGACTTTATTTTGAGCTAACTATATATCTGAATGGCTATTGGAAGCAAACAAATTGAAGGGGGCTTGTGAGCTAGAGTTTTACAAGTACAGACTGAAAAAGTACCTTAAAACTGCATATTAAAAAACAAAACCTACAGTATTTAATCTTAGGGGACCTAACCCACAAGTTCACAAGTACAATCTACACTAAAAGATTCCAAATTCATGAAATTTTTACATAGTGTCCCTTTTGCTACTGGCTATCTCTCCTCTTAATGTGTGGATTTTTAAAGCTTTGGTAGGAGAGAGAGGGGAAGAGAGAGAGAGGGGAAGAGTACAACAAAAAATGATCAGACTTCAGGACAGAGAGGTATCATAGTTGAAAAGCCTAGAGGTCAAGGGAAGAGATGCCAGAGTTGCATGGTTTTAACAGAATTCTCTTTGCTAGAGCCAGCTATGAGTCCATTCACTCTGCTCCATAAATGATAAATCAACTATAATGAGAAGCATTCACTTGTCCATGCCAGTGATAAAAGCCAAATGATTATTAGAGACAAATTTTGCACAAGATACCAAGTTCCTGATCCATACTGTGGGGAAAGAGCTGATTCTTTGTTCTATAGTGCCTGTTGAATTTATAATTTATTCTGTTGAATATTTGTCTCACAACAGTTATGAACTGAATTGTATTGCCTACCCTACTTTGCTGAATCACAGGAAGGGTGACTGATAAGCAAGAGTGTAAGGAACTATTCCTGAAGAGCAACACTGCCATAAAGGGAGAGCAGCATCAGTGGGAGACATGTCAATGGAGAACAGGATATGAAAGAATTCCTCCACTATCCCCAGCTCCACAGACAAGCTACTGTCTCAGGCATGCAATAAATTGCACACTCCAATCCAAGATCTCAATCCAGTCAGGGTTCAAATTTATTTTAAAGAGTGTCAGACAAAGATTTGACATGGAACTAACAAGAGTGCCCCATCACCTCTGGGATGAGGCAGTAAGATAGCCTTGACCACTGAAATAAATGTATTTTCTGAGTTATCTAATAAGGAACCCAGGTTAACTCTATGCTACTGCAAGCAAGTGGTTAAGGAATGGGGAAATGCCCAGTTTTTAAGTCATTTGAGACTTAGGACCTCACATCCACCCCCTTATCCCAACACTCTTCATTTAAATAAAAATATCTTTCATCTTGTCCACGTATGAGGTAGACTTAAAAAATCAAAGAGCTGGTGATCTTCTCATCAGGTATGATGGTGAGGTAGTTAACTGATGTTAGAGGGGAGTAGATCTGTGCTTGCTATCACTGCCAGGCGGCAAGAACATATTATGTGTCTGCACCCCCCAATTTCTTGAATCTGAGGCCCAAGGTCATGCCAGCTGTCCCCTGGCTCCCTGTCACTGAGGCCCTCAATTGTTCATCCTTCTCCCAGACAACTCTGTTGAGGCTTCACAATGGTGGTCACTGATCCCATCCCTCCAACTGCTGCTGAAGTCTTCAATTATGCCTGCTGCTGCTACTCCTTCCCCCTCAGTAGAAAGCAGCTATTGCTTTGCCCTCTGACTGCTCGAATAAGGTCAACTACTACCCTCTGTGCCAGGGGAGAACAACTAACTGCTTGAAGAGTCTCAGGAAGAACCAAGCCCCAGGTGAAAAGAATTAAGTCCACGTGGCAGGTAATGCCAAATTTTTGCAATTCACAGTGAGCTTCTCAATGGCTGCATCAAAGAGTTCCAACTTACTGTGTGTCACCTACCCTCATAACAAGCCATGGAGAATGGCCCTGTTAGTTTTCCCTGGTCCACCAACCAGGACCCCCCCTTTCCCTGGGAATCCTGTGGGGTGGGGGAGGAGAAATGCATAATCTTTGCTTAATGAGAGACCTCTGAGGTGATACCCCCTCCTTCTCTAGGGACTGGTTAGACATTTTCACCTCCCCCTTATTGCCATAAAGAAAGTTCCCTCCTAATAATGCCACCCCTGGTCCTCCAAGCCCTCCCTGGGGAGGGGTCCATGACTTTAAGCAATGGCCTACAGTAGGCCTGCCTTTTGCCTACCGCACTGTCATTGCCTCTGGGAGATGTTCCACCATTCACTGCTGCTGAGCCCTGTGGCCATATGGTGGGAAAAAGCAAGCCTGAGACTCCCTGCTTGAGTTGATGGGGTGGGGTTTGAATAGTTGGTATATATCTACCTTAAAAGAAAGCACAGAAATGGGACTAAGGGGCTGGAGTTCTCTATGTGACAAAGCACAAAGCTAGCTCCTTCTTGTACTCCCTATAATCTTTTCTAGAAGTGACTTGCCTCCTCCTCCCTGGGTCTTCCTTTACAGAATCTTCTAGTTGGCCACACCCTTTATGCCTATTTGTCTGAGAAGGACAGATGCCAATGGGGACCAGCATGGGGGTGAGGGAGGGGTTGCCTCCCTACTATGGATTATCTCAAATATGCAACAAGCTGTATACTCTAATCCATGGCCCCAAGCAACTAAGTGCTCAAACTTAATAGAGAGTTTCAGATAAAGAGCTGACCTGGCACTAATCAGAAACTGCCCCATTACCCATAGGCAGTGGGATAGCCTACATCACTGAAATCATGGTACTTTCTGAGTTGCCTAATAAGGAATGAGGAATGAAGAATAAGAACCTAAGAAATTTGACTCTCTGTCATGGTAAGCAAGGGATTGGGGAGGGAGGCAATGCCCAGTCCCTAGATCAGTTGAAACTTAGCATGCATTCTAAGGGCTGGGACTGTACCAATATAACTAGTTGTCCCTGGATTACAAGTGACCATAAAGGCTAATCAAACGAGCTCATCATTTCCTAGGACTCTAGGGTTTTTATATTAGAGAGGAGGTTCAGAAGCTTATTCAGAATGAGTAAATATATGCTAACCATACTCTCTAGAGTTAGCAAGTGTAGGTAAGTTCAGGCATTGCAAGTATGAAGGACACCAAAAAAGAGGCAAATATGGGGCACAGGAAGTCATACGGTCTGTAATAATATAGAAGAAGTCCTTCCTAAGGATTTCTATTCAGTGAGTGAAGTCCAATAACTATGACTATGAGCAGTGAGCATGGGACAGCCCAGGATGAAACTTTCCAATTAAATAGGATTGGGTTGGTATCTAGAAGCACCACTGGGTGGTTAAACTGGGAATATGTGAAAAAGAAACATGTGATCATACTTTCATGGTGTCTTTATAACTGTTCTTAAGGCTTAACTTCAGCTATAGATAGCAAACCCAAATTTTAAATTGAGACCTTCTGTAGACATCACACCCTTCCCCAAAAGAATGGTTCTAATAGTAGCAATGTCAAGCACAGTACAATGGGAGAATTACTTTTAGGCAGGGATGGCTTTCTAAAAATGTTGGACTTCCCAAACATTTCTCAGATCAGTTTATGCAAATGACTGTACTCTACTCCTTTTTAGGACCAATTCTTTTCCTAAGAATCCCAGGATTGGCTAAAAGTATGGATTGTACCTGTACTTATGTAGATGAACACAAGGTTGACCTAGACAGCAAACACAAAGTCCATTTTAGAAAGATTGTTGCATCTAGAGTTAGAAGCCCTGGGCTTTATCATTAACTACCTGTGTGACCTGGGGCAAATCACCTCACTCACCATCCTAAACCTTTATTTCCTCAGCTGTAAATTTCTCCTTTTGGACAATATGATCCCTAAGACTCCTTCCAGGTCAAAATTTATGGTTCTATGGTCCTAGGATTGTCAAATTTGAAACTTTTTCAACTTGGTAGAACTTTTCTCATAACCTTCCAGACCCCAGGGTCATCTCTATCCTGCAATGAAGCATAAAAGTTGGACTGATTCCTTGTCTTTGTTTAATTTATTGACATGGGTTTTGGCTTAACTTTGCTGATGGTATCTGAACAGGAGAAATAAAAATTATTCACCAACCATGTATCTGGCTTGCTAACAGGACCAAGCAATAAAATGAAATATAATTGTTACATATGCATCTAATAAAAAACAGCTGGGAAAGAGTGAGACATTTCATGCTTACTGTCAAGTCTGCATTGCAAAATAAGGGAGGAAGCAATGAATTTTAGCATATGGGTATCATCATTTCAATTATTATTCATGTTCATTCCATAAGCATTTTTTAATGCTCTATATACTAGACATTGTACTAGGCCACTGAGAATCAAAAAAAAAAAAACAGAGACTCTGATTGGTGGAGGGGGGAGGGAGATAGAGATGTGACATTTATAAAAGATAAGTAAATGCTTATCTATTTCTCACCCTACTAGGAGGAAAGGCCCTGACAGCTAAGGGAATGGCAGGAGTCAACCTAATTTTGGAGATTGTACTCGATCTGAGCCTTAGAGGAAGCTCAAGATTGAAATAGATAGATATGAGAAGCAAGTAGATTCCAGATATCAAAGATAGTCTGTGCAAAGACTTGAAGATTGAAAGAAATGATTATTAAATAATGAATTATTATGGAGACCCATGGATTTTTTCCTTTCCTATATCCTCATTCTCTTCTAGGTCGAGTCAGCATCTGAAGGACATTGCTGATAATGAGCCCACTATGTTTTACTCAGGCTTGGATTGGGAGGGAGGGGAATAGAACCTTTGTCTAGATTGCCCGAGGCTGGGCGTGGTCTGGGAGCAAGAATATTCAGAGTCACATCCCCCAGGCCCTCATTAGAACAGGTCCACTTCTTGTTATAATATTTATTTTCTCATTAATTGTTAAACAGAATTGACTGCCATTCTCAGGAGCACCTACTCTTCCAAGGGCATATAAGTATTAAGAGGGTTCCATGAGGAGTCTTTGGCAGGCAAGAGTACCACTGACCACTTTTATTAATTATTCACTAGCATAATAAATAAAATGATTAATTACCAGAAATTATGTCTCTCAAACTTTTTGTGCATCACAAGATGAAAAATCAAATGTTATAATGGGAATAACAAGCAGGCAAGTTTGACTTGAATGTAACATGAGTGAAGGAGAAACAAAGTTCAATAAAGCTAGAAAGATAGGCTGGAGCCAGATTGTGAAGGGGTTTACATGCCAAACAGGGAAATTTGTATTTCATCCTAGAGTAGCCACCAGGGAGCCATTGGAGTTTATTGAGCAAGGAAGTGACATGGTAAGAGCTGTACCTTAGTAATATCAATTTGGCAGCTATGCAGAAAGTATAGAAAGGGAAACCAATTAGGAGCCTGTTACAAAAGCTTGTTTGAGTGTACATAAATGAAAGTACATTAAGGAAAATCTAAAGTGGACATAAACATTTCATATTCTAGGAATGGACATTCAAGATCATCACTCAAGATCATGAAATCATAACAGACAGAAGTAGAAGGGACCTCAGAGATGAATATTTAGACCTACTCCATCATTTTACAGCTAAGAAAATTGAGGCCAAGAAAAGCTAAGTTCACACAACTAATTAATGGCAGAACTGGAAGTGGAATACTGGACTCAATAAATATTCTTTTGGGGATCATTGACAAGAGGGAGATGGAGAAATGGTAGAAAAACTAAAGCCAAATCCAAGCCAGTGAATACTGGAAAGAGCAAAGTGGAATGAAAATCCTGAGAACAAATCATAAAAATCAGAATGTTGGACCTGAAAAAGACTTCATCTGGTCCAACCTTCTTCTTTTACAAATGAGGAAACTGAGGTCCAGAAAAATTAAGCAATTTTCCAATATATTTAATAAATGGTAAAGCCAAGAATGGAACTCAAACCTGCTGACTCTCATTCTAGTTCTTTTAAAGAAAATAAGTGGATTAATGAAAGAATGTATTAGCAGGAAAAGGGTAATGTTGCAAAAAGTAGACATATTTGTACTGAGAAGAGGATCAGGAGCATACAGGAAATAGAAAAAGCTGTATCCAAAGAATCCAACCACAATGATCCATCTCCAGGAATTAATCTTGCCAAGGAGGCCATAGGACTTTTTAAAATCTTATTTTTAATATTTACTTGTACTAGAAAAAGCAAATGAAAAAGACACATTTAAAAAATACTAAACCAAATTTTATGAAATCTATATTTTGGAATTTTTCCAAGCCTGAAGACTTAAAGTACTTCTTTGGTTTGTAACCATGATATCATTACAGAATCCAAACAGGCAGGGAAATCTTCTATAGCAATAACAGAGAGAATGTAAAGAGACTAGGCTAGAAAATATGATGGTTACTTAAAAAGTTTAAAGATAGAAATCTAGACTCATAATAAAAAATTAGAGTTAAAATTTATAGACCCTCAAACTCAGGTATATATTAATTTAATGAAACCAGAGTTCATAACATTTTTACTGGTGGCTCCTAAGATCATGGCTGTAGAACTGGAAGGGATCTTAGAGTTCATCTTGTCCAACTTCCTCATTTTACAGATGTAAACAGATGGAACCTCTCTGTTATAAATTTAACCCCTCTGAGATCCAGAGAAGTTAATGATTTTCCCAACATCACACAGTTAGTAAGTGGTGGATCCAGGATTCAAATCCAGATCTTCTGACCTCAAAAGGTAACATTCTTTCCATTACACCACGCTGCCTACTCATTCTAATAGAAGTTTTCTCATTAGGAATGGCAAGAGAGCTGATATTGAAAACATAGATACTAACTCCATCACCATGGGTAAGTCATAAAACACGTTCCACTCCATTTCCTCATCTACAAAGTAGTGGACATACTATCCTAGTGCCTTTCTTTCAGGGTTATTATAAGGATCAAATGAGAAAGTTTAGGTAAAGTTGGGAGGCAGAGATATCTCTGTGTGTGTGTGTGTGTGTGTGTGTGTGTGTGTGTGTATGAGTATATATTTGAGAAGCAGCATGATATAGGAAGAAAAAAATGTAGATTTCAGAACCAAGTATACAAATCCCACCGCCTAATACTTATTGAATTCGTAACCATGAGCAAGTCAGTTAACTTCTCTTGATCTTATTTCCCTTCAGCTGTAAAATGAAGATAATAATGTCAGGTAAGTTTACCTTATAGGACTGCTATAACAACAGAAGGAGATGAGAAATAAATTTCAGTTATTATAATGATCTTACTTTTCTCAACTTATCTCAAATTATCATTTCATATTATATTAATTATCATAGTAATATCAAATTTCTACTGTTGTTATAAAGTTGTTGGACTCAAAACCAGGAAGACCTAGGTTCAATTCCATCCTCTGACATTTACTGCCCGAATGAACCTGGGCAAGTCACTTTACTGCTCCAGGCAGTTCTCCAATGCAGACAAAGTGCCAACCTAAATTTCCTCAGCTGGGAGTACCCTCTACCAATAAAATCACAGATCCAGTTAGAAAATTAATACTCCTATTACAAAATTAAATTATCCTCTGAATCAAATATTTTACTTTTACTGTATACAGGTAGACTCTGCTTAAAGGAAACCTATAAAGATTAGATTATGGAAATCTACCCTTAAAGAAATAGCTCACCTATTCAACACATATGTGATATGCACTTACTATATGCAAGGAATTGTGTGAGGGCCTAAATTATGTTAATGATCTCACATATGGCCCTGACCATAAAGAACTAAGAAAGTATATTAAACAAACAGATTAACATAGTCCAATAGCTCTAACCAGGGTTATTAAATAAAGAATTACAAGACACAAACTAATAAATTCTTTATGATGGATAGCTAAATGGTTTTACAAGGAATGTTTACTATACATAAGCAGTAATAGACATATGAAGTTTGAATGATTAAGTAGCTACTACAGAGGATGGCATATCTTCCTCTCAGGTGACTCTTACCCCAAGGGAATATAGTTTCTGAAACAAAGACTTCGAGTTTTGATAAAGAGTTACCTTCAGTTTTCTTTTGCCATAATAAAAGTTACATAATACTAGTGTGACCTTGGGCCTTTCCATTCATAGTCAGAGAACTAGAACTGACCTTGGATAATACCTAGTTCAATTCTTCCTTTGGAAAGATAATAAAATTGAGGTTTGGAAAGATGGGAAGTGAGTGACTTGTCCAACATCGCTCATCTAGTAAGTGACAGAGGCAGATCCAGAACCCAGGCTTTCTAATTCTCAATACAGTGCACATTCCACCATTGAATTCTACCTCACCCTTCCAGTTTGCCTTATCTGTCTTACCTTCCAAACATATTCCAACTGTTTGGTCTCCCAAACCAGCTACATCATTCTGCCTAGTCCATCCATACTAGGCAAAAACAGAAAGCAGCAGCATCCTGTCAGATCTTTAATCTAGTTTCTTTTCCACTTTAGGCCTCCTTTCACAAGGATCTGAGAGTATTTATGAATTTCATCAGTCAGTTCTACAGTTAAATAGCATTATGAAGGCCTAGGCTGGTCCAAACCAAAGAGCTAAATGGAAAAAACAAACCAATAGCTTCACAATGTGAAAAGAGAAGGGAAAAAATTATTTACAGCTTTGCCTATAAGAACACAGCAGGGAAACTAAATGCCTGTTGGGCACAGAAGGAAATTGCTAAGACAAAAATGAGTGACAGTGGGAAAGGCAAGAAGCTCTTTATTCAGAGACATGCTGTAGCACAAATATGATCAGTGCTATACCAAAGGACAGGAGTAAAAGTGTGCAAAAGGTGCCACAGTATTCATGGAGAATCAAGCAAGCAGCAGGATTCTCCCATGTAGACATAGTTATCACCTAGAGCAGAATTATACCAATGGAGAACATTTAGAAAAAGTCAAGAGAGTATCCTTTTTTTTAAAATTTTAAATGGTGTCAAAGAATCACAAAACATTAGAAATGAAAAAGACCCTAGAGATCAATCCTTCAGTTCAAAGATGAAGTCACTAAGATCCAGAAAGGTCAAACAATTTATCCAATGTCACATAACTAGTAAATGGCAAATCCAGAATTCAAATCCCAATCTCCCTGACTTCCAAATTTATTTTTTTCCCACTATACTCTACAGCTACTGTCATCCTGGGACTAGGTTAAAAGTGGCCTAACACCCTAAATTCTGGGTTTATCAGGACTGAGTTTAATGTTGGAGGTTTCTCACTCTTTGGCTCATGCCCATATCTAAGACTTTCCCAGGAGACTCAGAATAACTAGCTCATGTCTAAATCTCTGCATATGTGGGTAAAAAGTAAGCGCTCACACTAATACTTTGGATACAGGACAGCCTTTATTTATCACACAGACAATGCAAAATGGACAGGATTCACAGAAGACCATAAACTTACCAAAACAAATTTTCTCTCTATTCAATAAGTTCTGCCTTGTCCCTAGGTATATAGTCTTTCAGGGCCATAGCAAATGCCATAATTCAAATACCTACAGATAAAAAGACATTTAGAGGGTCTTCCCCTTCCTTACCTTCTGCTGAGATCTGGGCTTTTAGGGACTTATGTAGTCATAAAAATTGAAAACACTACCCTAAGGACCTGAGATTCCCTTCCCCAAAAGGGAATTTTGAATTCGGGATTGCTAGAGAGCCAAGCTCCTTCCAAACAAACCAACACAAGCTATTTAGCTAACAATTACAGAGAAAAAGAAAGTTCATATTTTCTTCCCTAAATTGTGCTCTTTCATTTGTTTTCTGTCCCTTCAGCTTTATGGCCCTCTTCTATCCAAAAGGCTACGTCCAGTAACTCTCACCATTCTCCCAGGATGCTGATCCAGGTACTCTCATCATGCCTTATCTGTCTCTGTCCACTACTGCCAAGTGGTTCCCTCTTCTCTTGAGGCCATGTGTTTCTTCCTCTTGAAAAGTTCTGTCACTGCCTCTTCTTCAGGGCTGCCAACTTTGGAGCTGGAAGAAGGGAATTCCTTGGGAAACTATGCAGATGCCAGTCAGCCAATAAATATTTATTAAATGTCTACTATGTGGTAGGCACTATGCTAAGTGCTGAGGATACAGGAAGAGGCAAAAGATAGCCCTTACCCCCAAGAAACTCACAGTCTAATGGGTGAGACAAGAAGCAAATAAATATGTACAAGCAAGCTATATGGGGGGAAGGGGGAGGTAGTAAATAATTAACAGAGGGAAGGCACTAGAATTAAGAGGAAAAAAAGCTTCCTGTAGAAGATTGGATTTTAGTGGAGACTTGAAGGAAGCCAGGGAAGCCAGTAGGCAGAGACAAAGAGACAGATCATTCCAGGCACAGGGGACAGCCAGCAAAAATGCCCAGAACCGAAAGATGAAGTGTCTAATTCATAAAACAGC
Organism: Phascolarctos cinereus; assembly: GCF_003287225.1. Lineage (NCBI taxonomy): Eukaryota > Metazoa > Chordata > Mammalia > Diprotodontia > Phascolarctidae > Phascolarctos > Phascolarctos cinereus. The sequence continues at coordinate 186,293,456 of NW_027555958.1, forward strand.
AAGGAGGTCAGTGAAGATGGATCGTAGAATAGAATAGAAATTAGATTAATTAGAATAGAATAGAATAGAATAGAATAGAATAGAATAGAATGAATAGAATAGAATAGAATAGAATAGAATAGAATAGAATAGAATAGGATAGGATAGGATAGGATAGGATAGGATAGGATAGGATAGGATAGGATAGGATAGGATAGGATAGGATAGGATAGATAGATAAATAGAAAATAGAATAGAATAGAATAGAATAGAATAGAATAGAATAGGATAGGATAGGATAGGATAAGGATAGGATAGGATAGGATAGGATAGGATAGGATAGGATAGGATAGGATAGGATAGATAGAATAGAATAGAATAGAATAGAATAGAATAGAATAGAATAGAATAGAATAGAATAGAATAGAATAGAATAGAATAGAATAGAATAGAATAGAATAGAATAGAATAGGACAGGAGAGAATAGGATAGGATAGAATTGATATGAACTCTGCTCCTTTTTATAGGTCTGAGTCCCAAAATGTGGCCAATCAAATCATCCCTTGAATTCTAGGATTCAAACAATCATCCTCAAAGAAGTGATACAGAGTCAACAAGTACATAGGCAGAAGGTATTTCAACCCCCATCAAGGTTGTTCACATCTATTAAGGAAATATCATCAAAATCCCAAACAATGGCTTCACCTCTGATCTCGTTAAGTTGATCAATTTCTCCTACTCACACTCTACACCAGCAAATAGATCTTGTGTACCCAACGGCATTTCAAACTTAAAATGTCTAAAACCAAATTTACCATCTTTCCCCTAAAACCTACCCTTCCCTCCAACATCCCTATCATTATTAATGGCACAACAATCCTTCCAGTCACCCAGGCTTGAAACCTCAAAGTTAGTTTTGATTCCTCCCTTCCATTTCCTACCACATGCAATCACATGCACTTCTGTTTATCTGGCTTCTGCAATAATCCTCAAATCCATTCCTTCTTTCTCTTCCTACTGATTCCATCCTAGTCCAGACCAATAGACCCTGAAAAGAGAACAGAAGAAGCCTGAGCTGCAGAAGGACTCAGTAGCTTCTTATGCTGTGAGAGAGCATAAGTACTTTCTCCTAATGCTGATATTTGGTGGAGCAGCCAGAATTTGAAGCCAGATTCCAGGGGTTTAAATCAGTGTGTATGAGGGAAATCACAAATACAGAGGAAAAAAATACAAAATTATTTACAGATGAAGACAGCAACTCATATTTGGGTACATGAGGAAAAGCCTCATTGAGAAAAGGGGTCCTGAATTATTTGTTTGTTTTTTGATGAATTGTGTTTTGGAGTAAGTCAATATTTTATTATTTGGAAGTAAGGAGAAAATAAACTTCACACACAGAAGATACCCTGTGTGGAAATTGGAAATGGATTGTCATTTTTTGAGAAACAGTTAGAATTCTGTGGGTAAACTACTCAGTAAACCATAAAATACTACATAGATGTCTACTGATGTTTATTATTGTTACCTAGGTAGCAGACTAGAATATCAACATGAGGTAATAGTAGTGTTAACAACTATTAAGTAGGTTTTATCTTATAGGTGCTTGGGTACCTAAGAGGTTCTCTGGTGTTGTTGGGTTTTTTTTCAATTTCAAAAAAAAAAATGTCTGAAGAACAAAATTTCCATTGGCCTGTGCTAGGGAGTATATAAGAGAGTTCTGTTGGGAAATTGCATTTTAGAACTCTTAGAAATGAATCCTATTTCAAGGTTCATCATTCACAGTTGTATATAAGACATTAATGACAAAACAGGGGGGAAAGATTACTCTAAATTAGAGTTCAAATTCTTAACTGCCAGACATCCCACTACAGAGGGTAATCATAATCTTACTTTTGAGTCAGAGTTGCTCATGGAATTGTAGAATACAGGATGTGGAAAAAACCCTATAGATCATCTAACTACACATTTTTCAGATAAGGCAACTGAGGATCAGATGAGTTTGTATGATTTGACAAAGGTCACGTAGTAAAGTAGTCATAGAGCCTAGACTGGAACACATCTCTTGAGTCAATCCTCCTCCTCCCCCACCTCATTACTCCACATTAAATAGTATTTCAGTACCTCCGATGACTCATCCTGGCATGGAGGTGACCCTGGGTTCTCAAAGGAAGTAACAGCATAATGAAATCGGGTCTTACCAAGCTAGAAACTCATCAAACCCATAAACGGACTGTAATATTTATTGTCTGAGGATCAACCTAAACTAAGTTGGGAAAGTTTCTTTCACCATCGACTCCCATCTTCTTCCAACTCTTGATATCATTTAAGAAGGCCATGGAGCATACACTAAGCAATCTTGCCTGCCTCCTGCAGTAATGTAAACAATCCCCTTAAAGACCCACTGAGGACATGGTCAAAAGGGATTAGTCAGGGAAAGTGAGCTCAGGTTTCTTGGTTCTTGCTAAAGAAGAAGGAGGAGGAGAAGGAGGAGGAGGAGGAGGAGGAGGAGGAAGAGGAGGAGAAGAAGAAGAAGAAGAAGAAGAAGAAGAAGAAGAAGAAGAAGAAGAAGAAGAGGAAGAAGAAGAAGAAGAAGAAGAAGAAGAAGAAGAAGAAGAAGAAGAAGAAGAAGAAAGAGAAGGACAAGGAGAAGAAGAAAAAAATGAGTGTGGTTTATCCCTGGAGCTTCCAGATGGGGGCATTTTCTCAGGATTGAATAGAGTTCATGACTAACTCAATATCCACTTTAGAAGCATGGCTGATTTTCATTCAGTTTTTTTTTTAAAATTCAGAGCTTCCTACTAAATTACTAGTTGACATGTTCTATTACAAATAGAAACATTTAAAGGATGTATATTAACATACCTCTTTGTGCATGCTAGGTTTTTTTTCATTTTTAAATGAGTGGTTTAACAAATTTAACAAGTTAATTTCTTGATATGAGCCAAAGAACTCTGCAGCCAGTATGTGTATGCATCTACCTGAACCATCTCAAAGTAAAATGGCTTCCACATCTCTCAATCATTTCTTCAAATTCCTTCCATCTTCCAATTTCTTTCGCCCACGTCAGGCAAAAAAAAAAAAAACAGGCTGAATTTTTTCTAAAATCCTTCACATCTGGTTCAACTTGGATAGAACACTGGACTTGGAATCCGGCAAACCTGAATTCAAATTTGGCCTCAGACACTTACTACCTGTGTGACACTGGATAACACCCTTAACCTCTGTTTGCTTGTTTCATTTTCCTCAACTGCAAAATGAAAATAGTAATAATAGCATTCCCCCTCACAATGTTGCTGTGAAGATAAAATGACATAACATTTGTAAAAAGTTTTAGCACTGTGTCTGGCACATGATAGACCCTGTATAAATGCTTATTCTCTCCCTCCCTCCCCTTGTGCTGCATGTGTTTTCTCAGAAGACAATATCATCTTGTGAATGAATCAATCCTACCATGAATATGTATATAAATATGTATGTACATTATTTCTACCATGAATATATGTATAGATATGTACATATATCTACCATAAAAAGATACATAAGCATGCCTACAAAAACATATATATTCCCACCATTGATACATACTGGGTCTGATACAGATGTTACTCGATGTTATTTAACAGATACTGAGGTCAGACAATCCAAGGCCATACTACAATTAAAGTTACTTATGGAAGTTCAAAGACACTTCCACAATCTGTTTTACCTCCTGCATGGGATCGCAATCAAGAAACCCAGAAAGGGTTTCCTAGTCTGACTCAACTCTTCCCATTCATTAATCCCTATTCACCAGTGGTGCGGAAAGGGGTGTGTATGTATGTACATATGTGCATATGTGCATGTGTTTGTATATGAGTACATATACATATGAAGATAGCTAGGTGGCACAGTGAATAGAGTGCTAGGCCTAGAGCCAGGGATATTATTCTTCCTGAATTCAAATCTTCCTGAGACACTTACTAGCTGTGTGACTCTCAGCAAATCACTTAATCCTATTTGCCCTAGTTTCAATTGCAAAGTGAACTGGAGAAGAAAATGGTGAAGCACTCTAGTATCTTTGCCAAGAAAACTCCCAATGGGGTTAAAAAGAGTCAAACAGGACTGTATGTGAGCATACAGATGCATACATATGTATCTACCCATACATATATATTCATCCATTGATCTCTTTAACTGGAAAAATTCTAATGCTCATATTCTCTATACACTCTACATCAGCAAATAGTTCTTGAGTTCCAATAGCATTTCAAACTCAAAAGTAAACTCATCACTTGTCCACTAAAATCTAAACTTCCTCCCAACATGTTTATCATTATTAATGGTGCCACTGATCTCCCAGTCACCAAGGTTTTGAAACCTCAAAGTCAGCCCCATGTTAAATAGTATTTTTACAAAAACTCATATATAATATATAAATATATTTTAATTATAATATACGATATAAAATTTACAAACAGTAACTCCCTCCTTCTTTCCCACCCACCAATCAGTTACCAACTCCTATTGTTCTACCTCTATAATATCTCTCAGATTCTTTCTGTTCCTACTGATAGATACTTAAGAGGGAGCAGCTGCTTGCCTGACTTGCTGAAAACTCAGTAGTTTTTTGGGGTATAAGAGATTATAAGTACTTTCTCCTGTTGCTCATATTTGATACAGCATCTAGAATGGGAAGCCAACTATGGGAGTTTCTGATAAAGTACAGTGTGAGTAATGAGTTATCATAAGTCTGTGCAAATAGGACTGTGAAACAGTGTGTGTGTGTGTGTGTGTGTGTGTGTGTGTGTATAGGTACATATATACACATACATACAGTCACATGTATATGTGTGTGTGTATATATCTCCAGAGGTTTGGAGGGAACATACACACGTAACCCAAGCAGTTCAAAGACAAAAAAGAAGGAACTATACATGCAAGAATATTTGTAATAGAACTTCTTGTTGTAGAGAAGAACTAAAAACAAAGTGCACATCTATTGATTGGGGAATGGATGAAGAAATCATAGCATATGATAGTAAAGGAATTTCATTGTGCATAAGAAATGAATAATATTATAGATTCAAAGAAATATTGAGATACTTGTATGAACTGATATAGAGTGAAATGAGCAGAAGCAGAATAATTTAAGTGATAACCAAGACAATCATGTGAGGGAAAACAACACTGAAAGACTCCAGAAATCTGAGCAGAGCAGAGACCAGTCATGACTTGATGAAATATAATGATGAAACATAATGTTATAAATCCATGTTCATTCAGGCTAGTTTGATGATTCAGGTTCAGGATTAGTGTACTTGAAAATACAATGGAAATGAAAGGATAATCAGCAAGGATATTACATTGTTTCAAATGGGTACACCTACCTGGCCTCCATGACAGTCATAGTGGCATTCCATTCAGGAGCATGTGATACACCCAAGGAGCCAGGGACTCCTCCTGTAGTGGGGTTTTGTACTGAGGTAACCAGCTTGAAGTGTAAGAATTAGGACCAAACATGTCTTAAGGATGGCTTCATCACTTTTTAGGAAGAAAATAGCAGCAACCTGGAATACATGACCGGAACTTTAGCAAATGTGATTCCTCCCCCTATCAGCCTAAAAGTCATGGTCTAGGGGTACAAAACTAGCAATGTCTTGATTTCATACATGGCTAATGTGTTTATTTATTTTGTTTGATTATACATGTTTGTTATAAGGTAAGTCTTTTTCCTGGGCAGCTGGGATGAGTGGACATCGATGGGCATGAAAAATGAACTTCAATAAAGCATTTTGAAAGATGCACAAAGGCAAACGGACAGTCCACAGAGAAATTCATTACTGTACTACTTAACAAACCTCAAGATGTATGTAATATTCATGTTAGCTATCATATGGTTATTATATATGTATAAGTATATATAACACAAATTGAGGTAACAACTAATTCATAGATTTTTATACATATACACACATATATGTACATATATACACATACTATATCACATATATATTTACATATATTTCATATACACATATACATATACATATACATATACATATACATATACATATACATATACATATACATATACATATACATATACATATACATATACTTTTAAAAAGATATCCAGGAAGATATGGTCTTTTAAAGATACTGTGTCCTCTTTCTCTTACCTTCCACTTCTAGTTGCTAAGTTATTTTTCTGATGTCCAGATTTGTTCAATGGCCTCTGCTATTTTAAATTATTCTGTATATATTTTGTGTCCAGAACCACTGCAAAAGCACAATTCTTCACACACACACACACACACACACACACACACACACAGACATACACTTACCTACCCTGTAATAAGAGCAGGGACCATACTAGGTACAAACAGAAGGGCAAAACTTATGAGAGCTGTACAAGGACTTTTCACATTGTCATAAACTTTCCAACAAACATGTAAGAGCCAGAATCTTTGAGAACCGTGGTTCTTTAATGGTTTTGCCCTGAGGTATGGAAAATTAGAGGGCTCTGACAGTAATTAAAGTCTTTCAGAAAGTAGGGGGGGAAACTAAACGTAGTACCTAGTTAGCAAAAATAATTAGTTCAAATAAGGGGATACCAGATGGTCCACTTTCTCCTCATAGTAGATCATTCCCAACTAGACTGTTCCCTGACCTAGTCATAATCCTGCTCCTTCAAATAGTGGTGGCCTCCCCAGCAATGCCGCCATGGAATTCCAGAGTCTCTATTTTCTAGATCCTTCCCTGTATACATATATACACATAAACAGGGTATCTTATCTGATGTATCTGTTTTTCTCCCTATCCTGCTCAGCTGGATTTGTCTTAAAAAAAGTAATTTTAGAGATCCCTTCATGCTCCTTTCTCCAGAACTTATTTTGTGGTGCTTGCCCTAGGTTCCAGAAATGTTAGTTATGGCTCTGTTAAAAGCTAAAAAATTTAAACTATTTCTGCTTTAAATTAATTATTCAAAAAAGTACTTTGAAATCTTTCATCCCATCTATACTTTAATCTTCCCTTCCCATTTCTTCAGTACTCCTTTATCTTCCTTCTAATCATTCTTTCTTTTCTTCCTCTTTCCTCCTTCCCTTTCTAGCTTTCTTTCCTCTTTCTCCCTTCTTTTTCTTCCTTCTTTCCATCTTTCTTCCTCCTTATGTCTGTCTATATGTATCTGTCAATCTATATCTCCCTGAAGGAAACATCTTGGCCTCAATAATCATTTTGTCAGTGCTACACCAAACAGTTGGTTAAGTTGCATGGAGCGAGTGAGTCATTTAGCACACCATTCTTGAACCACAAAAAAATTGCTTGAAATTTTCATTCTGTAAATATAGCCTTCATCATTCCAGAGAATACTTTTTCAAATATAATAGATAACATTGGCTCTATGTGCAATTAATTTTTATTCTAATTTCTCTTCCAGTCCAGTCTAGGAGCATTGTGTATCACAGAATATGTTGATTTCCCCAAAACTATGTTAAAACTAAACATGTCTATCTCCCTTCAGAAATTTAACAAAGCTATTTCAGTTAGAAGGGAACAAAGAAATGAAAGAAATTCAGGGAAGACAGAGGAGAAGAACAGAAGAGAAGGCAAGGCAAAGAAAGCCAAGAGAAGTAGTGAGGAAGGGGATGAGCAAGGGAGAGATGGAAAGGGAGAGACAGATGGAGGGAAGAACAGAGGGAGGATAAAAATAGAGGAGGGAAGGAGGAAGGAAGGGAAGGAGGAAAAAAGGAAAAGAGGAGGTGAGAGAGAAAGGAAAAAAGAGGAAAGGAAGGAAAGAAGAAAGGAAGGAAGGAAGGAAGAAGAAAGGAAGGAAAAGGGAGGGAGGGTGGGAAAGAATAACAGGAGGAGGTGTAGGACAGGAAGAAGAAGGAAAGGGGGAAGGAGGTTATTCTTTAAACATTATGTATTTTAAGAACTTAGGCTTTTGACAAACATATTTGCAATAAAAATTTCAATTCTTTGAAGATCTGCAATTTTCCTGGAGTCTGTACTCCCTCCTCCAGTTAAAATCATGACCCATTCTGATTTAGTTGAAGCTCTTCCAGAATTGCTGGGTTCAAAAAAAAAATCGTCCCAGTCACCAACCTTCATATTCACATTTCAGTCCATCACCAGGCTGATAATCAAAATCTTTCCACCTTGATGGGACTTGTCATGACATATACACCACTGGAATGTACATTAAGAAGCCCTGCAATCTCAACTCCATAATATGACAAAATATTTAGGGAAAGAAACATTAGTAGAAAATTACACCTTTAATTTTGTTGTTAGGGTGGGATTTTTTAGAGGGGGGAAGGGGGAAAAACTAGTGATATCTTCATTGTAAGTGACAAGCCCCAAAGCTCTCTTTTTCTGAATGCCAATCAGCATCTCCTTTCCAACTTATAGTTTATGAGAGTCACCAGAGGCACTGAGGATAAGTGACTTGCCCAGGATCATTCAGCCAAAATGTACCAAGGCTATACTTGGACCCAAGTCTTCCTGACTTGGAGGCCAGCTCTCTTCCTGCTATGCTACACTGCCTCTTTATAATTTTAATTATAGAGGATAGGCACAGGACGTGTGCTGTCATTGATAAAGGCAACTCCCAAATGAGTAAGCTTCCTCTACCACTGTAGGTCGTTACCTTCTGTGAAACTTATGGAGAGTTGCCTGAGCACTGAAAGCTTAAGTGGTTTGACCAGGGTCCTACAGCCACAACGTCAGAAATGATACTTGAACTTATGGCTTTTTAGATCCCAAGATAATTCTCTATCCACATTGTGGTACTGCCTCTAATAATTGTAATTTTACTAAATCAAAAATAAAAATACTTGGGAGAACCTTTATATTCAACAAGTGATAAACTTTTAATTCGCAACTCTGAAAGAATTTTGAGTTTACATACAATCATTTCTTTCAGAATCCAATTCTACATTATTTCCTATTACTTAATATGGCTAAAATCTCAGGCAATCTTTTTTGTTGATTAAAACAAGTCTCCCAGTTAAAATGAAACTATTGTTCTAATTTGTTAAGATACACCCAAATTACATAGGCAAGATTGTCTAAGTTTCCTCTAATTTCTCCATTTACTTAAGTCTCCATTTATAATATCTAAAATATCTATAAAATATCTAAAATGACAACGGGAATGAACTTATTTGTCACAATTTGCATTTTCCTTTCCTTTTATTCATCAGATAAAAACCATTTAATATTGGTATGTCAATTTGAAGATTTATTGTAGAGTGAAATAGTAAAAAGGATGTTTCCAAACTAAGTATTTAGCTGCTGATTAAGAAACCAAGGCTGAAGAAGACAGTTAACAAGCATTTGTTAAGTATTTGCTACTTCTCAGCCCTGTGCTAAGTAAGCAATGCAGAAAATAAGGGTGTTCTGGACTATCCAAAAAGATGTACATTTCCTATCTCTGGTGAGGAATGAAGCCAAGAAAAACTATGAAAAAAAAAGCCCAGTGGCCTCCATCATCCATGCTTTGATGCCCGTCTCCCAAGTGTCATGCACACAATAACATTTTTTTTTCATTTATTTTTATTTGTTTACAATAACATTTTTAGATCTTTCATAATGGTGGATAATTTGTCCACCACTTGGCAATTCTAAAGAATCTCCTAGATTCTACTTGGCACCTACTTGGTGCCAGGCACCATGCTATCAAGGAGCTCAAAGTGACCAAGGAGCTCAAAGTTGTTTAAGACAAACTGAGGCCTGGGAAAGACCTTGATTTAAAAAGGCCAAAGTCATCCACTGCATTCTCAGCTATCACTAGTCATCTTGACTTCTGTCTGGCCACTGAGCAAGGGAAACCACAACTGTGCTTAGGTTGTTTTCCAGTTAAATACAACCAAGAGACCCTTAGAAGAATCAGAGTTGAGATTTTTTAGGGAGATCCAATTTTTATCAATTGTCCCTATTCATAGGAATTTAACTTGCTGGGTCATGATGGACAGACTGTAAGTTTTACCACACCACCTATATACATCTGGAAAACCTGGGAACTTAAATAGAGAGGGATGAGTTGCAAACATTGCATCCCAGCCATCTTGACACACCCTGGACATTAGTCACTGGATCTGCAGCACATTCAGTTCAACTGCATGGAGCAAAGAACTGGGAGTGTTATCCAAGTCAGTAAGGCTATGGGAAAATAATTGCTACCACTCCATCTATCACCACCACCCCATTTCACAGCCTATTTAACAGCTTTCCAAAGGAGTGATTGTGTAAGGAAAAAGTATTTCAAGGACTACTTGAATAGGACCATAGTTTCATTTAGTTTTATTTGGCATTTGTTGTTTTTTTTTTCTTTCTGGAATGGGTACAAACAGAGACCAAGACATGAGTATTTTACTTTAAGGCATTTTTTGTACTATTAAGTGTCTGGACAGAGTTCTCAGTCCCCCTCCTTTCCCCAGCCTCACCCCCTGAAACCCCTATCTTCTAAGAAATGCTTTTTGTGGGATTTGGGCTGGTTTGTTTGTTTTCTAATTCAAATTCTGGATGAACTTTTACCATATGAGATCAGTTGTCAGCTCTGGAGCTATGCACAATTAGTAAGGCTTTTGCCTGACAAAGCCACAGCTCACACTTGTGGGCCTTTGTTTACTTGATGACACTGACTGAGAGATGATTCAGAGGCAAGTCCAGCCTAATCTAGAGTTTAATCAGACATCTGTCTGGTGGCCTGTGGAGCATCTCTCCCTTTTTATACTTTTCCAGGAGTCAAGTGTCTATAACTTTGAATTCTGAAATCATTTTCTATTAATATGGCCCCTTATACTTCCATTTCTCCAATTATCTCCTAAAACTTACTCCTCTTAAATCCACTCTGTCTTTATCACAAAATCCAATCACTCAATTCCCCTACTTTTCTTTCTCAGGCCATTATCCCTATTCTGGGTTCACTCTTGTCTCTTCAGTCTCCATCCTATTAGCAGCTACTTTAAGGAAATACTGTCCTCTACCCTTAAATTCCTTGACCCTTTGTTCTATCACCATTTATACCATGCCAAACTCCAACTGGGGAGTCTTCTCCCCTCCTACTCATGTCTTGCTAGATAAAAGTTAAAGAAGCTAAAAGAAGTTAAAGAAAAAGTTAAAAGTTAAAGAAGTTAAAAAGTTAAAGACCCAATTTCCACCTGGGTCCACAAAAATTTTATTATCTAATCTCAACTTAGCCGCCATTACTATATGATTATTTGTCCTTCATTATCTCTCTCACATTCTTTTAAGTGACTCTTTCAAATTTTTATTACCATCCTCTAGTCCCCTAAACACAATCCTCACTTCTCAACAAATTATCACGCTTCCTATTTGAGAAAATCAAGGCCTCCCTCTCCCTACTCTATACCTCAAAATTAATTAGCATCTTCCACCATTGTTTCCTCCTTTGCTCTATACTCTGAAAAAGAATTGATCTAATTTTTTTCCTAAGAAAAGTCTTTTTATTTATTCTTTTGAACACATCTCCTCCAGGAGTTTTCTCCTTCAATCATAATCATAATAGCTACGGTTTTCGAAGAACTTCATGTATTAATTCATTAGATCCTCACAACAACCCTGGTAGGGAGATGCTATTATCATTCCTATTTTAGTTGGGGGAAACTGGCACTGGTGAATTGCCTTGCCCAGTTAGTAAGTATCTGAGTCAGGGTTTGAATTTATTTTCCTAACTACAAGTCTAAAACTTTATCCACTATGCCACCTAGCTCCCTCTCTCTTCCACCTTCAAATTCTTCCTATTCACTGACTCTTTCCCTACATCCTATGAACAAGCCTGGGTTTCCCCCTTTTTTTATTATTAATAATAATAATAATAATAATAATAATAATAATAATAATCACTTGACCCTAACATTTCCTTAAGCCATCACCCAATAACTCTTCTCCTTTTCATTAGAAAATGCCATCTATATACATTGCCTACACTTCCTTGTTATCCACTCTGTTTTCATTCAGTCTGCTTTTCCCTCTCTACCATTAGTCTGAAATCACTGTCTCCAAACTTACTAGCATACTCTTATCCACTAAATCCAATTGCATTTTTCTTAGTCTCTATCCTCCTTGAATTCTAGATAGCTTTGTGATGTAGTTGACTTCTTCCTCTTCCTAAGTAACAAAATACCTTGTCTTTCCTTCTGTGACCTTGCTCTCTGGCTACTTGAATTCTTAGCCTCATTTGGCGGATCAGACAGAATTTGTTCATTTTGCCAAGAAGGGAATACACACACTCTAACAACCATTTTTAGCAAAGCTAGTAGAATCACTCTGTGTCTACCTGGCATCAAAAATGACCTGTTCATTAAGTCAAGTAAGGGAAACCACTATTTAATCTAGTGGAGGGTAAAGTCAGTCAGACCTACTATCTCATTTAATTGACAATTAAACTTGATTAAAATGTTTAGTTGTGTTGCCTACAATTTACAGACACGTAAAGAGAAAGGACTCTCACTAGACCTGTTGTTTAATTAATTTGGGGAATATCTGTATGAGAAAACCCCCTCTGTCAATGAAGGTCAGTATCTTTTCTGCAACTTACAGTTTTAGAGAGTTACCTAGGACACTGAAATGTGAAGTGCTCTGGCTCACTCAGTCAGGAAACTTCAGTGGTGGGATTTAAACCCTGGTCTTCTGGGATCTAAGACCATATTTCTAGGCCCTATATTACACTGTCCCTTAGCAATTACAACAACATCATTCTGAGCCCTGTTAAGCCAGCTTGTTTGATGAGCAAACCTTCAGGTGGCACACCCGTTTTGGCCTTTGCTCTTGCCCTCTGTACAATCAGAGGTTTTTAAAAACATTTCTACCAAAGGATAAATCAACTCACAAAAAAATTAAAATCCTGATGCCAAGCTCCTATACAAGGAAGTTTTGTGCACATTTCAACTGACTATTGATGGACTGAAGCAACAGACTAAAATGGATAGAAAAATGATAAATAAGAAGTGATGGATGCTTATTTTCAGGGGAATTTTTCCATCTTTTGAGAAAGAGGATATTCAGCCAATTCTGACATTTCTCAGGAAAGTATAAGCCAGGGTAAACCAGGAGCCTGCTTTGACACTTCATTCAAATGCATCATTGGAAAGGTATGTGCATCTTCTACTGTTCCAGTAATACCAGGCATACTGAGAAGAAGGGTTATGTTAGGACCCTGGGAAGGATACTTCAACCCGTTCTTTAGGCTGGGAGAACTTAAATATCTCACTGCTAAGAATCACAACAGTTAATGACAAACTCTTCTACTTGGTAGAGAGCTTAGAGAGATTTTATATTTTACAACCACAACAATAATTAAGGATTTAGGGCTCAAGGCTTTTGTGGGAAAATTACTGGTTCAACAACAATTCATTTAGTACCTACTATGTGCAAAGCACTGTGATGCTAGGGAATATATGAAAATAATGAAGATAAAGGACCTGCCCTCACGAGGCTTATAATCTAAACGAGGGAATATAGCACAAGTCAAATGTATAATACTGTACAAGAACTACAGAACAAAATAGGGCATAATTAGAGAGCTGCAAATTTCTCTGTGAGGAGGAAAATATCAATTTCTGCAAAGAAAATGTGGTGGGGGTGGGGGGCATTTGAACTGAGTCTTGAAGCATGAGCAGAATTTCAAAAGACAGAGGTGGAAGAAGGCTTAGCATTATCATTAAATTTGCCAATTAAAAAAAGCTTGTTAAGGACCTACTACGTGGGAGGAAAAGGCAAAAATAAAATACCCTACCCTCAAAGTCTACTGGGTGGAGACAATGCATACAAACATAAGCGAATACAAGTTGATTTGAGGAAGGAAAGAGTACTAGCAACTAGACCTCCATGCTTAGAGGAATTTGAATTATTTACTCTGGAGAAAAGAAAGGTAAGAGAAAGCTTCAAGTAAGTGATCAATCAGGCAGTCAGCAAGTATTTATTGAGCACCTGTTATGTGCTAGGCTTTAGGGGCACAAAGACAAAAAATAGCCCATCTTTAAGCACAAACTTGTTAAAGGTAGGATTTTATTTCATTTTGTCACTGTATAATTGAAGTACCATTCTAAAGGGGGAGTCAGGGTGTTTTACTTAGAAGAATATACAAAATACATAATGACTCATTGATCTCCTCCAGAACTGAATGGATCTAAGAGGAAGAGGTGAAGTTGACAGGCATTTGTAATGATTCCACAACCAACTGGAAAGTCTCCTCTTCATCATATCATTAATTGATGAGAAGCAATCTGGTAGAATATCTATGCCAGGGATAAGGAACCTGGAGCCTCAAGGCAACAAGTGACCCTTTAGGGCCTCAAGTGCGGCCCTTTGACTGAATCCAAACTTCACAGAACAAATCCCCTTAATAAAAGGATTTGGTCTGTAAAACATGGACTCAGTCAAAAGGCTAGACCTATATTCCAGAGTCTCCAAGGCACTTTGCTTAAAGGCTATTGCTAGTCTCCTATAAGCAGTTCCCTAGAATCCTCTATGTGGAGAGAAGGACAAAGATTCTGGTTATGTGCCCAACTCCCATTACATATACAAAATAAATAAAAGTTTACTCTAGGGAGAAAAGGCATTATAAGAAAGGAGAACTGGGAAATGCCTCATGTAGAAGATGAGCTTTGAAAGAAAGTTTCTAATAAATTGACATTAGCATAGAATGTTTTATTTTAGTCATTGGGAACCACCTATTCAGAGCTTTATGAGACATGAAAGGTTTTATGTAAGGAACAGCAAGAAGGCCAGTCTGTATGAATTAATTAATTAAAAAACATTTCTTAAATGCTTATTGTCATTCTACTCTCCTATGCCTCCATTCCTGTAGCATTCCCAAGCCAGATTAGTATCCCACCCCACTCCACTATATGTTTTCTCTTCTTTGAGAATGTAAGCTCCTAAAGACAAGGGATACTTTTGCCTTTGTATTTGCATACTCAGTGTTTAACACAATGCTTTGAGGAGAATGATACACCTCTTCCAGGAAAAGGAGCTGATTTGACCCCTCTCAAAGAATTTGTAGGGGATATGAGAGGAATACATGGCAGCCAAGCTACTGTTGACACAGTGTGAAGATGGCTATGTAGAGACTGGACTGACAAATATCTAAAAGGGAAGCATATGCTATTCCATAGAAGATAGTTGAATGACTAGTCATTCTCTCTCTTTCCTGTCTCTCTCTGCTCTGAACCTGAAGCTGAAGCATAAATGATAATGATTTAGATTTAGATATAAGAATGAAGGGGTAAGGGGCAAAGGTCTTGACTTCTGAAACTGCTTCCTGCTGGCAAAGTGCATAGAGCTGCCCTTTCCTCAAGGGGATCCCAAAGAGGAGGTTGACTGGAACTGATTACAGGCTACATCCAGGGAATGATGGGAGGGCATTGGCTGGTACCCACCATTTGCTATCAACTATAAGTGAATGGTCTGCAGTCTGGAAGACACAAATCTGACAGAAAAGACTGCAGGGCCCAGATATGACAGGATAAAACATCCTTAGCTCTGTTTGGATTCAGATAATTCAATTTTCCAACTAAGCTGTATCAAATCCACCTCAGCCAGACTCAGGAATAGCCAGGTGGGTAACATTCCTTTTCAAAGGAACATAATGGGGAAATTGAGCCAGGAGGATCCCATCTTAGACCCGAGGCTAAAATTGTCCTCTTAGCTTTTCCCAATGCTGACTTCCCACCAGTTATCACATTCTCTCTGAGTAGCTTGTGGCATTTCTCTCAGACGGTAGATTTTTGATTATTTATGGATTATTTTGATCCATCAGACAACTCAAAATAAAATCACCTGAGCTTTTACCTCACATAGCAAGTCTCACTAATCACAGCTTAGGAAAAACTTTTTCCAGGATTTACATCTCAAACTTAAATTTGTCCTGGTGTAAAAAGCCAATCATTAGAGATTTCTATACACTTGCAAATTCTCAGCAAGCCATAACTAAAACAAGCTTTTTGGCTTGTTTACACATTAAAACAATAACCAACAATAGCTAAATTATTTTACCAGTAACCAAATTACGAAAAGTTGTTTGAGATAACGGATACAAAAACTTCACCAATTTGAAACATGAAACAAACCCATTACTTAATCAGGTAACTTCAGTTTTGTTAAATATATTTCCAAATTACACAGAGAATCAACATCTCATCATTAACAGTTAAAACTACAACTTTAAAAAAGCGTGCTTACCCAAGTTCAGAGGCCAACTTCGTTACCTTGAGCAGGATGTGCTGAACCTGGGTGAAGCTTCCAGGCAAAGGTTGTCCTAGAACCCAAGACCATTGCCAATGGGGCCCACGCTGTAGCTGCTGTCCCTCCCCTCTGCTTCCTTTCCCCAGGTGTAGAGGGCCGGCTTTAGGGAGTTGGAGGGCTTAGGCCAGCCCGGGTCTTACCTGTAGTTTGTACTAAGCCTGACAGCTGTGAAACTCAGGATGTCGGCTCACCACCCCCCTGTTCCGTCTCTTGAGAACAGGATGCAGGAAGGGAGGAAACGGATGGGGTACAGGACAGGATGCAGGAAAGAATGTAACAGACAAGGTACAAGGAAGTAAGGAAATCACTTAATTAGATTTGTACTTTTCATGAATAATAATGTTACTATTCCTTGATCCAGTACTATATAAGCCTGAGCCCTCAGATCAATAAACAGAGTTTGTTCTTCACTGCTCTCACCTGGCCCTTGATTCTTTCTCTCTTCACACTCTGCTGGCATCAGACCACAGCGGGGGATGCAGGTGCTTCCAGCATTTGGCGACTAGACAGGGACCTGACAGGAAGGCTTCCCCCCGCAGAGTGGCCCTGGACAAGGTGGGCTGTTTGGCCAACAGCCCTAGAAAAGGAGCTCCAGTGGTCAAGAGAAGATACTAACAAGGTAGCTCGATAATTTTCCTATACAGTTTTTTATTTTCACCAGGTTAAGCGGGGATTAAAAACAAACCAGACTGCCGCCTTATCCGGGTCTCTTAAAGTGAAAGTGAACATCAGAATGAGACTGCCACTTTTCAGGGTCTCAGATTTAAAGTGAAAGCAAACCGCACAGGCAGACGCCGAGACTGCGGCTTTTCAGCTCTCCAAAAGCGAAAATAAACTTCAGAATGAGACTGCCGCTTTTCGGCTTCTCTGATTTAAAGGTAAAGCAAACCACACTGGCTAAGTAGCATCCTATAAAAGAGTTAGCTACTATGGGGCAGAGCTACTCAGCAGAACAGAAAGACAGAGGATAGTATTTGAAAATGTTCGAATCATTGGTAAGAGACAGGGGATTGTTGATCACTTCTGGACAGCTGGCTGAATTTTTAGACACAATGGAAAAATGCTGTCCTTGGTTTCCCAAAGAAGGGACAGTAGACATGGAAAAATGGGAAATAGTAGGTAAACAATTACGTGAATATTATCAGGAATGTGGACCTGGTGTTTTTCCAGAGTCCACTTTCTCAACTTGGAGCATACTTAAAATATGTCTCCAAAAATCAGAAGAGGTGCCTCTGTCCACAAAAGCAATTAAGGTAGAAGCCTCTTGTGGCACTACAGGGGAGGAAGAAGTTGCAAAAATGTTAATGAAAACAGAAGTTAAGAATCAAGTAAGTGATGAGGTAGCTAAAGTTTCAAGGCCCCCCTCACAATCTCCATACCCTGCAGCTCCTCCAAAGTATTCATCCGGGTTAAATCCTTGTCTAGAGGAGGAGGACATTGTGACCAGAGCTGTAAGAAAGGCTCAAGCAGCAGGACAAGAGGTCCCTACAGAGCTACAGATTGCTTTGCCTGTTATAGAAACAGCAAATCCCAATGGAGGGGTTGTTAGAGAACATCATTCTTTTGATCCAAAATTGCTAAAAGAATTGAAACATGGGGCACATGAATATGGAGCTAACAGTCCCTATGTGCTTTCACTAGTGGAGAGCATTTCCCGAACTGCTTTAGCTCCTCAGGATTGGCAGACTTTGACACTGACAGTAATGGAAGGAGGTGATTATTTAATCTGGAAATCAGAGTTTTGTGAATTATGTCAGGAAAAGGCTAGACAGAATCATCGACAAGGTGTACACACAACTTTTGAACAATTCAAGGGGCTCAAGAACCTTTTTCTGACTTTGTTGATCGGCTGACACTAGCTATTCAAAGAAGTGTCAGCAACTCTGAGGCAGCTTCCATCCTGTTGCAAAGATTAGCTAAAGATAATGCTAACACTGACTGTAGAAAGTGCTTAGCTGAAACAAGGGATGACATATCAATTGTAGAAATGGTAAAAAGGTGCCAGAAAGTAGGGACAACAGCCTTCTTTGCGGAATCGTTTGCTGCAGCATTAACAACATCTCAAGGAAGCAAAAATTGCCGCTGTTATAATTGTGGAAAACAGGGTCACATAAAAAAAGATTGCAAAGCCCCCATAAGTCAGCCCCAGGCACAAAACTCTCGATCACCTTCACAGGTCTGTCCTAGGTGTCTAAAGGGCAAACATTGGGCTAATGAGTGTGGCTGCACTACAGAGAAAGAGGGCAATTCGCTTTCGGGAAAAGCCTCCTGGGGCTTGCTCCAGCCCCAACAAACAATGGGAGCAGCATTATCCCTGATTCCTGCAGTTCACATGCCAACCCAACCACAATAAAAGAATTATGTCATGATACTCAAGGTAGTGCGGGTCTTGATCTTCCTACTGCATGTGCGTATTCTATAACTACAACCATGGGAGTCTGTTTGCTACCTACTGACATCTTTGGCCCTATCCCTCAAGGGACCATGGGACTCATTCTTGGCCGTAGCTCTTCTTCTCTAAAAGGACTTGTAATATTACCAGGAGTTGTGCATTCTGATTACACTGGAGAAATTCATGTTCTTCTATATTCTCTGTACCCTAAACCTCTTTTACTAACCAAGGGGGTAAGGATTGCACAGTTAATAATTATTCCCTATATGAACACAAGTAGTAGTAAAAACAAAGTCAGGGAAGTGCAAAGGTTTGGTAGTACAGGTAGAGAAGCCTTTTGGGCACAAACAATTACTGATAGTCACCCCACATTAAGACTAATTATTGAAGGAAAAATTTTTGAAGGATTAATAGATACTGGAGCTGATAAGTCCATTATTGCTGGAATACAGTGGCCTCGGACATGGCCTTTAAACCAAACAGAGATGCCTCTTCAGGGGGTAGGGACTGTAACAATGCCACAACAGAGTGCTCAGTGGCTCTCGTGCCAAGTAGAAGGGATGGTAGGAAAAATTCGGTCTTATGTCCTTAAAAATCTGCCAATAAATCTTTGGGGGCGAGATACACTTCAGGAGATGGGGGTATCCATACAATCTATACGACAGGGTTTTCACTAGGGGTCACTGTTGAGAAAGACAAGAGACAGAGGACCCCTTGAATAATTTGGAAGGAGGGACCTCCCATATGGGTGGAACAGTGGCCCCTATCTCAAGAAAAGCTAACTGCCCTGACTGAAATAGTAAAAGAACAGTTAGAGGCTGGCCATATTGAGCCATCTAATAGTCTGTGGAACTCACCTATTTTTGCTATAAAAAAGAAATCAGGAAAATGGAGAATGTTGACCGATCTTAGATGCATAAATGATAGAATGCAAGATATGGGCAGCCTTCAACCAGGCTTGCCCTCTCCCAATATGATACCGAAAGGATGGCCCTTATGGATAATAGATCTGAAGGACTGCTTCTATACTATCCTGCTACAACCGGAGGACAGGCCATACTTTGCATTTTCATTACCTTCAATAAACTTAAGAGCCTCACATAAAAGATATCAATGGAAAGTTCTCCCCCAAGGGATGAAAAATAGTCCCACCATTTGTCAGCAATTTGTAGCAGCAGTCATCCAACCAGTTAGAGACCGCTTTCCACAGGCCTATATTATACATTATATGGATGATATTTTATGCTTTCACCCAGATGCTGGAATATTAGGAATGATTTTGAGGACTATGACTAAGGCATTAGAAGATCAAGGATTAGTTATAGCACCAGACAAAATACAACTTTCTCTACCCTTTTCATATTTAGGACAAACAGTAGAGCAGACAGAAATTAAGCCACAAAAGGTCATAATAAGAAGGGATCAATTAAAATCCCTGAATGATTTTCAAAAATTACTGGGAGATATTAATTGGCTTCGAACTCATTTGGGAATAGGAACTCATGAGCTAGGGGAACTTTTTAAGATACTCCGAGGAGATCCTAATCTTAATTCCCCAAGACAATTAACTCCAGAAGCAGATCTACAACTTCAAAGGGTGGAATCTGCAATTGAACAATGTAGAACCCGAAGAATAGAAAAGGGTCTTCTTATTGAAATAACCATCCTGCCAACTCCAGAGATTCCTTTTGGAGCCATACATCAGCAAGCAGGGATCTTAGAGTGGGTATTCCTGCCATTCCAAACCAAAAGGTCTGTAACCCCTTATGCACAGCTTGTAGCGCAACTTCTATCAAAGGTGCTAAAAAGAGCACTCGCCATCAGTGGACACCTTCCTCAGGTGATCCACCAACCATATACTCAGGAGCAGATTGACATGTTGGTAAGTAATGACCCTTCCTGGCAGGTGGTGTTATCAATATATCAAGGGTATATGGATAACGTTTTTACACAAAAAATCTTTCAATTCATGACACCTTATAAGTGGATATTCCCTCGGATTGTACAAAATCAGCCATTGCCCAAGGCATTAACTGTCTTTACTGATGCCACTAAGAATGGCACCGTGGCTTATTATTGCCCTCATGACACTAAAAGGATTATTAATACTCCATTCCAGTCTACTCAACAAAATGAGATTTTTGCAATTATTGAAGTTATAAAGCAATACAATTGTCCTCTCAATATTGTCTCTGATAGCAAGTATGCTGTTTATGTAATTAACTCCATAGAAACTGCACAGTTAAAATACTCCACTAACCTCTCTATTGTTCAGCTTTTTCACGAATTACAAAATGCAATAAGAAAACGTACCCATCCTCACTTTTGTACGCATGTTCCTGCTCATACTTCTCTCCCAAGTTCTATAACAGAAGGCAACTCCATAGCAGATACAATAATTACCTTTTCTTTTTCCCTACTCGAAGCTGACAATTCCATATCACACGAGAACAAGTGTGGAATGTTGTGAAATCATGTACAAAATGTGTCCCTTATCTTCCCTCTCCACATATCACCTCCACTAATCCAAGAGGCCTTCGTCCATTAGACATATGGCAGATGGATGTCACTCACTATCCATCTTTTGGGCATCTTCACTATATACATGTAACTGTAGATACCTTCTCTGGGTTTACTATGGCTACCCCCTATACGGGGGAGGCTGCCACCCATGTCATTGATCATTTATTGTTTTGCTTTAGTATTCTTGGCAATATAAGACACCTCAAGACTGACAATGGTCCCACCTATACTAGCAGGAATTTTGCACAATTTTGCCTCACCTATAATATCACTCACTCTACCAGCATCCCATACAATCCTACTGGACAAGCCATTGTTGAAAGGTGCAACAAGGATATTAAAATCTCCTTGACAAACAGAAAAAAAAAGGAAATAGAAAATAGGGTAAGAAGGAGATTGGATCAGGTAATATATACCATAAAATTTTTGATATTAGATGATCAGGGACATACTACTGCACAAAAACATTTTGCAGGGCAAAAGAACAGGTTGTTAGATGAGCAACCAGATGTCACAGTAATGTGGAAGGATCCAAAGATGGGTAATTGGGATGGTCCAGTAAAATTACTAACCTGGGGTCGAGGTTATGCTTGTGTTTTTCCAGAACATGCAGGAGAACCAGTCTGGGTTCCTGAGAGGAACATCCGTATCTGTCAGCATACTGACCAGAGGGATAGAGACCCTCAGCATCAAAGGAAAAACTGGTTGGAGAGACAAGCGGAGGAGGAAGGCGAGACCGAGAAGACGAAGAGCCAATAACAAGATGTTGACTGTCCTTTTTGCAATGATGACTGTCGCAGATGGCTCCGGAACAGAGTCATGATTACATTGGACTTATATGCCTTATCCCCCCTTGGGTTAAACCTGTAACTTGACCACTATACTTTTGTTTGTGTAACTCCCTATTTTCTTTCTAATACTACCAATGTAACTCCTGATCAAATATTGAATAAGCTTCAGGGCTCTTGGCATTCCAAAAATATAACATGGATGGGATTGATCCTCAGGATATTGTTTATAAGCTATTGTACTATATCAAGCAACTTAACACTTTCCAGAATATTTCAAGTTTGCTGTTGCATTTCATACCCTGATAGTATTCTTGTTACTGTTGAGTTTTCTCCTGATGTGCATCCCACGTTCTCAAGCTAGAACAGAAGAAAGCGGGAGATGTAGAGGGCCGGCTTTGGGGAGTTGGAGGGCTTAGGCCAGCCCGGGTCTTACCTGTAGATTGTACTAAGCCTGACAGCTGTGAAACTCAGGATGTCGGCTCACCACCCCCCTGTTCCGTCTCTTGAGAACAAGATGCAGGAAGGGAGGAAACGGATGGGGTACAGGACAGGACGCAGGAAAGAATGTAACAGACAAGGTACAAGGAAGTAAGGAAATCACTTAATTAGATTTGTACTTTTCATGAATAATAATGTTACTATTCCTTGATCCAGTACTATATAAGCCTGAGCCCTCAGATCAATAAACAGAGTTTGTTCTTCACTGCTCTCACCTGGCCCTTGATTCTTTCTCTCTTCACACTCTGCTGGCATCAGACCACAGCAGGGGATGCAGGTGCTCCCAGCACCCCAGGTGGGAGAGGGTGAAATCAAAGATGAGGGTGAAAGGGTGAAACTCTCTTCTCCAATGAGAGGGGTTAACAGATACCTTCTTGACTCAGGGGAAGGGAATGGGAGAAAAGAGTGACCAGGGTTGTAAGGAGGAGTTTCAAAATTGCTTAATGATCAATCATGAAATCTCCAGAATATGCCAAGATACTTTTAGCTATTCTAACTTTTCCCTGTAACCTCCATGAAGGAGGATTCAGAGGTATAGAGGGAAAGGAGTAAGTAAGCCTCAGGGAACCAAAAAGTAACTGCAGTTTTCCTTAATTCCCTAGTGCCTAGAGAACTGACGGAATTGAGCATACACTTCAAGATAGGGCATCTGTCCTTGTCCTCTATGCTGTGGAAGGTCCTTGGCCTTGAACCAACCCAGTGGACCAAGAGCCTGTGAGCATCAGGCCTAGTGCAAGACAGCCTCGTAACTGTCTGCTTGAAAAGCACCTCCAAGCCTTGGTGCTTGGAGAGTGATCCCAACTGCAGAGGCAGAGCAAAAAAGGGCAGGGGGAGGTTTATATTCCTTCCATTCTTGGCTGGAGAAGAACTTAGGGTTAGGCAGTCTCCCTGTATGGGCCACCAAAATGTTGAGGTTTAGGGGTTTAGGGATTCTGGGACCCCAAAAATCACAACACAAAAGTCCTACCCTGAGAGAAATCAACCCAAGCCTCCTTTCAACTAAAGACAAGGTTTATTAGAACATCCATCATACTGGGTAGACTCTTAAGGAGCTATTGGCTACTTATAATCTAGATATTGACTAGATTATAAGAATATGAGCACCTTAATGGGGACAAGATGGACCTTATATACAAAAAGACTACCAGAAGGATCTAGGAGTGACCAAGTAGTCTTGGGGGGTGGAGGGGACTGTGAGGTAATAGTACCCCAGGGACATGTGCCATGTGGCTAAGTGAGAATGGAGCCTAGATAGAATTAAGGGTGGGAAGTGGCCATAGGGAGGTAAGACAATGGAGGGCTAGGCTAAGTTAAGGGTAACAGAGAATTGGTTGGGAGATTGGGTTTAGCCAAAATGAAAGGCCAGTTGATGGGATTCTAGTTGATGGGACTGCCAAGATTTGACCGTGTGAGAAAGTCCAGAATTTTTCCTTTTTGGGGTCTAGATCCCATCCTCAACAGATAGAGAGCCAGGCCTGGGGCCAGGTCAAATCTAGCCTCATATACTTATTAGCTGTGTGACCCTGGGCTAGTCACTTAGCCCTGTTTGCCTCAGTTTCCTCATCTATAAAATGAGCTGGAGAAGGAATTAGCAAACTACTCCAGTATGTTTGCCAAGAAAACCCTAAATAGTGTCACAAAGAGTAGGATAGGATTGAAAGATGACTGGAAAGATAAATCTTTTTTTTTCTTTTTAGGCAATTGGGGTTAAGTGACTTGCCCAGGGTCCCACAGCTAGTAAGTGTCAAGTGTTTGGTCTGAGGCCAGATTTGAACGCAGGTCCAGTGCCCTATCCACTGTGCCACCTAGCTGCCCCAATGAATCTTCTTAGTATCTGGAACTAGGAGAGCTCCTCACACTACCCCACACTGTCTTCTCCAGGAAGTCTTTAAAAACAAGATAAATTCTCATTTACCTGAAATGGCTTAAGTTTGTCCCTTTTGTGAAGGTAAGAGCTGGTGAATATAATAAATTATAAAGAGACAAAATTAGACCTCCCAAGAGAAGGAGAGACCTAATGAACAATGTTTCATTTTTTGTTGCCTAAAATTCCAGCTCAGTTTTATTTGGTTCTTTTATTTGTTATTTTTCCTATATTATATATTACATAGCCAAATAAGGGGCAAATGTGATTTTTTGAGGAGTAGTTCATTTGTAATTCATACCTGAATCTGCCATTATTCATCATAATGTGACTACAGACCCACTAAACACTCGAATCAATTAGCCCATTCTTAATTCAGATATGAATGACTTAATTGTTATTTATATATTCTAAATTATTATGTAATTATAATTATGCCAACCAGAAAATATCAATAATTAAGCTTTGAAAATGATGCTATCCATCCATAGAGCATCATGTATTTTTGACTCTTTCCAAATCTATTACTTAATTTTACCCTCCAAAATATCCTGTGAAATACTAAGGTGGAAAATATTTTACCGATTTAACAGATGAATTAATGAATGAAAATAATTTATTAAACTCTTACTATATGCTGAGACAGTCCCTACCTTCAAGGAGCTTACATTCTATGGGGGGGGGCAAAACCTATAGAGGAGTGGTTGCTAGAGAAAGATATTTTGTTCCAGAAAAGTGGAGCCATAGAGGAATCACACCCTTTCCTAAAATAATGGTAATATTTGCTTCCAGAACAAGAAGGGATGGAGGTGGACCCTAGGTAGGGGAGGAAGTAGTGTGGCAGGTAGTGTAGATAGCCTGAGTTGGCGCTGGATAGTAT
The DNA here is from genome assembly GCF_003287225.1 of Phascolarctos cinereus. Taxonomy (NCBI): domain Eukaryota; kingdom Metazoa; phylum Chordata; class Mammalia; order Diprotodontia; family Phascolarctidae; genus Phascolarctos; species Phascolarctos cinereus. The sequence goes on from NW_027555958.1 coordinate 186,318,637, forward strand.
ATGAAGCATGGTCTGGTTGATGTGTTAATTTGACCTTGCTACCCACCCATCAGATCAATGCAAGAGTTTCAAAACTGACTAGAAAAAGTTTCCACTCATGTACACTGGAAAAAAAATTTAAAAAGTGTGTATGAAGAAATAGAGGTTACCCATTTAACGACTGAAGGAACTGAAACTAAGAAGAGACTCAGTTTTATCACTAGTAAATAGCAATGATAGGGTATGAGCCCAAGCCAAGATCTTTGCCTTTCACCCCAAAAATAATTCTGCTCCCATTTGTCTATAGGCCCTATAAAAGCCTTAAACTTTCTTTGAACTCACCTACCTGGTCAAGGAAGTCTAGAAGTCTCCTGATTATTATTCCTAATCAACTGGTAGATCCTTTGATACCTTAATGAAGCCTACTCCTCTACCGTCTATAGCCCTGAGTTATATTTCCCATTCTTGATTTTATCCAGACCCCATTCAACCTCTTCCTTCTCTGTCTTCCAGTTCTTGGTCACCCTAGTAAAGCCTAGCCCTCCATTGTCTATTCCAGCATGACCCCATTCAGCCTTCCAGACACTCCTATCAGGATTCTCCCTAAACTCCTCCCCCAACCACCCCAGCTTCAAGATCTTCCTCTCAGCCTCTCCTCTAGTCACCCCAAATTACTTGCCTGTGTGTAAGATCCATCCTGGCCCCCATTTAAGGGCTGAGACTTTCTCATGCCTTTTCATCCTTACAAGCATCACAAATGTTCAGATTCCTTAAAAGTCTGGCCTGTATATTTCATCTCTAATAAACCTTGGCTTTGCCTGAAAGAAGACTTGGGTCGAATTCATTTCAGCAGGACCCGGGTGCAATGATTTTGGGGTCCCAGCACCCCTAGCATCTACACCTCAATAGTAACACCAAGATCAGAAAGTCTTTTGATTGCTAGCAAAGTGCTTTTTTAAAGTACTTTACACATATTATCTCATTTGAGAAGATGCAATTATTATCTCCATTGTATAGCTAGAGAAACTACTTAGAGAAGTCAAGTGACTTGCCCAGAGTCAAACAGCCAGTAAGAGTCTGAGGCAAAATCTGAACTCAGATTCTACTAACCCGAATCAAAGGTTCTACCCATGGCACCACCTACGTGCTCCACAGTGTTCTTTCTGCACATTATATTTCCGAATAGATTGCAATTGCTCTGGAAGGAATTTTTGGAGATTTCCATAGAAGAAGCAAACAAACCACTAAAGCTAAATTGCAATAAGTATTTTTATTATAGTACATTTTACTCCATCCATTCAACAGTGCTTAACTTTACACACACACACATACACACATACACACACACACACACACACACACACACACACACAAATAATGGGAAGAGAACAAAGGAAGAAAAAGTAAAAAGACAGGATGAACACTGTCACCCAGAGAAAAAATAATACATCTAGATCTCTGGAAAGAGCAATATACACAGGGTCTCATCACTGGGTGAAATGATTTTTAGGCCCAGCATGAGGCAGAAGTGATCAATGATCCTGGAAAGAAGTGCTCTTCCACCAAGCCTCTAGATTATGCCAGGTTCCTAGGTACTTCTCACATTTTTTGGTGTGGGACATCAGGGCTGTCCCACACAAAAGAGTTAGGGAGCAGCCCCAAAGTATTTTATAAGTGTCTTACAGAGGGATTCAATCTTACTCTAGTGATTAGCTTCCCACCTCTAATGTCAGAGGCATGGAGTTCCTGGACCAAAAATTAACAAATGTACATGGGCAAACATCCAATAAGGAAGACTGCAGATTGGAAGATTCCTCATAAGGGTAAGGGTGGAGGGAGAAGCATAGAGAATCTCTAGATCATATCGCGCTAGGTGTTGAAAGGTTTGTCTTTTCTGGGCTACTACACTACCCTGCCTCCTATCAGGCACTCCTTCCCTACCTTACAGCCATCTCAATTAATATGGTCATATTTTACTTAACTCTTTAAACCCTAATCCTCACCCTTCCCCTCCAAAATACAATATGAAGTCTTCTCTGAGCCTGCTTTTTAACCAAGTCACTAAGAGGATACAAAGCTTAGCATTATGTTATTAATAAATTAAATTCTCCAGGAGATTTAGTGCCCCTTTATAATGAAAAATGTTCATTGAATTTAAGAGTTTCAAGATTTCACTTTCATACTTAACACTAGCAATCAATGTCTACTTTTGTTGCCCATCAAAATGCTGTCTCATCTTTCCTTGCCTTTTTGAATCATTCCATGGCCCAGAAAGGACTTATACGGGGCTATGTACAGCATCTCCTGAGTTCCTTCCAATGGAAATGATGACAATCTTTTATCATTCCATCTTTCTCCAGGTCTTACAACCTCTAACTTTGTTCTTTGTCCTCATCATGACCTCCAGTTTCTGGATTCTACCTTTGTAACTTCTGTCATATAAGTCCCCTTCTCTCTTCTGACACTACCACCACCCTGGTATAGACCTCACCATCTTCTGCTAGTCCTGTTGTAATAGGCCTCTAATTGTTCACCTCCTCAAAAGTCTCTCTTCACTTCATCTTACTCTGCCAAATTGATTTTTTTCAAGGGCAGACAGGACTATGTCACCTCCCCTATTCAATAAATTCCAAAGGCTATATAACCTCCAGGATCAAATACAAAATCCTCTGGTTAGCATGAAAAACTGTTCACAACCTGACCCCCTATTTTTCCATCCTTCTTAGACCTTGTGCTTTTCCATGTAGTCTGTGAACCAATGGCAGTGATCTCCTTGCTATTCTTGTACATAACAGTCAAGATAAGACACCCTCATTATATCATTGGTTTTTTTTCAAGAATTCAGGACAAACAGTAACAACAACATAACACCCCATTTTCCATCTCTGTGCTTTTTCACTTACTGTACCCAATGACTCTAAATCTCTTCCTTCCAATCTCCCTTTCCTGGCTTTTCTGGCTTCTTTATCCCTTTATCCTTTCTTAAATCTTGCCTTCTACAAGAAATATTTTCTAATATTTCCTTCATGAAACTATAAGCTCTTGAAGGCAGAGACTGCTTTTAGCCTTTTTCTTAATAACCCCTAACATATATCACAGTGCCTGGCACATAGTAGTATTTGATAGATGCTTATTGGCTGAACAACTGACTCCAGTACCTCTACCTCTCAGTTACTTTGAAGGACATCAGCACAGCACTAACTACTCCATTCTCCTTTCCCAATATGGACTCCTTTTCCTCTAAAAATCTTTTCTACCTTATCTAAGGACTTCTGGTTCATTTGAAATTATTGATCTCTCTCTCTACTTATAATGTCTCCTGTAAATCATCTTCAAGCTGGCTAATGAATACTAAGGTTTGTGATGCCCCAAGGGGATAATCATTGCTCTATTATAACTTCCCCATGCCTCATACTGGAAAAAAATTTCTCTTCCACTTTCTCCAACAGCCCCATTCACCCCAACCTTCATAAGCCCTGGTAATATTAGGCACAATAAGAATTAATGACCATATTTTCTTTATATAACAAAGATAATGCCAAATGTGATGGATTGTACCTTTAAAGCCCCCCTACCAGGGAGTCTCGGGTTGATACAAAAGGGTGTGTTGGAGTGAGCTCTAGCCAGTTAGCTTCCAGCAGTAAGGCTGATCAAACTGGCCCAAGTCAGAAATGAAGCATATTGAAGTTCCCACAACTGTCAGTACTGGGATTAGTCTAGTGAGTAGTCATTACACTACTGGCCTGGGGAAGGTAGAAAGATTCAGTCAAAACTCACACAAACATACACACACATTTTTAAGGGGAAAAAAATAAAATACATAATGTTGCAAGGAAAATCAATTTTATTGAAAGTTATCAAAATATATATTTTTAAAACTATGTATTCATGTATATATATATATATACACACACACACACATACACACACACACACACACACACACACACATATATATATATATATATATATATATCACAATGGAAATATATGATCAGGTGGGAAAGAACAGAGAGCACAAAGGAAAAAGGATGGTCTACAGATATTGCAGGATTTGTATTGGGAAAAAGCCATAAAATAGAGTAATAAGTGAAAAGCCATAAAAAACTTAAACTCTGTGAAAGGTGGAAGCCCAAACATGGTGGGTGACCTATTTACAATCATAACTTAAACACAGATTCATAATTTAAGATACTGTGACCTATAAAAGCCAAAACAAGAATATTGTGACCCATATGTGACAGGTACATGATCGATACCCAAGCTTACATTTGGGCATAACATTGGCTTAATTCCCAAGCTCATCACTAAGCAGAAAACTAAAATATTCACCAATAAGTAGTGATGCACTCTCTAGCTCCTCCTGCCTTTGTCTATTTTCTATAATTGCCAGAGGGATTTGGGTGTTCTTGAGTGGACATCCACAGAACTATCTGGCTGCCTCCCCAGACCAGAGATTACCCCTGGTTGTAAGTATTCATAATGATTGATTAAACTACTACCTATAATCAATCTAAAGCTCTATGGCCTCTTCCTTTGGTATAAAAAGAACATCTCATGGTTAAGGGGGAGGTACAGGGCTCCCCAGCCTGGGGAATTCTGAACCTTACAGATATACATAGCGCTGGACACTGCTAACTTAACTGGTTGCTTTCAATTCCTTCTTTATAATAGAGGGGTCAGGGAAATTTCTTCCTTCTCTGACTTAGTCATGGAAGAAGGATATTGTACATTGTCTTCCAAGGGCCAGTGAGTCATCTCACCAATCCTGGCTCCCTCAGTATATCCACACCTCTTTCCTCCCCACTCCACCCCACCCCCCAGTCAATAATAGCAACAAAGGCAACACCTTTCTACTGCTTGATTCTGGAAAGTCCACATGGTACCAAACTGTGAGACAAACTCCAAACTCCAACTCTCAACCCACATTCTTCCCTTCTGGAATCTTTTTTTCCCAGAAATACTCACAAAGAAGTCCCAGAAGCTGGAATTCCACAATGTCAATAGCATATGGATTCTTGGAATGTCTCTGTCATATCCATGTCAATGGCAATGCAGGGTTAATGTTTGTTTTCATTTTATTCTATGTGTATTAAAGTTGCAGTGATCATACATTTTGTGTTTGAACCAAGCATGTAAAAAAAAATCATGAGAGCTAGCTATTGAAGAAGTACAGGCCTGAGATGTCTATTAAAAAGCACTATCTTAAAATATTAATATTTCTTCTCTTAAACCAGGGCTTAGAAATAAGGAGTTAAAGGATGCTTTGCCAAACAGAAAAAGGCAAAATGGTAGTGGGGGCAAAGTATTGCCCAGGATTGTTTATACACTGATCTCTCCCCAGTGGCCAATGGTGGTATTACAGCCGGCTTACAGATTGAAAACCACAATCAGGTAGTAGACAGGGAGAACCCATTCGAAAAGACTGCCACCTAGTGGCAAATTCGGGTTCCAGCCTGAATTAATCCAAACTCCTCTGATTTTTTTAACCCATATGTCAGCACATGAAAAAGAAACCAAGCTCTCATATCACAAATGAATGTTCTAAGATATTCTCATAGAGAAGTTAATAAAGTGTGCATCTTCAGACCATAAGGCTGGTCTTTCCAGAAGTTACTCAACTTACCTGTCCAGTCAGAAAACAGATAAGGTGGCTATCCTGTACAAAGCTCTAGTTACACAGAGAATGCATGTCTCAGATATAAATAATGATCAAAGCCTATTAGGTCTGGTCACCATACCACTTTCTGCAAGAAGATTTTCCTGTTCCCTCCAGATGTTAGTACCTTCCTCTAGCACCTCTGTCCACTGTTCCATCTAGCTGTCTGAAACATATTGTCTCTACCCACGCCTTAGAATATAACTTTATTGAGAGCAAGGACAGTTATGGTTTTGACTTTATATATATATATGCACACTCACATATATATATACATATATATATTGACAATATATATATAGATTGATCAATCCCATACTCAAAATAGTTAAAAGAAAAGAAATCAGAATCATGAAAGTTTCAAGGGATTATTCTTTATTAGAAGCAAATAAATCAGTGCTTTTCTGTTTCTGAGTAACTGTATTAAAAAAAAAAACCTACTTCCATCTCTCCTGAAAGTCCATACCATACTGTCTGTTACACAGACCTAATGTGATCTCTGCAGCCATAATCAGTGGCATTTTAATTTGACTTTTTGTTTGAACATTAAACCAAACACTTTCCAAATGTTGTGTCTCAGAATCAGACATTACGTGTATGATGAAAACGATCTACCTGCTTGTAATACCTGAGCTGTAATTCCCTTTAAAAAAAAATAGAATCAGGCAGTTAATGTTCCATTTATGAGCCTAAATACCATACATGGATTCTGGAAATTTCCAAAGCTTGTGTGATTATATAGTTCCTCTCTGTGACCATACAGTCATTACCACTACATAAAAGTCACAGTGCTTTTATATCTCATAATTACTTTCTCTTATAAATTTAAATTATACAGAGTGTTAATACTTCCCTTGCTGTATAGCCCAGGGCAAATTAATAAAATGAAATGACACCATCCTAAACATATGTATGCTTTTATTCTCCTAGATTTTGATCCCTCTTTCATCCCCCTCCCCTCTTCCTCTGTGGTTGTTTTTTTACATAACTTTTTCAAGGTCAAGGACAGCATCAGAAACATGGTCTGGTACGTACAAGGCACCACCATCTTGAATTCATCAAAAAAAATATGAGGAAAGGCATTCTTGTAGCTTTGTCACAGACAAAGTAAGTCACACAAAATTCTTGCCTCCCTCCCAATCCCTTTCTGCCTGAAATTATGCTTGACATAAATTTCTGATTTAAAGTATAAAGGGTACAATAGATTTCCTTTACATTATAACATTTTGAGGAGGCATCATATACACATACATTATATGTAGATATGATAGGGGCTTATGGGGTGTTCAAGAAGGATTAGCAACTCTGGTATGACAGCTTGCTGAGCTCTTTTCAGGGCTGCGCATCCACCTTTGGTGTCTACCTGGCACTCCACTCTCCCCTGTAGCTCCAAGAAGCTAAAGTGTGTGCAATGGCCACACCCCAGTAAACCATCTTAGCAGATGGGCTAAACCAGGTTAAGGGTAACTGATAGGCCTAAAATTCATTGGTGAATTAGGGGAGGAGGTGTCTACCCCAAATATGTGAAGACTTCCTCCAGCATAATGGGTGACTGAGAACAACTTATTTCAACAGCCATGAAGGCAAATCCATTCCATCCTGGGCCATCAACAGTGGTCTTGACTTTCTCATGCCACTGGATGTCAATGACTCTGGAAGAGTGAAACTGACAACTTTGTGCAACTCTACTTCACTTAAATCCAATTCACCCATGAGTCAAGATATCACCCTGTGATATCATTGGTCCTTTTCAAAAATTAAGGACAAAACAACAACATATGTAGATATGATATATGTTGCTTCTATAAAAGGATTAATGGATTTAGAAAAGATGAGTCACCTTCAGATAGTTTTCTTCATCATATCAAAAATGCCCTGTGCATTTGAAGTGCTTACACCTAATTTGCAGAGTATAAGTGAAAAAGATCCTGAAAGGATTTGGAGATTATTAAGTCCACCTCCCTTCATTTTATAAATGAGAAAGCTGAGGCCCAAAGAGGTCAAATGACACATGTACAGTAAGAGGTATTAGACTGATGACCAAATTGAAGGCTTACAGAGCCATTGTGCTGACCTCATTGTTGTATGCCTATGAAACCTGGACAGTATACTAGCACCATGCCAGGAAACTGAATCACTTCCATTTAAATTGTCTTAGGAAGATTTTAGAGATCATCTGGCAGGATAAGATACCAGACACTGAAGTCCTTTCTCAAACTAAACTGCCAAGCATTCAAACTCTACTGCAGAAAGCATAGTTCCAATGGGCTGGCCACTGTTTGAATGCCGAATATATACTTTCCAAAAAAGCTATTTTGTAGAGAACTCACACAAGGCAAGCACTCACATGGTGGTCAGAAAAAGCAGTGCAAGGACACTCTCGCGGTCTCTTAAAAACTTTGGAATTGATTGTATGATATGGGAGACACTAACACAGGACCTTCCAGCACGGTGTGCCCTCAGCAGAAAAGGTGCTGTGCTCTGTGAACAAAGTAGAATTGAAATAGCTCAAAAGAAATGCAAGATGTGAAAACTGAGGATCCACTCCAAATGTTCACATGGACTATTTGTGCCTAACCTGTGGTAGAGCATTCTGACTGGCCACATTTGGAAACCCTGTAACTTGACACTAGCATAGTAATCTCTTTTTGGTCCTCTTTAAGAACAAAGGACAACAACCAACCAGTAAGTGACAGAACCAGGCTGTGGATCCAGATCAGGGACATCCACATTGAGAGCTCTTTCCTTCTCATTTGCTCATTATTTAGTATATGCCTAGTTCTGGAAAATTCTGGAAATACTAAGGTAAACATGAAATACTTTCTGCCCAATAGCAGCTTACATGGTGGGGATGGGAGGGTGGTGGGAGGGAACAAGGTAGAGACAGTGTACGCAGACACTTTATTTCAAAAGACTTACAAGGTAAATTCTAGAAGGAAAGCAGTAGCAACTGTGGAGATTAGGATATGCTTTTAGTTGGAGGTGGAAATCAAACTGTACAGTGAAAGGGTACCCTTGAAGGTAGTTAGATGATTATCCCAGAATTCCTTAACTGAAGTTTGGTGCAGTGAAAATAAAGGGTCAGAAAGTCTAGGTTTGAATTCTACCATTTTCAAGGTATGAGACCCCAGACAAGTCACTGGTCCCCACTTAACCTTAGTTTACACAATGTTAAAATCCTCAAGGATGATTGAATATGTAACAGTCTCCAGCAAGGCTTTGAGGAAATACCATAGGAGCTATAGTTCTTTCCTACCCCAGGAAGAGAGGAAGCCAATGGGAGAGTCCTCTGGGCCTCCTGAGGGATCACATGCAACAGAAATCTTGAGGAGTTCTAGAAAGAGAAATAGGAGAGAAGAAGAGACTGTGGGGATCTTTGGGGCCAGTCAAAACCTTGGCGGAGGGTATTTCCAATGAATGAATGAATAATAAAGCATTTACTATGTACAGAACAGTTTGCTAAGCTTTGAGGAATACAGAAGTAAGACAGCCCTGTTCTCAGGGAGTTTACATTGTGATACGGGAGAAAACACATATAAGAGATTTTAGCTAGAAGTCAGGTAGAAAGGTCCTATGGCCTTTCAAGGGCAACAGTTAAGCAAATAGTCATGCATCTTCTTCAATGTTATCTTTGGTGATAAAATCCTATCTGTTTCTGATATTGAAACATCTAACACCACCAAGGACTTTGGTGGCATGAATTTTCTTTTCATAGATCTTCTATAGTTGTGGCTGTCAGGTTTTTTTATCCACAAAGTTGCTTTCTAGAATGCTGGCTTTGGGGGGGTTGAGCTGAAAGAAGCAATCTGGTGAGTGCTGCTATTCCCGGGAGATCTTGACCTTACCTGTCCATGGATGGCAATTGATTCGCAGGTGGGGCAGTGAGGAAGATGAGACACTTCTTCATAGCGAATATCAGCTCCACTAACTGGATGATGGATAGTGCATGCCAAATCCACCTCCCAGAGTTTTTAGGAGAAAAAAAAGTATTGTGAACTTTAAAGTACTATAGAAGTATGAATCATTGTTATATAAATTAAGTCAAGCCTAAAAAAACTCTAAAGTTGATTATGATTCCTGGACCACAGAACTGAAAAGGAGAGTGCTAAGAAGTCATAAATGGCATATAATTTGTTGTTGTTGTTGTTCAGTCATGACCCATGGACCCATGGACCATACTGTCCATGGAGTTTTCTTGGCAAAGATACTAGGGTAGTTTGAAATTTCATTCTTCAATGGAATAAGGCAAACAAAGGTTAAGTGACTTGCCCAAGGTCATACAACTAGTCAGTGTCTGAGGCTGGAATTGAATTCAAGTCTTCCCAACTCCAGATTCAGTGCCCTGTGCAATATGCCATCTAGCTGCCCCTTTCAATAACAGCAACAACATTTATATAGCGCTTTTAAGGTTTGCAAAATGTGTCACAAATATTATATCATTCGATTCTCACAGGTAGGTGTTATTATTATCCCCATTTTACAGATGAGAAAATTGAGGTAGACAGCAGTGACATGCTCAGGGTAAAACAGCTAGTTAGAGTTAGAACTAGAGCTCAGGTTCATGTGTTGTTTGGGGGGTGAGGGAGTTTCATCCCAGTCTAGTGTATTAAATTCCTTTGCTGCCTTTAGATAGCATCTGAAAGCCCACTAACTTTGACCCAGAATTCTCAGTAATCTGCCAGGATTCTTTTATTTTTCTTTTTTTTCCGTTAAGACCATGTCAGTAATTCATGAAGGTGGAACTAATATAATTCCCTAAGTCCTAGGGTCATATAGAATCACAAGATTTATAACCAAAGGAAACCTTAGAGAAGGGGTTCTTAATCAGGGATCTACAGACTATGGCTAGATTTCAGGAAGAGTCCATAACTCTGTAGAGGAAAGAATTATATCTTTATTTTTACTAGTCTCTAACTGAAATTGAGCATTTCCTTTAGTTATTTAAAAATATCTTTTTGGGAAGGGAAGGGGTAAAGGGAATAAGCATTTATACAGTGCCAGACACTGTGCTAAGTGCTTTTTTTTTTAACAAATATTATCTCATTTGATGCTCACAACAGCCCTGCAATACTTGTGCTATTATCTTCATTCTACAGTTGGGGAAACTGAGGCAAATAGAGGTTAACCAACTTGCCCATGGTCATATAGTTAGTTAATCTGAGACTGAATTTGAGTTCAGGTCTTCCTGATTCCAGTTTCAGAGTTCTTTCCACTATACCACCTAGCTGCCTCAAAAGAGAGAATAGAATAAATGGGGGGCAGGATAGGATTAAGGAAATATGCTTAATTTTTCACAACATGACTACCATGGAAGTGTTTTGCGTGACTACACATGTATAACCTGTATTGAGTTGCTCGCCTTCTCCATGAGGGTGGGTAGGGAAGGAGGAAGAGAGAAAATTTGGAAACCAAAGTTTAAAAAAATGTTAAAATAATTGTTTTCACATGGAACTGGGAAATAAGATGTATAGGCAATGGGGTATAGAAATCTATCCTGCCTTACAGGAAAATTGAAGGGGAAGGAGATAAGAGAAGGGTGGGGGAGATAGAAGGGAGGGCAGATTAGGGGAAGGAGTATTCAGAATGCATATCACCTTGGGGTGGGGGGAGGGGCCAGATAGGGAGAAAATTTGGAACTCAAAATCTTGTGGAAGTGAATATTGAAAACTAAAAATAAATAAATTAACAAACAAACAAACAAACAAAAAGGAAAGTATCCATAGACTTCACTAGATTGCCAAAAAGGTCCATGACACAAAAGAGGTTAAGACCACCTGACTTTGAGGTTACCTAATATAACCCTATCATTTTATCATTTTATAGCTCAATCAATAGCCATTCATAACTTTTAAGTATATGAAAAATAAATACAAAATAAAAACAAAGTTGGTAGCCAGGGAAGAAGAACGAAAGAAGTTGGAGAGACCAGCAACATCTTGCTAGAGAAGTTTGCTTGAGCTGCATCCTGAAGGAAAAAAGAGATTCTGTGTGGAAGAATTAAATAAGGAATGCATTCTAGACATGGGAGAAAGCCAATGCAAAGGCCAGAGACTGGAGATGATATCTCATTTGAAAAACAAAAACAGGGCAGAGCAATGAAACTGCAAAGTGCTGTCATTGTCCAGTTGTGAAGAGCTTAAAAACCCAACAGAAGAATGCAAATTTTTATTCTAGAGGCAGTAAGGAGTCACTTGTTGTGGTGGTGGTTGTGGTTGTGGTTGTTGTTGTTGTTGTTGTTGCTGCTGCTGTTGTTCATCCATCGTTCTCAGAGAGGACCAAGTAAGCCACCAGACTTTGCTGACTTAGGGAAGTAAAAATGCCAGATTTGTACTTAAAGGAAATCCTTTTGGAAACAACATGGAAGATGGATTGGAAAAGGAAGAGATTTGAGGTAGGAATAATCCTTAGGAGGCCCCTAGAATGGTCCAGGCAATAGGTGATAATGAGCTGAACTAAGGTGATGGTAGTGTGAGCAGAGAAGTAACCAGACATAAGAGATGTTGTGGGGGCAGAAATGACAAAAATTGGTAGGTAATGGGATATGTGGGGCAAGGGAGCATGAAGAGTTGAGGATACTGTCAAGGCTGGGAACCTGGGAAAATAGTGATACCTTCCACAGTAATAAAGAAATTTGATAGAAGAGTATGTCTAGGGAAAGGATAATGAGTTATATTTGGAACATAGTGAGTTTGAAAACAGTTCTTTAACATTTGTTATAGTTCAGTTGTTTTAAGTTGTATCTGACTCTTTGTGACCTCATTTGGGGTGTTTTGGTAAAAAAAAAAAACACTAGAATGGTTTGCCATTTCCTTCTCCAGCTCATTTTACGGATGAGGAAACTAAGGCAAATAGGGTTAAGTGACTTGCCCAGAGTCACACAGCAACTTAGTGTCTGCGGCCAGATTTGAACTCAGGAAAATAAGTCTTCCTGACACCAGGCCTGGCATTTTATCCACTGCTCAACATATTGAGCACTTCATAAATGCTTTCTTCGTTCATTCCACAAGGCATCAAAGCAGGTTCCAAATCTGGTGTTCTTTGTTTGCTACATCTACTCTGATATCTCACAGGAATGCTGCAATTATACTGAAGAAGATCTGGCTTTTATTTTTGGGCCAGTGGTTGAGACCGAGAGAAACTATATACAAAATAGGATAGAGAAAGATCTGTCACTCCAAATAAAGTGCTAGAGAGTACAGAAAGAAAAAGCAGGAAAATATCAACATCCCTTTCACTCCCTCTACTGGCTGGTATTATAGAATGTATCAGAGAAGTTTTGTAATGAATTAAATCTTGGTTTCTTTTTACTTATCAGCTTTTTTTTCTTTTTTTCTCCTTTTTAAAAAAATTATTTTATTTGTAACTTATGGGATAAAATGAGCATTTCTTGCCAGCTAAAGCCATTTTAACACACTCTCTACTATAATCACATCAGAGTTACAAGGGCTTTTTTTTTTTTTTTGCTGTGGCTTAGTGACTGAGTCCTGGTTTATGTGAATTGCGAAATGTCTTGGCTAGGAATAGAAAGATCTGAATGGAAAATAGTAACAGACACTCTCAATTTTTCAAAATGCTTTGCATCCATGATCTCATTTGAGCCCCCACAAGAACTTGGTCAGGGATTACTACAGGTATTAACAACATCATCTTCATCATCATCATCATCAGCCCTATTTTACAGGTGAGGAAACAGTTTATGCATGATTAAGTGACTTGTCCAGGGACACACAGCAATTAAATGTCAGAAGTGGGATTGAAACCTAGATCTTCCTGGCTTCTACTCCAACATCCTTTCCACTGCTCTAAATTGTCTAGAGGCCCAACTCAGCTTGTCAATCCACAATCATTTTAGGAGCACTTACTATGTTCCATGCTCAATCATTGGGAAAGATACAAATGGAATGTAAGAAGCAGTCTCTGTGTTCAAAGAGTTACAATCTCATAGGGGCAATAGGACATACACATGTGAAATCTTATATCTTACAGAGATTCAGTGAAGGGAGCTAATATGGGCTACAGGTCTTAGAAGACCTAATAGAGGAGAAACATAGACTTGATTTAAAAGGGACCTCAAAAGTCATTGAGTCCAACCCCTAGACAAATCATAAATTTGTTCTATAACATCTTTAACAACTGGTCAGCTAGCCTTTACTAAAAGACCTCTAGAGACAGGGAATTCACTACCACCCAGGGTAGTTCATTCGACTTTTAGATAACTATAAGTGCTAGGAATTTATCCTTATGACAAGCCAAAATATATCTCCATGCTACCAGGCCTTTAACATCTTTCAGTCACCAGAACACTAGCATCCTAACTGACTTCCCTGCCTCCAATCTCTTTTCACTCCAATCTGACCTTTACATAGCTGTCAAATTAATCTTCTTAATGCACAAAATTGACTATGTCACTGCCCTGTTCAAATACCTTCACTGACTCATGTAAAAACTACATTTAAGGCTTTCCACAGTATCCTCCAATTTTTCTTCTAACCTTATTTTCTTCATATTACTCCCTTTCAGGCACCTTATGTTCCAGCCAAACTTGGCTAGTAGCTTTTTGTGTGTGTGATTTCATACTACCCTCTCACAATTTCACTTATTCACAAATCATTCCCTATGTCAGTATCTAGGCCTAATAAACTACTTGTCTTTCCTTCAAAGCCAGCTCAGTTGTTACCTTCTCTACCAAGTCTTCACTGATAATCTCCCCCCCCAATCATTGCTAGCTCTTCCTCCTCAAATTTTTTTATAGTACTTTATCTAGATTGCTTCCTCACCACTAACACATCTTATTTTGAATAATATGTATGTAGGTACAAGCAATATTCAACCCCTTCCCATTAGATTTTAAGCCAGGGATTGCATCATCTTTCATCTTTTTCATCCCTAGAGCCCAGCATAGTTCGATGCTCAATATATATTTGTTTAATTAAATCAAATTGACCCTAGAATATATTTTGTGCTATAAAGCAAGAACATTGAACAGATAACTTTTGATGTGGGTGAGGGAGAGTTAGAAACTAGAAATAGTGTAGGGGACTGCTGGGGTGCTCAGGTGAGAATGGTCTTAAGGAACTAAAGAGAAGTATGAGGATATTAAAGGGCAGCTAGGTGGCACAGTGGATAGGGTGCCTGGCCAGAAGTCAGGAAGACTCATCTTCCTGAGTTTAAATCTGGCCTCAGTCACTTACTATCTGTGTGACTGTGAGCAAGTCACTTTACCCTGTTTGCCTCATTTCCTTGTCTGTAAAATGAGCTTGAGAAGGAAATGGCAAACCACTCCAGTATCTTTGCCAAGAAAACCCCAAAAGGGGTCACAAAGAGTAGGATATGACTGAAAAATGACTGAACAATAATAACAAAATTAGGACACTGAAGTGAGGGTTATTTGGGTAAGGGATGAAGGCAGTCAAAAGACAAAAGCTCCTACTCTCAAGGAGCTCAAATTCTAAGCTCTTCATAAAACTAAACCTTCTTATTCTAAGTGGCCTTGATACCTTAGCTAGTTGAGGACACTTCTCAATCAATCATAGGTATTAGATTGAATTTTAAAAGTCTTTGAAAGCCACTGAATTAAGTTAAATGATGTTATATGAGAAGTTTTGTTTTGTTTTGTTTTGTTTTTTTCTAAGGTGCTGAGGGATTTCATCTGTCCTTTGTGTCCTGTATAAAAGCATGGAGTTAGCTAAGAGGTCTAGAAAAGAGTGAACCTAATGTTCCAGCTAAAATTCCTAAGAAGAAATGTTCCAGGGAAAGAGGGAAGTAGAAGAGAGGCCTCTTCTCTCCTCCTACCCTTTTGTCCAAAGGAGGGCCTTGTAAACTTTGAAGGTTCCAGAGGTTTTGGACCTTCCATTTTCCCAACAGCCTAGCCTTGTCCCCCTGGAACAACAGTGGCTGTTGGGTAGTAGTTAAATCAGTGACCAAAGATAGCCTGAAGACAGTCACCATGTTTAAGGGGAACTTCTTGACTATCTCACAAATGGGAGAAAAGAGCTTCCCATAACAAAAAACTGTGAGTTTCCCTTTTGCCAGAAGCTCTCTAATCTTGAGCCCACTCTGCCCCAGATTCTATATGTATTGGTGGGAAAGTGCATCATAAACAAAGTTTGGAACAAAGTTTTATACCAACTTTTTCTTACTGTGTCACTTTAGTAAATACCCCTTTATAAAACTTATTTAAGGCTGGTTCATTAATTGATTCCCAAATGAAAAGCTTAGGGAAACAGACAGGTAAGAGTTCAATTTGATGGCATTAGAGAATCAGTCCCTCAACTCCCAAGGAACCCTAAACCTTGAAGGAAAGAAGTAGCTGGACTCCAGGACCAAAGACTCATCTGTGAGAATAGAAGTTTGGATAAGGATCCTCAGAGCTAGCACTTGTGTGGTAGTAGTTAGCACTACTATGTGGTAGTGAAGACAATGTAGCTCATTGGAGAAGTGGATTTGGAGTCAGAAGACATGGATTCAAAATCTGCCTCCACCATATAATCCCAGTTCAGAGTTGGCAAGGTCAAGTGAATACTCTGAGGTTTGGTTAGATTATATATAAAATAGCAAGGAGAAGGGAAGTGGTAAGGAAAAGGAAGCCATCTCTATGTTCTTATAAACTGTTTTACTCAGGAGCATAGTTGTTTTGTCTAGGGCTTAGTCAACGATGACAATAGGACAATAGTCTTGGGCTACTTATCAGATAGCTTGATTTCTACTGATGTGAATGCTAATTAATTTCCCCCCAAAAAAAATGAAGAAAGAGTGAGCCTGAGGCACTCTTTATACAGTACCGTTCTTTGTGTATTGTCTCTGCCAAGAGACAATAAGATCCTTGAAGGTAAAGACCCTATTTTCCCTTCTATATTATCCCCAGCACTTAGAATAGTTCCTGGCACATAGTAGGCATTTTAAAAATGCTTGTGTGATTGGGGCTGAGAATTTCAGACTGTAACAACAGGTCAGTAGGAGAGAAATGTAAGCAGGGATTGATTGTCTTTTGAACCCCTCCAATCACAATACATACATAGCACCTATATCCCTATTTTTAAGAGATCTGTTTGTGGGCCTCCTTTGTCATTTCTTCAAGTTATCTCAGCCCAGGATGATGGATTCATGGAAAGCCAATGATAACCTGGAAAAGAAGGTAGTTTCATTTCTGAAGCAGAATATGGGATAGGACCCTAAGGGACCTCTACTCTATTCATTTGGGTAGTTAGGCAGCACAGTGCATAGACAGCCGGACCTGAAGTCAGGAAGGCTCACCTTCTTGAGTTCGAATCTAGCCTCAGACAACTAACTGTTTGACCCTGGGCAAGTCAGTTAACCTTGCTTGCCTCAGTTTTTTCATATGTAAAATGAACTGGAAAAGGAAATGGCAAACCATTCTAGTATCTCTGCAACAAGAAATCCAAATAAGGTCAAGAAGAGTTGGACATCACTGAAAAGACTGAACAACAATACTCCATTCAGAAAACATGCATATGTTGTTTGGAGGAATAAAATGGACTATGCACATGGTTGTGCAGGAATAAAACATTTACAAAGAGACATTGTAATGTGGTGAAAAGAGGGCTGGATTTGGAGTTGGAGGACCCGGGTGCAAATCCTTGCTAGGAAAGTACCTCTATGGTCTCTTGTGGCTTTAAATTTCTAATCCTATGTGGTTCACTGTAGAAATAGTGCTTTATGGTTTACAAAGGACCTTCCTTACAGTGACCCAGGGTTCAAATTCCATCTCTGTCACATGCTGATTGTTTGACCCTGGGAAAGTCATTTAACTTCTCAGTGCTTTAGGCAACTATATAGGACTCTAAGTTACAGAGAAGGGGTCTATTCTTTCTCTCCAACAAGACATTAGGCCCCTTAAAGTCAAAGATTTTGTCTTATCACTCCATGTATACTTGGTATGCCCTGCACAGGATCTCAATAAGTGATTTTGATGATGAAAATGACTGAATTATTGGACCTCAGATTAGAACTTGAAGGACTTTAGGGGTTCATGAGTTCGTAAATTTAGAACTGGAAGGACCCTTGAAGTCTTATAATCCAACTCCCCCAATTCTCATTTTACAGATAAAAAAAAAACACTGAGGCTCAAAGAAAATAAATGTTTCATCAAACATCACAAGTGAAAGGATGTGATTTGAACTCAGGTCCTCTGACACCATAGCTAGTGATTTTTCTACTATGCTAGGACAATAAATATGAAAGCATTTTGAAAAGTTTTAAGTGCCAGAAGTCCTTCTATCAAATGTTCTATGACATGTATGTGACATGCCAAGTGCTAAACCATCAATCAGAGTAGCTCCTAAATCTTGACTCAAATGAGCAAAGGAACATGACATCACGGAAAGAGTCCTGAGTCAAGAGACCTGAGTTCTGATGCCAATTCTAGTTCTTGATAGCTGTGTGATCACAGGCAAGTAATCTAACCTCTCCTTTGGAAAATAGTAATTTTTGTATATGTCATTGAGATATTGTGAGTAGAGCATTATATTAAGTTATAAATAAAAATCAGTGAGGACATTTTTCAGTATGAGTAAATATAATACTCCCTTTTCTAGATGGCGGCACTCAGCAAGTTCTGCATATAATTCAATTCACATGATCAGAATTTAAGAGAGGCAGCATGGTACAATGGTGAACTGACAGATTTTGACCTTGAATCTGCATTTACTTTCTTTGGGTCTCATTTTCCTCATTGGAAAAATAAAGGAGTTAGACTAAATGACCTCTGATGGCCCTTCTACCTTTAGATTTATGATCCTAAATTATAGAGGTTGTTGCTTATCCTTCATTCTCAAAGAAGACCATCACATTAGAGAGGTGATGGCATGACATGCAAGTGAATTGTATTTAAGTAATCTATGATGATGCCAATAAGTCCTGCCTCTGATAGGCATTAGCTGTATGATCTTGAGGAGGTCACTGAAATTCTTATTGGTCCCAGGCAACTTTCTAAGATTCTGAATTTGGGGAAAGTTGATGATTTACATTGAAATCATTGAAAGAGTTCCCTACATTGATGAAATCACTGGCCCCAGCCCCTCTAGGACCAAAATAAAAACCAAACAAACAAATCCAGAGCTTATTAGCTGCTTTGTGTACCTCTATGGGTTTTTTTGTTTTGTTTTGTTTTCTTTTTGTTTTCTTTTTGCAGATAGACTCTGCTGAAACTCATTGTCTAAAATACGTTCTTTTATCTTCCCAAAGGCAGGGTGTGGACAATTTTCTCCAATTGCTTGGTTCCATCCAGTAAGGGTAACTCAAGCCACCTGTTTCCATTTGAGGTTCAATGCACAAGAAGTTGGTTATTTGCCATTGCTCCACTCTCTCTAGTCACCATCACTCCCCTCCCCCCAACCAACCCCAGCCAAAGAACTGGGGTGGAAAACATCAATAGGTCATGGGTATGTGTTGTATGCCTAATTCCTGACCAATGCTAAAGCTTTCACAGCTTTTGTACCCTAATCATAGATAGTTTAAAGTAAGACAATAATTTACAAAGGACTCATGAAGAAAAGCTAGCAACATCCCTAGGGTTGTCAGCAAACATGTATTTTTGATAGTTTCCCTTTTCTATTTTTAACTATAATACCTGAGGGGAAGAAACCAAGTCATGGCTTTTGAGTGAGGAAAATGTTAATGCATTATTGATTTGCCTTCTAACCATGTAACTCAAGAAAGAACATAGCCTTGGGGACTGAACGGTTTAAGAGGTTGATAATGGAATATGGAAACTCATTTCTTGCTTCAGGATCTGGGGGCCCACCTCTATTATTGAAAGCTGTTCTGTCTAGTAATAATTTAATGGACCATTACAGGAAGGAATAGAATGCACTGATAACTCAATTGTCCACAAAACACCTTCATTACAAAAGAGTTGCTCATTCAAAGAAAAGTAACCACAGTAAACAAATGTTGATGGATACGCTAAAAGAGAAATGATTAAAATAACATGGGAAAAACTTTCCCAGAGAAGACATCCTGGTTTATGTAGGCAGCCTAAAATTGTCTTATAGAACTGTTTATCTGCAGATAAAATAATGAATGTCATTTGGGATTGCTAGTAGGAAAAGCCAAAGCCTCTTCTGTAAGAACTAACTGGCAAATACATAGGATTTTGTCATTGGCTTTTTATGTGACCATATCCAAATCCCATGACTTCTTGTTCCTCCATCTGGAAAATGGATATAAGACTACTTTCTTCTCTGCATCTTCTAGAGAATAGAAGAAAGCTATTCTAGAGAGCCAAATGTGATAAAAAGAACATAATGAATGCTTTTGCATGGTATCACTGCCATCTTTCAATGCCTTGCCAAAATGATTAACACAAAGGGAAAGAGGAGAGGGACAGTCCAGGATCTCTAGACCCTTTTGTCGACACAGAGTTGGGCTATACATGTGTTAATTCACAACTTCTTAACCTGGGGTCCATGAAATTTTTAAAAATATTTTCGTAACTGTTTCAACATAATTGATTTTCTTTGCAATACTGTGCATTTTATTTCATATATTTAAAAGTAAATTATTCTGAAGAGTTCAGTTCACGGGGTTCAGCAGACTCCCAGAGGGGTCCTAGATTTTAAAAAATGGTTAAGAACCTCTGATCTACAAAAAGGATCATATTGTAGCTATCAAGGTGATGGGTGGAGCTCAGCAAAGAAGATTCCATAAGTAGCAAGTCTGGGAGGGTCTATAATATTACTTACATGATACTAGCATTGTTATAAACAAACGAGTTAAAGGAAAGAGTCAGACCAAGAGAATTAATGTGCATAGTGCTTATGTCAACTACTCTAAGCACAGTGATATCCTTCTGAAGCGTGTGAAGGAAAATGATGAGAAGAAAAAGGAAGTCAAAGAGAAAGGTGCCCGGGTTCAGCTGAAGTGTAAGCTGTATCCACCAAAAGATATACACTTGGTGAGAATTCATAGCAAGGAGCCTGAGCTGTTGAGCCAATCCACTCTAAATTCACGGTGTAAGATTCTGTAAAATAAGTAATATTCATTTTTTAATATTTTTGGGGTAGGGGGAAGTAAATTCTGCTTCCCTTGGGGTAACCTACAAGTCTAATCATATTTAAATAGCCTTTTATGATTTTTAATGCACTTTCTCAACAACTCTGAGAGGTAGGCAATCCCTATTTCACATATGGGGAGCCTAAGACTGATGGAGGAGAGCCAGTAAATGTCAGAGCTGAAATTCAAACCTAGAGGGGTTTTTTTTGCCTTCTCATCTAGTACTAGTGTCAATGAGGATATTGTCAAATGAGGGCGTTGCCCTACCTGATCTCACAATCCTTCCTAGATCTGATTCCTGTGAGGCTATGGTTTCTCCTGAGCACCACCTTGAAGAGAATTATAAGTGTTTGCAGATTCTAAACAGTGACTATTATTTTTGGACAATAGACCCCTAAAGTATATGATAGCTTTATCTGGACTACTGTGTTAGTTCATATCATCCCATTTTGAGAAGGATCTTGATAATGAAGTTGAGAGTGTTTAGGGGAGGAGATCAGGATGGCTAATTGCAGATCAACTGACAAGACAAAAAGTGTTTAGCCTAAAGAGTAGAGGGCATTAGGTGGGAGGGGTCAGGGGAAAGGGAAGAGGACCTGGTAACTGTCTTCAGCTACTTATATTTTAATTGCTGTTACCATAAGATGGATTAAACTTATTTTACTTGGCCCCAGAGGTTACAGGTAGAAACTGGCAAAGCTGATTTGAACCTAAATCCTCTGGCATCAGATCCAGTGTTCTTCCTACTATATAGACAGATAAATAGGCAGATATATGTGTGTCTGTTTAATCACATGTACTGAAATCAACCATATTAGTATAATCAAATATATCCTCCAATAAATCATGTAAATTTTTAGTCTTCTTATTACATCTCTATGGCACTGTACTGCCAACGGCCCAGATACAGTTATAGCTATATAAGCTATTTACGAGCTTCTTGGACTTTACATATTGCTATATTTAAAGCCTCAAAGTCTCAATCTGACTTGGGCTTATGGTTCATATAATTGGGGGGTAATTACATGGCTTTGAAAAAACTCCCATATTTTCTTACTATCTTTCAAAAGATGCACCCTGATCGGTAGGTATTTAATGTACAATGCCAGCCACAACTCACTATGATTAAATGCCTTCCTTGGACAAATTCAGGCCTTCTTCAACTTTAAAGTAATGACTTTACAGAGTGACATATTGGTCCTATATGCCAA
The DNA here is from genome assembly GCF_003287225.1 of Phascolarctos cinereus. Lineage (NCBI taxonomy): Eukaryota > Metazoa > Chordata > Mammalia > Diprotodontia > Phascolarctidae > Phascolarctos > Phascolarctos cinereus. Next base: position 186,340,498 of record NW_027555958.1, read on the forward strand.
AGTAAACTGCCCTGGTAACCTCATCTTGTTCCAGGGAAACTCTCAATAGAAAAATTCCCTTTTGTAAAACAGGAATTGCATAAAGTTTTTCTGTTCCCTTTCTTACATGGAAACCCGTCTCTGGACAAACAAAAAAATATATAAATTATTCATTACAAAAAAAAAAGGGACATCAGAAAAAAAGTTAGTTTTCAACATCAAACATTTCCCATCACCTTTACTCAAAATATCCATCTGTGTTCCAGGAATAGGGATTAGATCAAAGTGTCACCTGATATACAGACTACAATGGGAATTTTAAGTCCCACGAAGAGAGTTTCAGTCTGCTTGTGCCTCGTGGAACAGTCCATGTTTCCTCACACAACCCCATCAAACCAGTCAGGGGAGGCCCCAGGGAATAGCCAGGACATTTCTCAGAGAGAAAACATCCCAAGGGGCTAAGCAGCTGAACATACGCCAGGAAAATAGAACCATGAAAAGTCAGGCCTGTTTCATCTGTGGCAGGTGAGAGCAGGTCCCAGAAGGTAATCCTGCCCTCCTAGTTAGCTTTGGGGAGAAAGTTTCAGAGGGGCAGGTCCAGAATGCAAGGGAAAAGTGGAGAAGGCTCACAGAACAACAAAGGAAAAGATGAAAGATTGGAAAAGTAGAGCCTAAGAGGAAAGCTTAGGGGTGATTTTGTAGGGGAAAAGGATGTTGGGGGAAAAACTTAACAAGTTTTCAAGTATAATGGGATATAACATAGATAGTTTTGTGCAATTTTCCCTTAGACCATAACAAAATGAAATGGATTTAAATTGCACTAGGAGGAATTGGGGTTAGACATAAGGAAATAATTCACGAAGGCGATTGTAAGATATGATAAATTGTCCAAAGAAGAGATTGCAAGCAACTCTCTTCTTTAAAATCTCCAGAGGAATGAAAACCAGTATGGGTCTGAAGTACTTTGTACTACATAGCCTAGAAGCCATTAGATGGGTTATACGACATCTTAGAGTCCTTTCCTATGACTAAAATGGACTAATTCTAAATGATGATGAAAATAAGGGTATGCCTAAAAGTTGTAAGAAGTGTGGATGCAAGTGAAAAACTAGTTGGGGAGGCATGGGGAAGAAATTGTTATGCATAGTCTATATCTGTCATGTCATTCACAGCCAAACTGAGAAAGAGGTAACTACACTGATTGCCTCCGGTTTCATATCTTCCTCTCACTTAAACAACCCCCCCAACCCCGCAATCGGGTTTCCAGTCACTACCACTCGACAGAAACTGCTTTCTCCAAAGTCATCAACAATCTCTTTATTGCTCAATCTAGTGGTCTTTTCTCAGTCACCACCCTTCTTGAACCTTCTCTAGTATTTGGTACTTTTGGACAATCATATAATTCCCTGATCAACTTATCCTGCTCTCATCTCTCTCAAGAGCTCTATTCCTACATCTCCAACTGGTTTTCTCTTTGATGGCTCAAATTCATCATCTCTAAAACAGAACTCATTATCTTTCTCCATAAATATAACCTTCCTCCTAACTTCCTTATTTCTGATGAAAATACTATTATAATTCCATGCACCTAGGTTTCCAACCTAGGAGTTATCCTTGAATCTTTGCTCAAACTCAATCTCTATATCCAATTAGTTGCCAAGTATTAGTGATTCCAGAACTTCATCTCTCACATTTGTCCCCTTCTCCATATTCCCACTGTAATCACCCAAGCACTGATCCTCACTCAACTCTCACCTGGACTAGTGCAATAATCACCTAATTGGTTCCCCTCCACTTTGTCTCTCTTGTCTCCTATCCATTCCATACACAAGCACCAAACTGATATTCTCAAAGCTCTGGCATAACCATGTCACTTTCCTGCTCAAGAAGCTTCAGTGGTTCCCCATTATCTCCAGTATGAAATACAAATTCCTCTGTTTGGCATTTAAACCCCTTCACAATCCAGTATAAATCTATCTTTCCAGGCTGGCCATACTCTTCCTCATGACTCTATTCTCTAGCTAAATTGCTTGCTACTCCCTGTACCTTAGTTCTTCATCTCCTTCCTCTGTACCTTTGCATAAGCTATGCTCCATGCCTAAAACTCTCTCTCTCCTCACCTCCACCTCTTGGAAACTGTAACTTCCTTCATGACTCAGCTCAAGTATTACCTCCTTCAAGAGGCCTTTCTTGGTATTCTCAGTTGTTAGTACCTCCTGTCACTGTGTATTTATTTTGTACCTGACCTCTATTTAGTTACCTGAGAATATACTATATCCCCCAAGTAGAATGTAAGATCCTTGAGGGAAGGGACTTTGTTGCTCCTGCATTTGTATGGCCAGCATTTGGCACATGGCCTGATATCTAGTAGATGTATGTATTGATTGAGTGATTGATCGATTGCCTACAAAGAAAAAATGAATGGTAAAAAATCATATTTAATTCAATCCTGTAATTAGATGCCACATGAGACACCTCCTTTATTCTAATTGTACTGGATCAGGACTGAATTACATAATTACATCCATAGACAATCAATTAAGAGTCTAGATTTCCTATAATATCAGAGTCTAAATAGTAACAACTTATTTTTCTATTTTTTGGCACTTTCACTTGTTTATTCCATCAACATGGGTATGATTAAAATGATAGATTCAGTAAGTTAGATAGCTTTTTATTTCTTCCCATGGGAATCCAGGCTAAAAATGAGATTTTTCCATCTTTTCTACACATGCATCAAATCAAACGATTGCATTTATTAAGTGCCTCCTCTTTTCTAATTAAAGTTTCTACCACCCAACTCCCCCTTACTTTATTTTCTCTTCTACAGTTAGCATATTTCTTCATTTTGGTTCCTTTCTCTTCCTTATTTCAAATTCATTGTACTTTGTTCAACTTGCCAGAGTCCAGCTATACAATCTAACAGTACAACAAATGCAATTAAATTTTACCTATGCTAGTCTAGACTGCTCTTTTCTTTCTTCTTATCTAACTATTCTTTCAAACCCCTATCCTGTACCTGATGATTTTTGGTGGAAAGAGGAATCAGGGTCTAGGGAAACCTCAGTAGAAGAAGCAGAAATTGAGAACAGGGATGGAATGGGGTGAAAAGGAAAACACACAGATGGTCTAAGGAGCTGGCGGGAGGTAGGGCTCTTGGGAAGACAAAATTCTCTCCTGCCAAACTCTTGCTCATAGCCAATTCACCACAGACCAGAAATGTGTTGTCAGAAGGTTTCGATGTATTTCCCTTTGTGGTAATAAATTTTCATCAAGTCATAGGGCCAGAAGGGGGCTGGAGTCCATTCCCACCCTTATCCATCCTCTAAGTAAGACCGTCCTGAAATCTTTCCCAAGGGCCTCATGTTGGGCCGCTTTTACCAAACAAATTTTAGCAGTATTTCTGGTCTGAGTTCAATAGGAAAAGAACTAATGAGTCAGACCAAACAGAGGCTAATTCATTCCCACTATTATCAAAGCAAAGTCTGGGCAGCATTCACATGATGGCTATTGTGCTCCAGTGTGGGGCTAACCCAGGCAGCTTTACTTTGGATACAGACAGTAAAATACAGTTTCCTTTCATCAATAATTAATATCTTACTTTTTTTTTCCTTCAAAAACAAATGACTCTCCAAAATACTGACTCCACAGACATGGGTACTACCTTGTAACAGAGGCAGTGCCCTGGCAACTGGAATAAAGAACTGTATTTATCGAAATAACTGGGTTTCATTTGAGCAACAGGAGATAAAAAGAGCCTGTGTCCCATTTTAATATAGTAAATAATAAGCTCATGCAAAGTCAGGTAAATGCAGCTGCTAAACCCCCAGGCAGTGCTTTTCCTTGGCTCTGAATGAGCATCAGGCTTCTGAGTGAAAAGGAGGTAGGAAAGCAGAGAAGAGACAGGTAATAACAAGTAGAGTTGACTGCTAGTTACATATCTTGTTGGGAGGGAGGGTGAGGTCTGAGGTACTCAACATTAACAGGACCTCAAAGATGCAGCACCATAATAAACACGATCATGAAAGCCTCAAAGTATCTCAGCTTTGGTAGGAGTAGTCCCTCACCTCCCATCCAGCCCCCATCATACACACATACACACACACACGCACACACCCCTTAATTTCTGATCCAAATTGACTGTATATGTGAGTATGTGTGTGAGCTTGCATGGATTGTGGCATGTTACAAGTACATAATGACTTTTACCAATAAGAAATTATGGGCCATCACTGGCAGAAGTTGCTATATATTATTCATTTCTGTATCCTGCCCGGGTTTGAAGAGCAGTTGTGTCCATTGGGAAGTGTCCTATCAGAATACAGGTAAGTATTATGAGAGGCTAGAGATTCTAGTTTGTTTCCTTTCTACATCATTATTTTTCTGAGGCCTCTATAAATAACATGCTCTTGTGAATCATTGCATATGAACTGAAATGTGGCAATACTCCAGGTCTCTGACCTGATCAGGATATTTTCTCCTGAATTTGTCATGGTGCTTCAACTCTCAAAAGAACATACAGTTTTTAAAGTATATATACTATATTTAATGGAATAAAAGACTTTATCAAAGGAATAAAATTCAGCTATAACAAACTATCCTGCCTGACTTCCTAGACTGCTTTGCCATTGTTCAATTGTTTAAATCATGTCTGCCTCTTCATGACCCCATTTGGGGTTTTCTTGGCAAAAATACTGGAGTGGTTTGTCATTTCCTTCTCCAGCTCATTTTACAGATGACAAAAGTGAGGCAAACAGTGTCAGTTGACCTACTCAAGGTCACACAGCTAGTAAGTGTCTGAGGTAGGATTTAAACTCAAGGCTTCTTGACTCTAGGCCTGGAGCTCTACCACTGCACGACCTAGCTTCTTAGGTAGATATAAATGCTTCCTTCAAAGTCTATATCAAACAAAGTCAATCAATAAGCATTTATTAAATACCTACTATGTACAATGCCCTGTGCTAAGGGTTCAGAGCCAAAAATGAAACCATCCCTGCCATTATGGAGCTTATATCCTATCAAGGAAAAGACAACACATACATAATAAATGCTTAGTGATAGATATGAGCACAAACACATAGAATATATATACATATATAACTATATATGGTAGCTGTGGAGGAAGGGCACTAGCAGCTAGGATTATCAGAGAAAATATGGGGTAGGTACATGATAGCCATAGACTATTTTAATATCTAAAGTAATATGGTATCAGATGCTCCAATAAAATCTTGCTCTAATGACTCACCACACCATGGATGTAACATAGGTATTTCTAAGCCTAGGCCAGTGGAGCTCAAGCTCTGGAGGTTTCTGTTAAGCTTGAAAGACTTCAAGGATTAGCCCAGAAACAGGCTGCATTTCTGTGGTCTGTAACCCAGCCTACCCAAGTTAGGAGAGGCTCATCATTAGGCTGGCCACAGCAGGTTGAATCTGTAGGCCATAGACACACTCAAGAAGCATCTCATCTACAAAGTCATAGAGGGGTTGCAACTTACATTAATTACATTAATTAAGTATTGCTATCAATAAAATCACAGTAACCTGAACCAATGAATTGTTTTATCTATTCAATGATGCCATCTTCTAGTTTATCATAGAATCGAATCATAGAACTAGAGCTATCAGGAAACCGTCTAGTCCTGACATCTCCTAGTTAATTATTATAGAAAAATAAGAAATATTTGGAATTCTATTGAATATTCTCTAGCCTTAAAATCTCATTCCCTTCCTATTATCATAAATACCTGGCTTCATTTGTATTTTTAATAAAATTAAAGTAGTGTATCAAAACTGATAAGCTTAACGTCATTAATAAATGGATGAAACATTAAACAAATCATAGACTTTGTGAGAGTGGGAGGGGACCAAAGGTCATCTAATCTAACTTCAAATCTTAGTAATCCTTTTTTAAAAGAATCCCAACAGAAGAACATCCAACCTCTACTTAAATAAGTCTAGTGATGGCAAGTTCATTATTTGGGAAAGCCTTTCTCATTGCTGAACAGCTCAAATTGTTGGAAAGTTATTTCCTAGGAACCAAAACATACCTTCTTGGCCTTTTTATACATTGGCCCTAACTTTCTCTTGAACCAGAACAGGAAAGTCCACTAAATACTCTTACTAGACTTTTTTTTAATGGACCTGTAATTTCATTAGCATTTTGAAGTATCAATGAAGAAAGTCTTTCTACCAATGCAGATTAGCACTTATCCTATAACATAATAGAGAATTGTCTTGGAAATTGAGAGACTAAATGGCTTACCCAGAGTCACACAGCCAGAATATTTCAGTGGTGGAACTTGAATCCAGGTCTTCCTAACTCCAAGCCACCTCTCTATTAGTCACACCATGCTGCATCTAACCAGACATTAATTTGGCACTTTTCCTGATTCCCCCCATAATGCTAATGCTTTCCTGCTATTGCTTTTCTCCAGCTTATCCTGTATGTATCTTGTTTGCACATAGTTGCTTACATGTTGTCTCCGCCAGTAGACCATAAACTCCTTAAGGAGTAGGAACTGTTTTGTTTCTGTTTTTTTGTTTTCCTTTGTATCCCTAGCTCTAAGTACACAGTGGGCCACAATAATGCTTGTTGACTGACAGACTTACAGAGGTTCATAACATTTTAACTACAGAAGTATTTTTAATTTGATAATATAGTTTCTTAACACACAAATAATTAGAACAAAAAATAAAAGTAATCCAAGTTTCTATCTGGAAAATAAATCAAAACTTGCTGAAAGAATCATTCAGTTTGTTAAATGAACAAAAATCTCCTTAGCCTTGCAGTTTGGTTTTCATGTCTATAGAATTTCACTGGATTCTTTAAGAGGACCCACGCTGAGTAATTAAGACTAAAAATCCAGATCAATTGGATGTAGCCTCCTAAGCACATTATTAACAGTTAAGATGGAAATATGCTGGCATCTCCTTCATTTTTGGTAATGTCAGTGATTCTTATATGTATCCAAATCAAGATTACCTTTCCTTTTTATCAGTAATGGAGTTACAAGAAAGCACATACCTCTAACAAGTTGTTCACTTTTCTCAAGTGCTGAAAATGGGCAAATATAGGTGGCCGAAGAAACAATCACTTTATAACAAATCAGGTTTAGTGAAAAATAGTCTTCACTGACCCTTTGACATACCCATCATCCTTCACCACAACATATCTTCAGCACTGATATACTCAGCATACGCTACGTAGACATCAACACTATGTTCAGCGGGGCTCTGGGCAACCAGAAAGCAGTGCTACAAGTATCTAGGAAGAGAGAAAAAGCTTACCAGAAAAGAGAATGGAATACCAATGACAACTTTACCCTTTTTATTTTTTCTGCAACAACTAATTCTTCTCTCTCTCTCTCTCTCTCCTCTGTGTGTGTGTATAATATTCTTAGATAACATTAATATAAATACATTTATGTATTATAAATATATCTCTTTTAATATATGCATATATGAACATGTATGTGCAAAATTAAATTTATACAATCTATATAATGTGTAGTATGTCGTATGTATATAAATATATAATATGTAAAAAAAGGAATGCAAGATGCACACATTCAGGGAATCCACACCAAATGTTCACACAGACTATTTGTGTCCAACCTGTGGTAGAGTATCCTGAGCTCATACTGGTTAGATCAGCTGCAGTTGGACATACTATAATTTGACTCTAACATAGTGATGTCATTTTGGTCCTCTTTGAGAACAAAAAACAACAACAAACCAACCATGTAATACGTACATAACATATACATTGACACATTTATAGTGAATTATCTAAACATATATAGACAGGAAAAACAAAACAGATGAAAGATTTAAACATGAGTCTATTAAATAGGAGCCTATTGAGTTGCTAGTCTACTTATCTTTCCATTTATTTATTTAATAAAGCTTGCAGGTGGACAATGAACTGGGCTCAGAATAGAGTAGGAGGGCTCTCCCCAAGATGGTACAGTGAGTTGAAGCAAAATGGCCCAGGTTCCTCAGAACTACTCCATTTAAAAAAAAAAATTAAGGCCAGAAATCATGAAGAAACCCAAAAAGAAACTATAGTAAGTGCATTTTGCCAGCCTAGGTTGGCACAAAGAGATAGTCAGAAGCCTGCAGACACTGGGGAAGAGGTCCAACAAGAAAAACCTAGCCAGGGTGTCCAAGCTAGGAAAGCTTTCCAGTACAGGGGCCAGTAGCAAGCCAAAAAGCCTAGAGCCTATCACTATGCTCTGGGCAGAGAGATGGAAACTTGGACCAAGATCTAGCCAGGGGAGCCTGAAGTCTGCAACTGTCATTCTGAGCCCATGCACAAATGGTTCCATGAAAAACTACATTATTGTTAACAGAAATTTAGTCCAGGCCAACAATTAAGAAGGAGGGCACATTTAGGGACTTCTTAGTCAAATATGTCAACAGTTATTATTGTTATTATTATCATCTAGCTTCTATTAATTCTATTAATAATCTTTGAGCTTATGTAGCACTTCTCACACCTTATTATACGGGTGCTGAAGGACATGAATAAATCTACTACATTAGACTTTCCACATAATACTGGAAGAGATACACTTTCTGTCACTCATTGTCTTGTTCATAATAGATACTTAGTAAATGGTTGTTAAATTGAGTATAACAATATTGTTTGACATGCAATATATCCAGACCTTATAATAGGGCTTTATGGAAATAAATTGAATGTTCCTCTCTCCCTCCTCTACAAAGGTGGGGAACCAAAGGTGGGGAATGTTACATATACTGTTTGACATGATTGATTTGTTGGTGGCTGTTGCTAAATTGAATTTTTCCTCTGTAAAAAAAAAAATTTCTGTTACTAGGGATGGTTTAATAGGTTTAGGAGGGAAAAGTAAGAAACAAAGGAGATCAATCAATGAATAAACAGTTATTAAATGCCTAATAAGTTCCAGGAAATGGGTTAAGGGCTAAGGATACAAAGATAAAAGAGAATCAGTCCCTGCCCTCAGGGAGTTAACATTCTAATGAAAGAGACAATATGCATGTATAGAGGTATATACAGAACACAGACAAAACAGATACAATGCAATGCAATGCAAAAAAGCTCAAATAAAAATGGTTTTTTTTTTGAGGGGGAGTGGAGCCCAGATGGTGGAATGAAAGCAGTGACTTGTTTGAGCTCTCCCACAAAGCCCTCCAAATACGTGTAAAAAAATGGCTCTAAACAAATTCTAGAGCAGCAGAAAGCAAAAAAAAAAAAGACTGAAACAAATTTCCTGGATGGTTGATTGAAAGGTCTATTGCACCAGGCTAGGAGACAAACACAGTTCAGCATGGACATGCAGGCCAAGACCAGGCCTCAGCGAACCTGGAGCAACGGTCAGAGGACTGAATCACAGGCAGCTGTGGCAGTTTCCAGACTTCTCAACCCACAAACACCAAAGACACCTTAGAAGGTCAGTAGGAAAAGTCTGTGACTGCAGTAAGAGAGAAATTCAGTCCCAGCCCCAGTCCAGGGGAGGCCTTGGGGCAGTGGCTACTTTCAGAGATTGGCCCACAGACAGAGGGGGAATTGAATGGCTAATTACAGGGGGATTGCAGGGATCTTTTTGCTGATGCTGAGTCAGGATTCTCTTGCTTTGCGCTTGCTTGGATATGGGTCACAGGTCTGAGTGGAGGTCCTGGGTCCAAGAGGAGCACTGGTGTGGTGGAGCTTATAGTGGTAATGGAGAGGGAATCCTCCTCACAGTTCCAAAGCACTGGAAGCAGACCCCTACCTTAACAAAGAGTTTAAAACTCAAGTAATTGGCTGGGAACATGCACAAACAGCAAAAAAAAAAAAAGTCAGACCATAGAATCTTTCTTTGTTGACAAAGAAGATCAAAACATGCAATCAGAAGAAGACAATAAAGTCAAAGACAACAAAGTTCCTACAACCAAAGCCTACAAGAAAAATATGAATCAATCTCAGGCCATGGAAGAGCTCAGAGGATTTTGAGAAATGAGTAAAAGAAATAGAGGAAAAACTGGTAAGAGAAATGAGAGTGATACAAGAAAGTTATGAAAAACAAGTCAACAGCTTGCTAAAGGAGACCCAAAAAAATACTGAAGAAAATAATACCTTAAAAAATAGCCTAACCCAAATGGCAAAAGAGGTCCAAAAAGCCAATGAGGAGAAGAATGCCCTAAAAAGCAAAATTGGCCAAATGGAAAAGGAAGTCCAAAAGCTTACTGAAGAAAATACTTCCTTAAAAATTAGAATGAGCAAATTGAAGCTAGTGACTTTATGAGAAATCAAGACATTTTAAAACAAAAGCAAAAGAATGAAAAAATAGAAGACAACGTGAAATGTCTCATTGGAAAAACAACTGACCTGGAAAATAGATTCAGGAGAGAGAACTTAAAAATTATTGGACTATCTGAAAGCCATGATCAAAAAAAAAGAGCCTAGACATCATCTTTCAAGAAATTGTCAAGGAAAACTACCCTGATATTTAGAACCAGAGGGCAAAATAGAAATTGAAAGAATCCACCAATCACCTCCTGAAAGAGATCCCCAAAGGAAAACTCCTAGGAATATTGTAGCCAAATTCCAGAGTTCCCAGGTCAAGGAGAAAATATTGCAAGCAGCCAGAAAGTAACAATTCAAATATTATGGAAACACAATCAGGATGACACCAGATTTAGCAGCTTCTACATTAAGGGACCGCAGGGCTTGGAATATGATATTTAGAGGGCAAAGGAGATAGGATTACAGCCAAGAATCACCTACCCAACAAAACTGAGTATAATCCTTCAGGGGAAAAAATGGATATTCAGTGAAATGGAGGACTTTCAAGCACTCTTGATGAAAAGACCAGAGCTGAATAGAAAATTTGACTTTCAAATAGAAGACTCAAGAGAAACATGAAGAGGTAAACAGGAAAAAGAAATCATGAGGGACTTATTAAGGTTCAATTGTTTACATTGCTACATGGAGAGATAATATTTGTAACTCATGAGAGGTTTGTCAGTATTAAGGTAGTTGAAGGGGAAAAAATTATATGCGTAGATAGGGAGAGGGAGAGAGAGAGAGAGAGATGATACAGGGTGAGTTGAAAATGAATGGGTGATATCTGGAGAATAAAATTAAGGGATGAGAGAGGATTATACTGGGAGAAGGAGAAAAGGAGAGGTAGAATAGGGTAAATTACCTCACATAAAACAGACAAAAAAAGGTTTTTACAATGGAGGAGAAGTGGGGGGAAGGTAAGAGGGAATAAGTGAATCTTATTCTTATTGGATTTGGCTTAAGGAAGGAATAACATACATACTCAATTGGGTATGGAAATCTATCTTACTCTACAGGAAAACAGGGAGGAAGAGGATAAGACAGCGGGAGGATGAGAGGGGAGGGCAGATTGGGGGAGGGGGTAATCAGAAGCAAACCCTTCTGAGGAGTAACAGGGTCAAAAGAGAATAGAATAAATGGGGGGAGCAGGATAGGATAAAGGGAAATATAGTTAGTTTTTCACAACATGGCTACTATGGAAGTGTTTTGCATGACTGCACATGTATAACCTGTATCAAGTTGCTTGCCTTCTCAATAAGGGTAAGTGGGAAGGGGAGAAAATTTGCAACCCGAAGTTTTAAAAACAAATGTTAAAAATTGTTTTCACATGCAGCTGGGAAATAAGATATACAGGCAATGGGGTATAGAAATCTATCCTGCCCTAAAGGAAAATAGAAGGGGAAGGGGATAAGAGAAGGGGGAGGGGAGTTAGAAGGGAGGACAGATTAGGGGTAGGGGTATTCAGAATGCATGCTGTCTTAGGGTGGGGGCAGGCATGAGATGGGGAGAAAATTTGGAACTCAAAATCTTGTGGAAGTGAATGTTGAAAACTAAAAATAAGTGAATTAATAGAGAAAAAATTTTAAAAAGAAATAAAGAACAAAAAAGAAAGAAAAAATGAATGACTGAAAAAAACGGTTCTTTTCAATTTAAAAGAATGAAATTGAAACAGCAACATTTTTGAGCACAAGCTTTAATTATCTACTATGTGCCACACATTGTGTTAAGCACTGAGGATATAAATATAATTAAAGAAACAATCCCTACTTGCAAGGAGCTTACATTCTAATGTAGGAAGCCTATACACATACAAAAATAAGAAGAAGAATAAAAAGAATAAAGCAAATAAATAAAAGTAGTTAATGGCAAGATAGTTTAGGAGAAAGGGAACTGCAGAGGGAGGGGGATATCAAGATAAGTTTTCCATGGAAGATAGGGTTTGAGCTGCCTTCTAACTTAAGATTCATATTGTTCAGTATCTTGGACCTTTCTACCACCTACAGGAGCTTGAATGTCTTTATGATGAAAATCAACATATAGAATTTGTCTCTTCATCCCAAATAAGCATTATTGAAAACTTGTAAAGTAATGGTTAGTGATTAACCATCTGAGCCTTCTCCTAAGTTTAGGAGTCTTCAAAACGCACACTGACCATCACATAGTGCAGTTCTTTAGGTAAATTGTCATCCTAGCAGATTTCCTTTGGGGTTCCAGAGATTTTTCCACAGAAAAAGCAAAATTATCTCAAGTTCAGAGCATTTTTTTTGACATGGCATTTTGAAGTGTGAATTTTTCTAATTATGTGATATAACTCAGAAGACAATAGGGATTAGACCAAGACTTTTTTTTGTCCAGGTTTCTTAGAGGAGAATGAATCAATTTTATGTGAGTCAATCGTTCTTTCCATCACTTTAAGGAATTACAATCAATAAAATTGTTTCATCTTCCCATCTTTACAGTTAATAATGAAATTTCCTGGAAATAAATAAAATCAGAAGAATATAGGCAAAGAATTCAAAGTTTAAATGTGAGTAAAGTAAACCAATGGAGTTCTGAATATATTAATTCAAATGTAACAGAATCTACAAATCATGAATCATTAAACAACAACAATAGTATGTTGTACTATTCTTTTCTTCAAAAAATTGTCTCAACTATTACAATGTAATAAATATTAATATGTGGAAGCTAGAAGAAAAGTACGATTGCCTCCATTTCTACACATTGGTTCCAATAGCCAATAAGAAGAGCTCCTTGTCAGTAGACAGCTTCTCCATATGGCCTTTTCCCAACTGACATTGTTCAGATTATATAACTCCTCATAATGTAACAGGACCTCCTTCGATGAGATCCATGGTCATTCAGAAGAAATCCATAATGGGAAAATCAAGTAGATTAAGGTTGTGTATTGCCCATATCTTAATATGTGTTTGGGTGATTGTTTCATCAGGATCTATACTCATACACCACATATTCACACATACTCACTTGGATAAATGCTATGAATGGACAATGAGCCAGACTCATAACTCAAGAAGAGAATAATCTGAAATGAATTTGAGAAATCAGAGTGCTTTCTTTCAATGATCCAGAATTGCTCTCTGCAACATGTGCCTCTTTTTAATATCAACATTCTCTCTGTACTGGTATATGGCTGCAAACATGAGAAAGCTCAATCTCAAAAGAGTCAAAATTTCTGATTCCCAAGATGGGTTTACATAAGCTACAACACTTATGGATGAGGAATGGTGTTAAAGATAAAGACATGTATGATTAGAAAAGGAGGAAAGTAACACACGTATTGGTAGTGAGAAATATAATATGGATACTACAGCATCCAGAAAACGCTAAAAGATCTAGAGGGAAGTCTATGGTGTTTGAAGAGAAGTGTCTGCTCCTTCCTAGATTTAAGGGAAAAGGTGAATGAAACTATGCATGAACTGACAAAAAAAAAACTCAAAAAAGCCCATGAATTTTCTTGAAAAAAAAATCCCCAAAGAGGAATAATAAATCAGATAAAAAGCATAAAGTTATATAGGGTGGGGTAAAGAATCTGTGCAGATAGGACTGCATTGAAGTAGGTTAAGCAAAACTAAATATAGGTAGAAAGTTGTTGTTGTTTGTCCTTCATTTTTGAAAAGGAGCAATGACTCATGTATGAATTGTATTTAACTGAGATTAAGTTGCACAAAGTCTTCAAGATGACTGATGGTATCCAAAGAAAGAACTATGGAGTTTGCAGATTGCTATTTTTCTTCTGTTTTGTTTTGTTTTCTTTTTTTTGTGGTTCCTCCTATTGGTTCTAATTCTTCCTTACAACATCACTCATGTAAAAATATGTTTAATTGGAATGTATATGTATAGACTATATCAGATTGTGCACTGTCTTGGGGATGGAGCTTCCGGAAGTGATTGTTGATAAATCAAAATAAATCAATAAAAAAAAATTACTGATGGGGGGAAGGAAGTACTGACTCAAAAGAGAGAGAGAGAAAAACTGAAAAAAATACCAAAGCTACAGATGGAGGAAAGCAAGTGGAAATAGAAGAAAATAGAAGAATACCCCTCATTTTAAATAGGAATTAACTGAACAATACAATAAGAATGGCAGAGTGGATAAGAAATCAAAATCTCTTAATCTATTGTTTACAAGAAACATCTAAAAAGCAAATAAGATTTAGGTATAAAATTTATAACATATCAGATTAATCCTAAAAAAGTAGGAGTTGTAATCATGTTATAAGAAAAAGAAAAAGAAAAATTCACCGTATAAGTGGAGATACACAAAGAAATTACATTATGTTTAAAAGAACCAAAGATACTGAAACAATGTCATTATTAAACATATATGTACATTTAAAGGGAAAAATAATTAAAATTGACATTGATAGTTACATAATAATAACAGGAGGCTTAAATAGTCCTCTTTCAGAATTAGACAAATTTGACAAAAAGATAAACAAAAGAGAAACTGTAGAACTGAATAAACTGTTGAACAATTTATAGCTAAAAGGTTTGTAGTATCTTCTGAATTTGTGTGTGTGTGTGTGTGTGTGTGTGTGTGTGTGTGTGTGTGTGTACATTTTCCTCAGGAGCCCATGGCATTTTTACAAAAACAGACTTTGTATTATAAGACTCAGAGAAATGTTAAATAAGTATAAGAAATATTAATACTCAACACAGCCTACATAGAACATAACACAATAAAAATGATGATCAATTTGGAAAAGGAAAGACGAAGTCCTAAATGGAGATTTAATAATAAAATCCTAAACAATGAGTGGCCATAGAACAGATCATCGAACCAAGCAATAATTTTGTGAAAGATGATAATAATGATGAATCATCATACTAATATTTCTGGAATTCAATTAAAGCAATCTTCAGGGAAAATTAAATCTCTAAAGATATACCTTGAGGAACTTGATTTTAAAAAGATTAAAAAATTGTACATACATTCTAAAAAATTGTAAAGCCAATAAATAAACCCAAAATAAGCAGAATATAGAACATCTTGACAACTAGAGAAGAAACAGATAAATCCAAAACCAAGAAGACTATAGAACTGATAAATAAAATTAAAAGCTGTTTCTTTGAGAAGATTAATAATTGATAATCATTTAGCCAACTTGATTAAGAGGAAGTAAGAAAATAATTTAATGAAAATTTTAAAGTATGAAAAAAAGAAGAAAAATATATAAGAATCTACTCTACAGTTATATGCTAATGAAACTGAGAATTTAAAAGAGAGAATTATCTACAAAATTAGAAAATGTTCAAGTTAACACAAAACAAAATAGAAATTCTAAATAATCCAGATTTAGAAAAGGAAATACAACTGCTATTTTAAAAAATTAGCAAAGGAAAAAAATCACTGATTCAAAAGGATTTTAGAAGAATCCTTTCAAACTTTTAAAGAGCAATGTAAATGTATGTTGTAAATTATTTTTATTCTCAAAACTTGAGAAAAAACTAATCTGCCAAATTCATGAGGCAAATATAGTTCCAGTTCCTAGACTGGGGAAGCAGAAAGAAAGTAAGGATTAAAATAGACCAATGTAATTAATGATGATCTATTTAAAATTCATAAATAAAATTCTGGAAAAAAGTCCTATACTAGTGTATTTTTTAAATTCCTATGATTAAGGTAAATTTACACAAGGAATGCATGAATTGTTCAACAAAAGGAAAGCAATCATTATAACGGTAAAACATTCCAAAACACATTAGTATAGTAATAGTTACTGAAAAGACCTTTGACAAAGTACAGCACTCATTGTAGGCTAAAGAGACTACAAAGTATAGGTATAGATGGATCTTTTTTGTAAAAATGATTTTTTAAAAAAAAATCTATCTCTAACCAAAAGCTAGAATTATATTCAAAAGAGAATTTCAAGAAACTTTCCCCTAAAAACATCAGAGTAAGGTAAGTATCCCCCCTTGTACCATTATTATTTAAGATAGTTCTAGAAATGCTAGCAGTAGTAATGAGAAAAGAAAGAAAGGCATTTGTTGCTGCTGGGTCATTTCAATTGTGTCCGACTCTTTATAATCCTATTTGGGGTTTTCTTGACAAAAATACTAGCATGGTTTGTCATTTCCTTCTCCAATTTATTTCACAGGTGAGGAAACCAAGGCAAAAAGGATTAAGTGACTTGCCCTGAGTCACACAGCTTGTAAGTATCTGAAGCTGCATTTGAACTCAGGAAAATGAGTCTTCCTAACTCCAGTCCTGGCAGTCTATCAACTCCACCACCTAGAGGCCCATTAAAGGCGTAACAATAAGCAATAAGGAGATGATACTATCTTTATTTGCTGACAACATGATAGTTTCCAAAGAAATCCCTGGTAATATCAAAGAAAATAACTTAGTCAATAGCACCAATAAAGTTGCAGGTTATAAAACAAACCCACAAAATCAATAACATTTCTATATAGCAATAACAAAATCTAGGAGGCAATTAATAGGAAGGGAAGCATCATTCAAAATAATTACAAAATACTTAAAATATCTGGGAGTCAATCTAGCAAAATCCAGTCTATCTCTGTAAATGGGTCATGAAGAGTTGGGCATGACTGAAAAATGACTGAACAATAATAACTACACCTGTGATTTCATTGTATAGGGAACTTCCAGGTGAGGAAATTCCCTATGCTAATGAAGGCTAGTACCTTTTCTTCAACTCAGAATTGGTCAGCTGCCTAGGACACTGGAAAGCTATATGACTTGCCCAGGATCACATAGCCAGTATGTGTCAAAGGCAGAATTTGACCAGGCTTTCCTGGCTTAGAAGCTAAGTCTCAATCCATCATGTCATGTTGCTTATCTTATAGATACAATTACAAAATATTCCTTAAAGAAATAATGAACAACTTAAATAACTGGAGGGATATCCAGTGGAAAAGTATAAAGACTAAATATGACTGAAATAAAGAGGTGTCAGAAAACACTCTCAACCCACCCCTTGGTGGAAGTGGGAGGTCCATAGCCATTGCACGTTGCACATGTTTTCAGACTTTTTCAGTGTATTGATCAGTTGTGCTAAATTTTTTTCCTCTTTTTTTGACATTCAAAATTACTACTTTTTATATGGGATCATTCTCTGAAAGGAAGAAGGCAAAACAGGAATATGGGGTATAATTACAATGATGCATGACTACCAAATACTTCATAAGCAGTGGTTTCATTACCACTCGTGCTGATTTTTGTGCGCAGTTGTTAGCACATGCTAGACACAGCAGCTGACAAATTCAATCTGGAAAAAGCTCCCTCAATTGGACCTGTCTGGGATATTAGCCTTGACAGTCAGGGCTAAGGTACAGGTATAAATAAAAACCACTGAACCATTATGAAAACCCTCCAGAGTTACCTTGAGGGGATCTGCCTAGAAAATTGGCAGGGGAGGGAAGGGAATAAGCATTTATTAACTATATATTATGTGTCAGGCATTGTGCTAAATACTTTACAATTTTTTTAAATTTTATTTATTTTTTGTCACATTTTGAGTTGTAATCTCTCTCTCTCTCTCTCTCTCCCTTCCAACCTCAAACAAGAGAAGGCCAACATTTGACACAGATGTATATGTGTGTGTGTGTGTGTGTGTGTGTGTGCGTGTGTGTGTGTGTGTGTGTGCATGTATGTATGTATGTATATATGTGAAATTATAAAATATATGCTTCCATATATCAGTTCTTTCTTTGGGGGTGGATAGCATCTTCCTTCCTAGGGCCTTTGTGGTTAATTTGAATATTCTTGCTCAGAAGAGGTTAGTCATTCAGTTACTCTTCAAACAATATTGCTGTTACTGTATATAATGTTCTCTTGATTCTATTCATTTCACTCTTTATCATTTCATGCACATCTTTCCATGTTTTTCTAAACTCAATCTGCTCATCATTTCTTACATGACAATAGTATTCCATCACAATCATATACCACAACTTATTCAACCATTCCCTAATTTGTTTGTTTTTTTGCTTGGAGGCAAATGGCGGTTAAGCGACTTGCCTAAGGTCACACAGCTAGTAAGTATCTGAGACTGGATTTGAACTCAGGTCCTTTTAACTCCAGGGCCAGTGCTCTATCCACTGTGCCACCTACCTGCCCCTCCAATTGATGGACACAATTTACAAATATCATTTCATGTGATCCTCACAAAAATCCTGTGAGGTAGTTGCAATTAAAAACTCCACTTTCTAGTTGGAAAAATTGAGACAGATAAAAGTTAAGTAACTTTTCTGGGGTTACACAACCAGTAAATGTCAGAGGCTGGATTTGAATTCACGTCTTCCACATTCCACATCTAGTGATTTATTGACTGTGCTAACCTTTGGAGGGAAGACACCCACAAATCCTCTGCCCTTTCCCCTCCCCATTAGAGATTAAAACTTCAGAAACTTAAAATAAACAGACCCTAAAAAGCATAAGCATAAAAGGCTCTTTGTTAAATATGATCAGTAGCATTTATCAAAAACCAAAGCATAGCATTATTTGTGACAGAGAAATGGGGAACTTTCCTAGTAAATTCAGAGATGGAGTAAGAATGGGCCCTCTCTTCAATATTATTTGACTAGCAATAAGACAAAATTAAGAAATTAAGGAACTAAGCAGTGGCAAAAAGAGAGGAAAAAAATCCCCATTAATAGATGACACAACAGTTTATTTAGAAAACTATGGGAAATTAAAAAAAATTAATCAGAAGTAATAATAGCTTCAGCAAAATAGCAGCAGCATGTAAAAATAAATCCATAAAACACAGGCCTCTGGAAACCTCATCCAAGGCTGTTTCTATTATGCTAGTCTGCCCTCCTGCTAATAAAAATAATCTACATATGTAAAGTGCTTTAAAGTTGACAGAGCACTGTTCTCGTAATAGCTCCTCGATGTTGGAAAATATGCATAAATTTTTTTGCTGAAAATCATGGAATCACTATGTTTTTGGCCAGCCTTGACTCAGGCCCATCAAGTGGGTCAGGATGAGAATGAAATGAGACATTTGTAGACCATACAGCCTTTAACCAAAGGAAGTGACTCGACAATTGTACAGAAAGTGTGTTCCTCAGAGATACAACATTAGTTCAGTGAAATGTCACTCTCCTCATCTCTGTTCTTGACAGGATGGTGGTTTTCTGTCAGAAGGGTGGATGAATTAACTTATATAAGAGTAAGAGTGCATCAAGCCTGAGGATATACTGTGCTCTGGGCTTTTATTCCTTCTGAAACCAGAAAGCTATGTCAGTGACTCAAACCTTACTCTCCTCAACCAATCAAGTTTTGAGGATTCTTTCATTGCATTTTTAAGAGAAAAATTAGGTGGTGTAACAACACTAACAATAACAACAAACAACAATAATAGTAGCATTTATATAATACTTTAAGGTCTAGAAAATGCTTTACAAATACTATTTCATCTGATCCTCACAATAACCCTGGGGGGTAGATGCTATTATAATCCTCATTTTTTCAGATTAGGAAACTGAGGTAGAGATAACTTAAGTGGCTTGCCCAGAATCACACAAGTAATAAGATTCTGAGGCTGGATTTGAACTCAGGTCTTCTTGACTCCAGGGCCAGCACTCTGGTGGCTGGATGTGGTATCAGGAAGACCTGAGCTGGAATTCTCAGACAGAAGTTGTGTGACCTTTGGCAAGTTGTTTAACCTTGTTGTCCCTCAGTGCCAATATCTTTAAAACAGGGGGTTAGGGGGTGGACTCAGTGCTCTCCAAGATCCTTTCCATATCTAAATTGCTGAGCCTATGATTCTATGACTTTCCAGATTCCTTAGGCCACACATAATGAATTTCTAGCTTTGTGCCAGCATTTACTGCTATGCGTCCCAACCACATTAGTAGTAGATGTTACTCTTAAACATAATATAAAGGCTGGAAAATACTCCATGCTATAACATCTTCATTTTACAGATGGGAAAAATGATATTCAGAAAGGTTAATTGATTTGCCAAGTGTCAGAAGTATAGTTATCATCTGAGCTCTTTCCATGTCACCATATAACTTGCCCAAATCTAAAATGTCAATAAAGATGTGCATTCCACATCTAGTCATGTGGCAATATATGGTGTAACTACAGAGTACTAAAAGACTTTTTTTTTTAAACAAACAGCCCAGAACTTATCCATAAGACTATTGTCTTTCAAAGTAGCCACTTTGGAAAGTACCTACTAATTCTCAGGACAAAATATTTTTAGAACTCTCTTTTAAAAAATACCTTTTTTAGTGCCAATTTATTAGTAATACAAGAAAAAAAAATCTCCACAAATCATAGTCTTGGTGCCTTCTCACTCTCTTTCCATTCTCATCTTCTCCCCAACCCTATCCCACAAATCAAGAATGGCATTCTTTGGATGATCAGCCACTTCATTTGACAGAATAGTTTCTTTATTACTTAGACTAGTCCCAAAAACCAAACCCAACCTCAAAGAATAAAAGTTGGCTATCATTAATGATATTATAGATAATATGCTGAATTCTGAAGGCATTTAATAAAGAGAAGGACCAGAAGTAGTTAAAGCACTGACAGCATAGTTAGAGTGACTGAATAACTGTGAAGGAGAATACTTCTTCGGATGTTGATATAGCCCACTTAGGACAGCCCCTTCACTTCAAGAGGGAGGGGAAACATACAAAAAGACACAGCAAGAATAACTGATGAAAATTCAAGGGGACAGGCCAAGACTTCAAAGGAATTCTGTCCATCCTTGGGTTTAGACTTATCTACTTACCTTAAGATAGGCACATTTATCAAACTCTTTTGTTCCTTTGTTTTCTTGTTCAGCCTTTTTACAGTCATGTGTCCTCTTCTGTCTGACCCCATTTGTGCTTTTCTTGGCAAGGATACTGAAGTGGTTTGTTGTTTCCTTCTTCAGCTCATTTTACAGATGAAGAAACTGAGGCAAATAGGGGTAAGTGACTTGCCCAAGGCCACACAGCTAGTAAGAGTCTGAGGCCAGATTTGAACTCGGGAAGATGAGTGTTCCTGACTCCAGTCATGGAATTCTGTCCACTGCACCACCTAGTGGCCCCAAAAATACCAAACCTCACAGGCCTCTAACGTTTGCAGGACACACAGAACCAGTCAATCGCCAAGACCAATCAGCATTTCTGGGAATTTAGCTGTTTATGAATTGGTTCATGTTTCCCTATACCAAGACAAAGCAAAGACACTGAAAAGGTCTTGAGGTGGAAAGGATACATATCTAGCACCCTCTTTGTGTGAGCTCCTCTAGTAGTTTGCATTAAATGATTCAACAAACCTTCTACTCATTTTAAAGTGAGTGTGGCAGGGTGCAGAGCCAAGATGGCCAAGTAAAAGCAGCGACTTGCCTGGGCAAACCCCAAACCCCTCCAAATACCTGTAAAAAATGGCTCTAAACAAATTCTAAATCAGCAGAGCCCACAAAAAGACAAAGTGAAACAAATTTCCAGCCCAAGACAACCTGGATGGTTGATTGGAAAGGTATATCATGTGGGGCTGGGAGAGGAATGCAGTTTGGTATGGGCGCGCAGGCCGCAGCAAACCTGGAGCAGGCCTCAGAAGATTGAATCGCGGGCAGCTGTGGCAGTTTCCAGACTTCTCAACCCATGAATGCCAAAAACAACTTAGAAGGTCAGTGGGAAAAGTCTGTTTCTGCAGTGGCAGAGGAGCACAGGGTCTCAGTCCCATTCCCCAAGCTCAGCCCCAGGGCAGTGGCTGCCTCCTGAGCTTCTGGCCCACAGTAAGGGGGAATTGAGTGGCTGATCAGAGGGGGATTAAGGAGATCTCTTTGCTGGTGCAGGATTCACTTGCTTGCCAGTACTTAGATCTGGGTCACAGTTCTGGGTGGCGGTCCTGGGGAAAGGAGGACCGCTGGCATGGTGGAGCTTGTAGTGGCAGTAAATAGGAAATCCTCCTCACAGTTCCAAGACAGAAAAGAGTGCTTATGGTCACTCATAGAGCTGAACACAGGACAGGAAAGGAGTAAACACCTCACCATTGATCATAGCACCTTGGAAGAACTGAAAATTTGCAGATCCCTAGAAGTATCTCTGAAAACAGCTGCACAAAATCCCTGAAGCTTGGGACAGTACATTCTCCACACTGGAAACAGAATCCAACCTTAACAAAGAATTTATAACTGAAGTAATTGGCTGGGTTCATGAGCAAGCAGTGCAAAAAGAGTCAGACTATATTATCTTACTTTGGTGACAAAGAAGATCAAAACATACAAGAAGAAGACAATGAAGCCAAAGCTCCTACATTCAAGGCCTCCAAGAAAAATATGAATTGGTCCCAGGCCATGGAAGAGCTCAAAAAGGATTTTGAGAAGCAAGTAAGAGAAGTAGAGGAAAAACTGAGAGTGATGCTAAAGGAGACCCAAAAAAATACTGAAGAAAATAACACCTTAAAAAATAGCCTAGACCAAATGGCAAAAGAGGTCCAAAAAGTCAATGAGGAGAAGAATGCCCTAAAAAGCAAAATTGGCCAAATGGAAAAGGAAGTCCAAAAGCTTACTGAAGAAAATATTTCCTTAAAAATTAGAATGGAGCAATTGGAAGCTAGTGACTATTTGAGAAATCAAGGCACTGAAAAACTAATCCAAAAGAATGAAAAAATAGAGGAGAATGTGAAACATCTCATTGGAAAAACAACTGACGGGGAAAATAGATCCAGGAGAGAGAACTTAAAAATTATTGGACTATCTGAAAACCATGATCAAAAAGAGCCTAGATATCATCTTTCAAGAAATTATCAAGGAAAACTACTCTGATATTCCAGAACCAGAGGGCAAAATAGAAGTTGAAAGAATCCACCAATCACCTCCTGAAAGAGATCCCCAAAGGATAACTCCTAGGAATATTGTAGCCAAATTCCAGAATTCCCAGGTCAAAGAGAAAATATTGCAAGCAGCCAGAAAGAAACAATTCAAGTATTGTGGAAACACAGTCAGGATAACACAAGATTTAGCAGCTTCTACATTAAGGGATCAGAGGGCAATGGAGTATGATATTCCAGAGGGCAAAGGAGATAGGATTACAACCAAGAATCACCTACCCAGCAAAACTCAATATAATCCTTTAGGGTGAAAAATGGTCATTTTATGAAATAGGGGACTTTCAAGCATTCCTGAGAAAAAGACCAGAGCTGAATAGAAAATTTGACTTTCAAACACAAGACTCAAATGAAACATGGAAGAAGTAAACAGGAAAGAGAAATCATAAGAGACTTACTAAGGTTGAACTGTTTACATTCCTGCATGGAAAGATGATATTTGTAACTCATGAGTTCTTTGTCAGTATTAGGGGAGTGAGAGGGAAAAAATTATCTGTATGTATAGATAGATGGATAGATAGATAGATACATAGATAGACAGACAGATAGATAGATAGATAGATAGATAGATAGATAGATAGATAGATAGATAGATAGATAGATAGATAGATAGATAGATAGATAGATAGATGGATGGATGGATAGATAGATACATGGATGGATAGATAGATACATAGATAGATAGATAGATAGATAGATACATAGATAGATAGATAGATACATAGATAGATAGATAGATAGATAGATAGATAGATAGATAGATAGATAGATAGATATATAGATAGATGATAGATAGATAGATAGATAGATAGATGGCACAGAGTGAGTTGAAGATGAAGGGGTGATATCTGGAAAATAAAATTAAGGGGTGAGAGAGGATTATACTGGGAGAAGGAGAAGGGAAGAAGTAGAATGGGGTAAATTATCTCACATGAAACAGACAAGGAAAGGCTTTCACAGTGGAGGAGAAATGGGGGAAGGTGAGAGGGAATGAGTGAATCTTATTCTCATAGGATTTGGCTTAAGGAGGGAATTACATACACAATGAAATATGGAAATCTATCTTACCCTACAGAAAATAAGGGGGGAAGGAGACAAGAGAACAGGGGGTTGATAGAGGGGAGAACAGATTGGGGGAGGGGATAATCAGAAGCAAACACTTCTGATGAGGGACAGGGACAAAAGAGAGAATAGAATAAATGGGGGTAGGATAGGATGAAGGGAAATATACTTAGTTTTTCACAACATGACTACTATGGAAGTGTTTTACATGACTACACATTTATAACCTGTATCGAGATGCTTGCCTTATTAATGAGGGTGGGTGGGGAGGGAGGAAGGGAGAAAATTTGTAAGCCCAAGTTTTAAAAACACATGTTAAAAATTTTTTTAAAAGTTAAAAAGAAATAAAGTGAGTGTGGCACCAGCTTCTTGAATTCCCAAGCCCAAATAATATGAATGTTTCTTTTCAGGTGTTCTTGCTAAAATAATAATAATAATAATAATAACAACAACAACAACAATAATAGCATGTTTTACATCTTACATACATATTTCACATGTACAATATGTACAAGTCTGTATGTATGCATAATATAGATATAGTGGGGTGAATAAATAAGGTAAATTTAAATACTTTGCTTCAGAAACATGAATAAAATTGTTGCCAACTTTATACCGTATAAGACACGTAGTTGGGAGATTGTTAGTCAAGAATGAAACCTGTAATTGACTTCCATTCAGTAAGCAAATATTAAGTCCCCATTATGTTGAAGGCAGTGTGGATACAAATAAATGACACAATTTGAGGAAGCTTACCTTCTTCTGGGGGTGAATGGAAGAGGGAGGTGACATGGACAGATATATAGAAATGAGATAATTCTAAAATGTAGCAAGTATTAACCTCAAATGAAATCAGGAAAAGTTTTCCCTAGAAGTGATTTGCTGAGCTGAGCTCCAAAAGAATTTAAAGATTCTAAGAAGGGTGGAAAGGAATAAGCATTTACTAAGCACTCTCCAAATATCATCTCATTTAACCTCCACAACAACCCTACAACCCAACAACCCCGGTTGTCGTTCTCATTTGTCAACTGAGGAACTTGAAGCAAACAGGTTAAGTGATTTGCACAGGGTCCAGTAGATAGTATGTGAAGACACATTAGAACTCAATTCTTCCTGACTTCAGGCCCTGTGCTTTATCCACTGTACCACCTAGCTGCCTCTAGGATTCTAAAGAAGAGGAGGGATTATTAAGGAGGTACTATATTCAGGGCGTGAATAACATACTGGAATAAATCTGTACAAAGTCTCAGGAGCAGGAGATACAATTCCCAGGTTCATGGAACAGCAAGAATAGATCAGTTTGGTTCAAACAATTCAGTTCAATAAACATTTATTTAGAGTCTACTGTGTGCCAGGCACTGTACTAAGTGCTGGGGACACAAAAAGGGACAAAAGACAGTCACTGTATGTATTTATTATGCAAATAGATATATACAGAGCAAAGAGATATACAGAATAAATAGGAAGTAATTAACAGAGAGACGGCACTAGAACTAAGAGTAGTTGGGGAAAGACTTCCTATAGGAGGTGGAAATTTGCTTGTAATTTAAAAGAAACCAGGGAGGAAAGGAGTGAAGGAAGGCAAAATGGATATAATAATAATGCTTACTTCCTAGGGTTGTTAAGATCAAATGGTACAATAATTTTAATTATTTTATAAACCTTAAAGCAAAATAAAAATCCTAGCAATTTTTACTAACATTATTATAATAATTATTATTATTAACTACTATTTTTAAAAAGCATAGGACCTAGTAGATTTGTAAGAGAAATCTATCAAACATTCAAATAACAATTTAATATTACTTTTTTTGCAAAAATAGAAACAAAGTATTCTACAAAATTCCTAATGAGACAAATATGATATAAATTGATTAATAAGTAATTGATCAATAATTTTTAAGCATTTATGATGTGTAAGGCACATATATGTTAGGGATGCAAAGAATGGCCAAAAAAAGTCAATTTTATCAAGGTGCTTATTTTCTGATGGGGAAGACAACATGGAAAAAATAGATATATAATATAATTCTAAAGAGGTGGCATCTAGGGGAACCAGAAAAGGCCTCCTGCAGAAGATAGGTTTTGAGTTGAGTTTCAAAGGAAGGCAGGTATCCCAAGAGATAGAATTAAAGAAAGTCCCATAGGTACATAAATATTTATAGCAGCTCTTTTCATTGTGGCAAAGAATTGGATATTAGGAGATGCCCATCAAGTGGGGATGGGCTGAATAAGTTATGGTATATGATTGAGATGGAATACTATTGTGCTATAAGAAAGAATGAGGGTGGTTATGATTTCAGAAAAACTTGGGAAGACTTATATGAACTGGTATAAAGTGAAATGAGTAGATTGAGGAGAAAATTGTACACAATAATATCAATATCGTAGTAATAACCAAATAAGAAAGACGTAACTATTCTGATCAATGCAACGAACCATGACAATTCCAAAGCAATCACAATTTTTACAATAATGCTATCTGCCTCCAAAGAGAGAATTAATGAACTCAATGCAGAATGAAACATTTGTTCACTTTATTTTGCCACTCTTTTTTCCACATGACTAATGTGGAAATGTATTTTTCATGACTTAATATGTATTATGGGTATAGTATTTCTTCCTTTTTCAATGGGAGTAAGGGGTTGAAGGGAGGAAAAGAATTCAGAACCGAATTTTTTTAAAAAAAAGAAGCTTACAAAGTCTTGATTTAAATGAAAACATAGTTAAGTTGGTTCTCAATCAGTATTTTTAAATTAATAAATATATGAATTAATGAATAAATAAACTGAAAATTCAGATCTGGGCCTTGAAATGGAGCAAAAATATAAAACTATATAGCTATTCAATTTGTATGTGTGTCTGAGATAGAGCATAAGTGCACAGTATAGACATATATTCATCATCCTTCAATTTACCTGATATTTTAATCTGAAAGTTTCAGTCATGACATCTAAGATATGACAATATTCTAACACAGCATTAAGATAATTTTCAGGGATCCAGAGATTGACAAATGAGACATTCCTTGCCATGATATATTAAAAAAAAAAAGAAAAGAAAAGAAAGAGAAAATGAAAATGAAAAAAATCAACATCCAAAGTAGAAGTTTGGGGAGATTTGCCTGGACAATAGTCCATTTGCAAAAGATTTGTCAGGTTTTATGAATTTTCAACCATAACATTGTATGTGTCAAGAGTAAGATAAGGTAGCTGAAACGATTTTGCAGGATAAGAGAGGTGATAGTTATACTGTATTAAG
The DNA here is from genome assembly GCF_003287225.1 of Phascolarctos cinereus. Taxonomy (NCBI): domain Eukaryota; kingdom Metazoa; phylum Chordata; class Mammalia; order Diprotodontia; family Phascolarctidae; genus Phascolarctos; species Phascolarctos cinereus. The sequence continues at coordinate 186,367,938 of NW_027555958.1, forward strand.
ACTATCCATCTGGAGTATTGTGTTCTCTTCCAGGGTGCCACATTTTAGGGAGGACACCAATAAGCCAGAGAAGATGTAAAGGAATATGACAGAAGCGCTGAAGAATTTAGAATTAGATGGATTGCTTGAAGTAACTGGAGATGTTTAGACTGGAGAAGAACAATCTAAGGGAACATGAGAATTGTGTTCAAGATTCTGAAGGACTGTCATGTAAAGCAGCAATTCAGTTGGTCCTTCTTGGTCTCAGGGGACCCAAATAGGAGCAACCAGTGTAAGTTGCAGAGATACAGAGTTAGGCTGAGTATAAGAAAAACTTCCTTATAAGTTGAGCAATCACAAAGTAGAATGGACTGCCTTAAGATGTCGTGAGTGTCCCTCTACCTAGAAGTCTTCCAACAGAGTCTTGATGACCACATGAGTTATATGGAAGAAGAGATTCTCTTCTAGGTATTATTTCAGCTATCAGTCTTCCAAGATCCCTTGAATTCTGAGATTCCATCATTCTGAAATATGAGTTTACATATTCCTTTAGGAATGAAAAAACCCCTTGGTACTATATATGCTATAAGTAAATGCTGTCTGAGAAATAAAAATGGAAAATAGAAATTTTCCCAAGTTATTGACCCATCCCTCTGTTAAGTATATTCACCTGCATGCATGTGTGCATATCAGTAATTCATAACTTACAGTATTAGAGAGTTTACCTGAGCTACTAAAAAAATTGACTTGTCTGTGGTCACACAGCTAGTATGCATCAAATATAGGATTTAAAAGCAAATCTGCCAGCCTCCAGAGCTAGCTGTTACCCCATACAAAATTCTACCTTCATACACGAATTGCAGAAAAATTTTATATAGGTGCTTTCTGAGTGAAGGAGTTATATCCATTTTCTAGAGACATTCTTTTTCTGAGCTAGACATGTCTCCACTGTTGGCTAACTTCTGTTTCTAGCAACTTGGCAAGTTTTAAGTTGATCTATTAATTTTCCTAATAGGACACATCTCAGTGAACAGGTCATTTTAACCCCAGAAAAGTAATTCAGTGAATTGCCTGCTCGAGAAATGCTTGAGATATGACGTGCTGTAACACCTCTTTCTTACCCTTAAAATAATACTCATCAAGAATCTTGACAAGTTAATGAAGCATCTCTTTCCCTGCCTTAAAAAAAAGAAAGAAAGAAAGAAAGAAAGAAAGAAAGAAAGAAAGAAAAAGAAAGAAAGAAAGAAAGAAAGAAAGAAAGTAGGCTGGCATGCTTTCCTGAAGTTGTATATATGTGCTTCCAAAAATTCTTCATTTGACCCTCAAAATACCTTTTAACACTTTCCTTCCAAGTGATGTCAGGGTCTGGGGGCCACTTGGTACACTACCAGACTATTTAAAAATAATTCCATCATATTGGTCAATTCTCAGGGGTCTCTCTAGAACTAAGTAGAATTGTAAAACTATCTGTAAAAAGATCTCCTATTTCAGTTTCCACTTCCTTTTAACACCCTTGATTGTATTTTACTTGGACTGGGGAACAAGTCAAATCTCAAAGTTTAAAATATGGGTAAGTTTTTCAGCAGTTTTGACACGCCTGTTCCCTCTACACTCATCTTTCATCCTAATAAGCCTGATCAAATCACATTCCCATTTGTATAGCTAGATTCCAAATGATTTTGCTATAATAATCCCTTTACCACCATTTTATCTTCTTTCTCCATTCATTGTCTACTGGAATCTTCAAGACATTCCCCCAACCCCACCCCCACCCTTTTCCTGTCCTGCATGTACTTGTTTTAAAAGTCTGTCAACAGTCAGTTGAAATGTTTAGTCTTGTTTGATATTAATTTTCCACTTTTGTTGCTCTAATTATTTGGCAGATTTTAGGTCCTCTTAATAATCCCCAAAGTCCTTTGAACCTTTTTACCTTTTTCTGTTTATGCTTGGTGTTGTTCCTTAGCAACAATTGAATTCTGCTGACTTTTTATTCCATGAGATTTATTGAGTGAGTGACTACTGTGTGTGAGAGTGAATGAGGACATTCCAGGTACTTTATTTTTGATGATTGCCCTCCATTCTCCCCCAAAAATTTTTGAATTGTGATTACGGTCGAGATATAGATAGATAGATAGATAGATAGATAGATAGATAGATAGACAGATATAGATATAAAATCAAAGCCAAATCACATTTTTCATTAGCTATTATACTTACTTTCTTCTGTTGATATCTGCTTCCTTTACTGATATAAATACCTTTTTAAGGCTACTAATCAATAAAACTCCATGGAACAATAGAGGGATTTTTACTTTTATAGAATAATAGTAGGGAGGGACTTCATCAGCCACTGAGTCACCCTTAATAAATCAACATACATTCATTAAGCACCTGCTACATGCCAGCCACTGTGCTAGATTCTCATGATAAAAAGATGAAAAAAATCTTTGTTATTAAGTAGTTTACATTCTAGTGTGGGGGCAGAGAAGTGTATATACATATATAAGTTTGTGCAAGATAAATTAAAAGTAATTAAATACAAGGTGATTAGGGATGGCAAACATTAGCCATTGGGAGGATCAGAAAAAGCTTCATATAGAAGGTGATTTTTGAGTTATGTCCTGACGGACAAAGATTCCGAGAGGCAAAGATTAGAAAAGAGTTTTTTGTTTTGTTTTGCTTTGTTTTTGTTTTTGTTTTACTGAGCATGCAATACAGACAGGTCAAAAGACACCATTAAGAATCTCCAACAAGTGATTTTTCAACTTTCCTTTAAAGACTTCCAAGTAAATGGAAACCCACCAAATTACTATAAATCCAGCTTTACTGATAGGTTCTAACCACTTTACCACCACAAGTATAATCTGTGTCATTTTAACAGTCTATTCTACATGCTGATAATTAATTACATTGGCAGTTGACTCTAGAAATAATTTACCAGAAATGCTTGATGAACCTTCAAATCACAGTACCAATTTGGTTTTTGGGTTTTTTGTTTGTTTGCCTGTTTGTTTGTTTGTTTACAAACCATGGTAAAACTAGGTTTCTTTTGAGATTTACATAATTTCTTTCAGGCCCTTAACTCTTTCATAGTTGATATAAAACAAGAGTCCATAACTATTACAGCAGATCTATATCTATCAGTAAATTCTAAAAAGTTATCTAGACAATTTCTAAGTTAGCCAACCCATCACACCACCCCTCCCACACAACAACATAAACTTTATTCAGACCCAATTAAAGGGGAAGAAGCATTTATTAAGTGTGAACTATGTGTCAGACATTATAAAATGTCTTACAAATATTATCTCATTCAATCCTGACAACAACCCCGGGAGATAGATCCTATTATGACCCCCATTTCACAGTTGAGGAAACTGAAGCAGACAGAAGTTAAAGAGACATGCTTAAAGTTACACAACTAATAAGTGTCTGGGGTCAGATTTGAGCTTAGGTCTTCTTCACTTCTTCACTTAGGTCTGCTCCATTCATTGCACTACTTAAGTGACAGAGAAGAGTCTGACCAGCAACCCCAGGCCCTTCTCTGCTCCTAAATTTCACTACCTGTACCACACATTCCTCCCTTCTCCCACATACTTTCCTGTGTGTGCACATACACACATACACACACACACATACAAATTCATACTTTATTTTCATCATCTTCACAAGACCCCTGATAATCTTAGTGATTAGAAGAAATGAAAAGTAGTTTTTCCTCACAATTGGGAAAAAAGATGCTTAGCTGTTCTATGTTTTCCACAATATCCAGAAACCTGAATTTGGCATGGTCCAGATCCTCTTCCTTTCACTTTATTTAAAGGGTTCACAAACCCATTAAACAAATTTACATATATGGGAGGAGGTTGAAGGAGTTCACATATCAAATAATAGATGTAAGAGGCTGAGTTGCCCAGGGTTGCCTAGCATGTCAAAGGTGGGACTAAAATCAAGAGAGACATGACTTCAAATCCAATGTCAGACACATGTATGACTATGTCAGACACATGTATGACTATGTGTTAAGTCCCTTAACCTGTGTTTGCCTCAGTTTGCCCATTGGTAAAAATGAAAACAAAGCCTGAGGATAATGACATACCTGCTTCCCAAGGTTGTTGTGAAGATCAAATGAGATAAAATTGTAAAGTGCTTAGCATAGTATTGGGCACATAGTAAATACTATATATTAGTCAATAATAAAAATAGCAATTATAAAAAGCCATTTACTTAAAGGAAATTCTAGTCATTCATTTAAAATATCAATCTGTTCTTCATATATACAAGTATTACAAAGAAACAATGGAAAAGTGGGGAAAAAAAACACTGAGACAGTGAAAAAAAAATTGAGACAGTGAAATATTCCATTATCACATTCAGCTGTTCATCAAAATTATGCTCAAGTCATTGGAATCTTCTTTTCATAGAAACCTTTGGAGAACAGGTTGTGGTAATAATTTTACCGAACTGCTGTTGGACCTCTAACTTTTCTTCCCTGTCACTGATCCATCTGAGAAAAGCACAAGGCCTTAGCCTCCATAAACACAAAGTGCCCAGGTTGGTGGGGACAACTACTCACACTAAAAAACCCCCCTCTCTTTGCCATCACTGGAACTAGGTGAAGTCTCCAGCCACATCTACTTTGATAGACTCTATTTGGAGTCATCCAGAACCTATAGCATATTTGGAAGCATTAGGGAAATATAGCTGACAGACTTTGAAATTCTAGAGGCTGAGTTCAAAGCCAGTCTCTGATGCTTACTTCTTGTGTGACTCTGAGCAGGTCACTGAATGTCCATAAGCATCATTTTTTTCACCTACAAGACAAAGTGGTGGGATAAGATTTATAATTCTATAATCCTGAGAGGAAGCATCTACTTCCTCCTTCTCCAAACTGCCTTAAAAAAACAATTCTTCTTACTTCCATAACTATCATATACCCAGACATCAGCACTCCAATCAAGACCAGGGTTTCAGATTCCAGGAACCCTCATTCCCAGTCTACACATGGGAATGTGTAGCAATACAGCTACTAGATCTGTACCCCTAAGAGACAGAAGAAAAAGGAAGATGACCTTCACATACAAAAATATTTATGGCACTTATTTTGTGGTGGCAAAAATTGGAAGGTGAGAAAATTCCCATCAAATGGAGAATGGCTGAATAAGTTGTGGTATATGGTTGTGATGGAGTGTTGTTCACCCATTTTTCAGTTGTGCCCAACTCTCTGACTCCATTTGCAGTTTTCTTAACAAAGATACTGGAGTGGCTTGTCATTTCCTTCTCCAGATCATTTTACAGATAAGGAAACTGAGGCAAATAGGAATAAGTGACTTGCACAGGGTCATACAGTTAATATCTGAGGTTGGATTTGTAGTCAGGTCTACCTGACTCCAGTCCCAGAATTCTATTTACTGTGCCATCTAGCTGCCCTGTGATGTAATACTATTGTGCTGTAAGAAACAGTGAAGGGGATAGTTTCAGAAAAACCTGGGAAGACATGTATGAATTGATGCAAAGTGGAAGAAGCAAAAGGAGAACATTGTACATAATAACAGCAACACCATAATGATAAACAACTATAAGAAGACAGCTACTATGATTAATATAATGATCCCAATAAAATAATAAAAGACTTATAATGAAAAATGCTATTCATCTCCAGGGAGAGAACTGAGGCATTCTGAGTGCATATTGAAACACATTTTGTAACTTTATTTTTCTTGCTTTTTTGGTTTACAATCTGGCTAATATGGAAATATGTTTTGCATGACTTCATATTCATAATGGGTATCTTATTCTTAACTTTTCAATGCCTGGGGGAGGGCAAAGGGAAAGAAAGAATTTGAAATTCAATATTTTAAAAAATAAATAAATATAAAAAACTCAAAATAATGTGCCTGAAGCATAGATCTAGCTATGTCATTTTCTTACTCAACCAACTCTACTCTTCCTATTGCCTCTAGGATCAAATTGCTTAGTGTTGAGCTGTGGTCCTAGTGGTAGTGTCTTGCATGTGCAGGGACCTGGTGGAGTGTTTCTGCATTCCCCCGGGGCTACACTGAAGCACACTGAAGGATGCTTGTTTGCCCAGGGCTATGCAGATGCCCATGATGGTTCTCAGAGCTGGAGTCTGCTGGTTCTCCTCACTATGCTAAGGCATGTGAGGGGGGTGGGCAGGTGGGAATGGAGTCCTGGTGTTGGCCTTTGCCTGCTCCACCACACTGGGGCTCAAGCTCTCCCACTGGCTTACTGAGATGGGACTTGCTGCTGGCTTGCTGGAATCCTTCCTGCCCTGGAATATGCACCCCTTTTACCTGAGTGAGATGAACTTGTATTATGGATTTTCCAAGTTTTTTGGGGTGGCTAAAGGATTGTTACACTCCATCTTTTTGCTGGTTCTACTGTTCTAGGATTTGTTTTGGGTTGATATTTTATAGTTTTTTGGAGGTGACTATGGGAGAGTTACAGCAATTTACTGCTTACTCCACCATCTTGCCTCCCAGAAATCAATCTCCACAGATTTTTTTAAGTTAAAAAAGTAAATTTCTTTAAAAGCAGATTTTGTCACACTGGAAGAGAAGGATGGAGTTAAAGAGGGACTGGCTTGGACTACATCTGAATCCCTTGAGGATGAGAGATAAGAGATAAGGAGTGGTAGCAAGGGAAAGGGTGTTTCCTTGGGTAGACAAGGTCTTTAAGTCACTAGAATTAATAGGGGACACGATGGTGGGAGTTAATATAGTTGAACAATAAAGGAAATATCAATTTACTGGGTCCTATGAGTTCTGAAGGAGGTTTCTTTCTTTCTTTTTTAGTTTTCAACATTTACTTCCAGCAGCACCAGCCACCCCCCACCACACACACCCTTAGCACAGCACTCCCTTGTACTTCCAGTAAGAGAATGAGATTTCTCTCCCTTCCCCCTCCCAACAACATTGGCAGCCCACAACTTGAGCAAATGGATGTGGGACTATATACTGATCTAGGAAAGCCTGAGAGCAGGCTTCACATCCCAGACTTTCTCTTCTGCTTTGTGTTTCCTTCCCAAAACCACAGGTATGTGACCAGCAAGCCTTGATCCTGAGAGATGGATGGTTCTAGCCTTGGAAACTACCTTTTGGAGGGGCAGCTAGGTGGCGCAATGGATAGATCACCAGCCCTGGAATCAGAGGGACCTGAGCTCAGATCCGGTCTCAAACACATAGTACTTCACATGGACTCTGAGCAAGTCACTTAGCCCCAGTTGACTCACTAAAAAAAAAAAAAAAGGAAACTACCATTTGAATTGAGTTCCTGGCTTCCTGAGTTGGTGCCAATTACTCAAAGTGAGGGGTTTCCTATAATTAGCACTGCTTCTCAAAGGAGAGCACCAAAGATCATCCATCCTGAAGGGACTAAAGCAATGATGTCAATTTAAATAGAAATGGATTACTGAAGTCCACAAATTGACTTAGAATGCCACAAATTAACATTATCTATATTATATTATATTATATTTTTATTCATTTTGTTAAACATTTCCAAATTATATTTTAATGTGGTTTAGGCCAGATTAGAGAGTTTTGCAGGCTACCTCTGGCTTATAGGCCACAAGTTTGACACCTCTGGACTGAAGAACCATTCCAGCTATCTCCAAACCGTGCTACTTCCATTCTGTCTAGCCATCATACCCTCCTCTTCTCCATTAGAAACTAGGACACTATCTTTGTGAGCTCTGAAGGTGAGCTTTTACCTTATTTTGCCTGACTGGATGTAGGCCTTCAACTCATTTCCTGCTTTCCCACTCCCCTCTATGTGTTATCTTCTTTCCTTAGAATGTAAGCTCCTTAAAGGTAAGGACTGTCTTTCTTGCTTGTATTTGTATACCCAGCATTTAGCACATAGTAAGTACTTAAAAATGTTCTGTCTGTCTATCTATCTATCTATCTACCTACCTCCCCACATATAATCTATCTATTCCTATACTGACCAGAAGATTTTGGATCTTGTGAACCATTCAACCAGGATGTTTGGAGTAGAAGTAAGGTGTTTGTTTGATTTGAACCCAGAACATCCTGATTCCAAGTGTATCACTTTCTCCACTACCCCAATATGTTCCATACTTTTTTTCTAATCTGCATCTCCCTCTCCCCCTCACTCCTTTCCTATCCCACATTCCAGCAATAGTTCAAGATCATAGGCATTAACTGCTGAGAATAAATTTTGCTGGAAAATTATATCCATCTGTAATTCTGATTCATAGAAGTAAAGGGATAGAGGCAGCATCCAGCACATGCTGTGTCTGACCACAATTTTTTTTGCAGAAAAGTAGCCAGAAGGAATACACATCTTTTACTGTGTTTGGCATTTCCCAGATCAGCTTGAAATTTGAGTTTCTAGAATTTATAACTTAAAAAGGAAGATGAAGCAAAAAGAGAGACACTATAAAACCTGACCTCCACTGGGCAATGTCAATCTTATCCCAATCCATGCTAGAAGATGGGGGGAAAATAGATAAGCTATTGTTTATTAAAGCTGGAGATGAGAGGATAGAAGGTGGAAAAGGAATAATAGGGGGAAAGAGATAGAAAAAAATGTGTTTTATATTATTTATCCTCATTTCTAATCAAGTACCAGATAGAAACAACTCCATTTGCAAATTAGAAAACAATACCGAAAGTGTAACAAGAAGGCCCTGTAGAGTTTTTTTTTAATTCATAGCTACTACATTGCAACCTAAAAGTTAGTACCAAAAAGGGAATATGAAACATTTCCTTTCAATAGATGCGAATCATTAGAACAATTTGCATGCAATATTAGATAGCTCTAACATCCGCTCAACCAAAGACTTTACACGTGTAGGAGCCCACAGACAAAGGGGCAGCATTTTCAGGATATTGCTCAATGAAGGATTTAAAAGGAACTCAGCCTGAAAAAGGAGGAGGGCTGCTCGGACAAAGGAAGCATTTGGGAGAGAAGGCTGAGTCCAATGTGACATGAGAAAAGCTGTTGAAATCTTTCAAGTCTAAGGGGAAAGCAGGAAGAAGGAAGGATGCACTCTTCTTCTGTGGAAATTCAGACAGTCTGTTTGACAGCCCTGTTTGGGCTGGCAATTATTTCCCAGAGGGGAGAAAAACTGGTAGGAGCTGATGCAGAGCTGAGGAGGCAGAGCTGAGAGAACAATATACACAATAACTACAATAATGTCAATAAAAATAACACTAAAGGCAGCTGAGCTCAGATCGAATGCAATGACTAATACTCCTCCCAGAAGACAGATGCTGAAATACACAGTGGAAAAGTACTAAATTTGGTATCAGAGAACCAAGGTTCAAAACCTAGCTCTGATATTTGCTATCTTATGACCTCAAGCAAGTCACTGAAGTATTCTATGCCTCAGTTTCCTTATGTGTAAAATGAGGGATAACTTCTAAGGTGCTTCCTAGACATAAATCTATGATTCTAAGACCAGTTTTCTCATTAAAGATACACTGGATTGCAGATTCAGAATATTGCATGTACATTCAGGCATTCATGGCAGTTGATTTTGCTTAGCTATTTTGTTTAAAAAAAAAAAGGAGGGCTGATCCAAGTATGGTGGTGCATGCCTGCAATCACAACTCCTGGGGCAGCTGAGTCAGACAGATGTCTTGAGCTCAGGAGTTTTGAGCTATAGTGGGTTAAGCTGATCTGATGTCAATATGATAAACCACCAGGAACAGAAATCCCTGAGGTTGCCTAAAAAAGGGTAAACTGGGACAAGTTATAAATGGAGTAGGTCAAAGCCTTTACCCCGATCAGGTATATTGGTAGTAGCCTCTGCCCTTTCAACAAGATATTTAGAGCCAGTCTTGAAAAAATTTTAGGTGAAGATACTTTGAGGGGCATAGGGCATGTCAGGGAAATTACAAATAATTGTGGGCCAAAAGAAAAAGACAACAGGTATCAATAATATCTGTGTGTGTATGTATATATATATATATATATATATATATATATATATATGCATTCATGTGTGTGTGTGTGTGGTGTGTGTGTGTGTGTGTGTGTGTCTGTTTGTTATAAGGGCAGGTGGCATAGAGAACGGAATATTGCAACTGAAATCAGGAAAACCTGAATTTTATTCCTGCCTCAAATGGTTACTTGCTGTGTGATTCTGGGAAAGTGGCTTAACCTCTCTCAACTTCAATTTCCTCATTTGTAAAATGGGGACAATAAATAGTACCATACTTCACAAGTTTTGATTAGAGAAATGCAAATTAAAACAACCTTGAGATATCATTTTACACCTGCCAGATTGTCTAAAAGTATTGAAGGGGAAGTGACAAATGTTGGAGGATGTGTGGAAAAATTGGGACACTAATTCACTGTTGGGGGAACTGTGAACTGATTCAACTATTTTGGAGAGCAATCTGGAGTTATGCCCAAAGAGTCATAAAACTACCTATACCCTTTGACCCAGCAATATCACTAGTAGGTCGGCTTCCCAAGATGATTGAGGTAAAAGGAAAAGAACATATATGTTATGAAATATTTAAGGCAGCTCTCTTTGTGGTGGCAAAGAACTGGAAATTGAAGAGATCTTCATCAATTGGGAAATGAACAAATAAGTTGTAGTATATAATTGTGATGGAATACTATTGTGCTGTAAGAAATGATGAGCTCAATGATCTTTGAAGAACATGGATAAACTTGCACTAACTAATGAAAAGTGAAATGAACAGAACCAAGAGAACATTATATATAATAATAGCAATATTGTTTTAAGAACAATGTTGAATAAGTCTTTTTGACTACTATAAACACCCAAATTAACTACAAAGGATATATGAAGGAAAATGCTATTTGCATCAAGAGAAAGAACTGATAAATAGAAGCATGCATAAAATGGTTATATTTATATATATATACATATATACACACACATACACACACACACACACACACACACATATATATATATATATAAATTGTGTCTAATGGTAGCTATCTCTAAGGCAGACAGGGTAGGGGTACAGAAAAAAAGTTCTATGATTACTTATATTTAAAATGAATAGCAAGTTGTACATATGTTTCACGTACAATCATCTTTTTTTTCTATTCTACTGTTATGGAAATTCTTGTTTTATTCCTTAAATTCATAATAAAATAAGTATTTAAAAAATTACTCATCCAACCTCAAAATGTTATAAAAATGTTTATTATTATTGTGACTTTTCATTTCTCATCTGATATCATATTGTTATGTTATCATATTAAAGTAAAATCCAGCTTGCATATTATAAAACATGATATAGTGGTTTACATATTAGTGTGTGCATGTATGAGTCTGTTTTTTATTTTATAGATACATACACAACTAAAGCTTAAAATTCCATTAAAATTTTGGGGGATAGACATTCTATGTGTATAAATATAAATACACATACTCGCACATATGTATGTTTCTCAGAAATCTCTAAGCTTCTCCCAGAAGGCCAATAAGAAAATACATTGTTTCACCAGTATTACCAGGAAAGGACCAAGTCCTACATGCTATTAAAAATCTGCCTCTTAAAGTTTAATACACCCAAAATTGAGAGAATTTTTTTCCTACTCATTGGTAGGAACTGGGTCATTGGGTCTAGAATAGGATGGAACCTGAGAAATCGTTTAGTCCAACACTCTCATTTTACAGATGATTAGACTAAGGCTTAGAGGGGTAAGGTAATTTACCCAAAATTACACATTAATAAGTAGTAAATGCAGCAACAGGAAGCTAGGTGGTGTAATGAATAGAGTGCCAGGCTTAAAGTCAGGAAGACTTGTCTTCCTGAGTTCAAATCTGGCTTCAGATGCTTACTGAAGTACCCTGTGCAAGTCACTTAACCCTGTTGCTTCAGTTTCCTCATCTGTGAAATGAGCTGGAGAAAGAAATGGCAAACTACTCTAGTATCTTTGCCAAGAAAACCCCAAATAAAGTCATGAAAAGTCTGACATGATTAAAAGAATGACTAAACAAAAGAAGCACCAATCACCTGACATGAGGATTAATGGCTTTGGTTGACAGTGTAATGACAGGGCTAGTATCATAAGACACTACATTTAGAGCTGACCTCAGGGGTCATCTAGTCTAATTTCCTCATTTTATAGACAAGCAAGCGGAGGTCCAGAAAAGTGAAATAAGTTGTTAATCTTGGTAAAGCCAAGATTTGAACCTAAATCCTCCAACTCCAAATCCAGCTACAACAATATTTTTCATTTAAAAAAAAACATTAGAAAGTGAATTTTCTAAGACTTTACAAGTGAAACAGAGAGAGATCAACACTTGGGGAGGAAAAGAGGAAGGAAGGAGGGTATATAGACCTATCAGGATTATTTCGATTCAATAGGAAGAACTCTAAGTGAGGAAATTCCTTCCACTGATTCAGATCAGTCCATTACCTGTGACTTTTGGCTTTGGAGTTTCCTGGGAGCAATGAGAGGTTAACTCACTTGCTCAGAGTCACATAGCCAGTATGTCTCAGAGGCAAGACTTGAACCCAAGTCTTCCTTTTTCCTAGGCCAGCTCTCTATCCACTAGAGCATGAAATGATAGACCAGCCACCCAGGAGAACCGGTTTCTTTAGTCATATTACATGTATGTAAAAGGTAACCCAGGTAGCAATAGCCATTGCATGTGTGCTCAATCTGCCTGCAGAAATCTTGGCATCCCTGGAGGAGTAAACTACCTGAGATATTACAAAGATATCCAATCTAACCAAAAATAGCATAGAATAGGGCTGATCTGACAGTGTTAGGCAATAATGAGGATTTTTTCCCTTATTGTCAAAAGATAATGGATCAGAATCAATAGAGCTGGGGTACAGTGCATTTCACTGTGTAGTACAGTATAGTAATTGGAGAAAAAGAATTGGATTGGAAATTAGGACACCTGAATTCTAGTCCCAGGTCTGCTATTAAGGTACCATGTGACCTTGGACAAGTCACTTTTCTACTCTACACTTGAGTTTTCTCATTTAAGGAAGGAAAGAAGAAAGAGAAGGAAGGAAGGAAAAATGGAAGGAAGGGAAAAAGGAAGGAAGGAAAGAAGGAATGGAAGAAGGAGGGAAGGTGGGATGGAATGGAGAAAGAGAGAGGAAGGAAGGGAAAGAAATGGAGGAAGAAGAGGAAGAAAGGGAATAAGGAAAGGGAGAGGAAGGATGTAAAGGAGGGAGGGAGGAGAGGAAGGAGATAAGGGAGGGAGGGGAGGAAGGATTTATTAAGCTTCTACTATGTGCCAGACACTGTGCTGAGAATTTTATAAATATTATGCCACTTGATCTTCACAACAACCCTACGAAGTAGATACCACCATTATCCTCAATTTACAGGTAAGGAAACTGAGGCAAATAGAGGTTGAGTGACTTGCCCAAAATCACACAACTAGTAAGTATCTGAGGCCAAAACTGAACTCGTTTCTTCCTGACCCCAGGTCCAGTGCTCTATCCACTATCTAGCTGCCTCTAATGTGAACTAGATGGTCTTCAAGGTGTCTTCTACCTCTAGACCTAGGATCCTTTTGATAATATTCTGAATAAAGAGAAAGAACATGGCATAGTCAAAAAAGAACTAAACTAAGAGTCCAAAAACTTGAGTTCATATCCCAGTTGAATCATTCACTTAACTCTGTGACCACAGAAAAATCACTTAACCTCCCTGAAACTCAATTTTCCCATTTGTAGTGCAAGAATAAAACATCCTCACCTACTTCAAAGCATTTTTGAAGATCAAATGAGATAATGGATGCAAAGTTACTTTAAAAAAAACAAAGTGCTACCCAAATGTAGTGAAGACTACAGATTATTCTTTCCTTGACAGATAGTAATGCTACTGTCTCTCTCTTACATGCTTCAGGAAGCAGACACAGGTAATATGAAAAACCCTATCCCTCAATTACCAGGGAGAATTTCATCAGGCTGAGAGACAATGTTACCAAGGTCGAGGTGTTATTCTACTAACATGAACTATAAATTCATGGTCTAGATAGTGGAGGAGAGAGAAGAACCTAGTATGAAAAGTGGCTTTGAGCCAATTTGGAACTGGGGAAAGAGACTTGTTTGGGAGGTGCAAGGAGAAAGGTTATAATTAGAATTACAACTTGCCTCCCCCAAGATCTTTCACATGTGAGGCCTCAGGCTGTAGGAAATATAAAAAGAAAGAAGGCATCAGAAATAGATGTACCTGGAGCCACATTTTGTGCTGTGCTGCAGGTGGTCAGGTATTCCAGAGTGGAGAGCCAGTCCCCTGGGAAAGAGAACAGCCACCCTCTGCCAGGCACTGATAGTTTCTTGAAACACAAGCTGAAGGTCTTATGAAGGAGAGTGGAAAGAGTTCTGTAAGAATACAATGTGCAGTGGCATCCAAAGATAAGAGCTAATGGAGGCATTAGCTGAAGACCCCACTTTGCAGGATGATGAAAAGAATCATGAGACAGAGCAATGACCAGGGACAACTCCTGAGAACAAGTGGAGAAAGGAGCTAGAGCTAGGTTGTGATTAGTGGGAGTTAAAATACGTTAACGTGAAATTTGATTTAGTGTGAACTTAAAATGATGCCAGATCAAATTTAATACAAGCCGAAATTCAATGAATTCAACAAGTTCAAGCTAGTGAAAGGTTGAAGCATGCCAACATGTCATCAATCTGCACATGCTTATCATTAAGTCATATGTGGATGTGATGTGCTACTGTGTACCATATTACCAAAAGTTGTGTTAATTTTTTAAAAATTTTGTTGCTGTTCAGTCATTTCAGTCTTCTCTCACTCTTCACAACCCCATTTGGGGTTTTCTCGGCAAGGATACTGAAGTGGTTTGCCATTTCTCTCTTCAGCTCATTTTACAGATAAAGAAATTGAGGCAAAAAGGGGCAAATGACTTGCCCAGGGTCATGCAGCTACTAAGTGTCTGAGGCCAGATTTGAACTAAAGAAAATGAGTCTTCTTGACTACAGCCCAGCCCTCTATGTACTGTATCACCTAGCTGTTTTTTTTTAATGGAGCCTTTGCCAAAATGGATATTTTGGTAAATGGATACATAATGGATATTTACCAAAAAGAATATTTTAGATAAAAATGCTGCTGATGAAAAAAAAAACAAGAAGAGACTTGTTATTTACATTAAAACAAAAATGTTATGTAATTGAACAACATAAATGTGGTCATGGTAACCCTAAAATAGGAAGAGATGCCAAAATATCTAAATTTATGATATAGAATATTATAAAACTGGCAGGAAAAATAAATTAAAAATTCAAAGTTGCATCCACTTTTTGTGGTTTACAAACAACTGCAAGGAATAAAAGTGTTACAATGAGACAATTTCCTAGCTATACAGCTGAAAAGTCTAATTAAAAATGCATTCCTTTTAGCAAAGCAATCATTCACACTTAAGACAATAAAAGAAAATAGAAATAAAGAAACTTTCACTTTAAGCAATGTTTGGTTCAATCATTTGGAAAATTAAGCTCAATTGCATAATATTAAAATTGTGGGAGAAGCAGCCAGTGAGGACAAGGAAGTGGCAACTAAGTATCCTGATATTTTTTTAAAGAATGTAATCATGGGGTAGGACAGAGGATAGATCACAGGGCCTGGAGTCAGGAGGACCTGAGTTAAAATATGACCTCAGACACTTGACACTTACTAGCTGGGTGACCCTGGGCAAGTAACTTAGCCCCATTACCTGACAAACAAACAAACAAAAATAAATAAATTGGAAAGAGAATTGACGTAAATTAAGAGCAGCTAGGTGGCTCAGTGGATAGAGCACCAGCCCTGAAGTCAGGAGGATCTGAGTTCAAATCTGACCTCAGACCAAGCACTTGATGCTTACTAGCTGTGTGACCCTGGGCAAGTCACTTAACCCCAATTGCCTAAAAAAAAAAAAAAGGAAATTTTAAAAAAGAATGTAATCATGTGGGGCAGAGCCAAGATGATGGAGTAAAAGCAGGGACTCCCTTGAGCTGTCCCCCAAACCCCACTAAATACTGTAAAAAATGTCTCTAAACAAATTCTACAGTAGCAGAACACACAAAAAGACAGGGCAAAACACATTTCCAGCCAAAGACAACCTGGATGGTCAAAGGGGAAGGTCTGCTTCTCAGGGCTGAGAGAGGAGCACAGTTCAGCACAGGTCCCACTGACACAAACCGGGCCCAAGGGCCTGGAGCAGGCTTCAGGTGATTGAATCACTGTCAGGTATGGTGGTTTCCAGGCTTCTCAACTCAGAAATGCCAAAGACAACTGAGAAGGTCAGTAGGAAAGGTCTGTCTGACCCTGGTGAGAGAGGAGCCCAGGCCAACCCTGCACCAGCACAGCCGCGGGGAGGTGGCAGCAGCTACAAATGCTTCCAGAGCTCTCAACCCACAGATGGTAAGCGGATCAAACAACTGATCAGGAGATTATAGGGATCTCTTTGCTGACACTGAGACAGGATTCTGTTACTTTGCCCATACTTAGATCTGGATTGCAGTCCTGGGCGGCAGTCTTGGGGCAAAGAGGACCACTAGCATAGCAGAGCTTGTGGCAACAATGGAGAGGGAACCTTCCTCACAGTTCTACAGCAGAAAAGAGTTCCTGTGGTCACTCATAGACCAGATCACAGGCCAAGAGAGGGGTAAACACCTCTCCTTAGATCACACCACCTTGGAAGAACTGAAAACTTACAGGTCCCCTGAAGTATCTCTGAAAACAGCTGCACAGAACCCCTGAAGTTTGGGTCAGTGTACCCTCCACATGGGAAGCAGAAACTACTTTACCAAGATCTAAAAAGTCAAGTGATTGGCTGGGAACATAAGCCAGCAGCAGGAAAACAAAAAAAAGAAAACAACTCCAACTACAGAATCTTATTTTTTTGACAAGGAAGATCAAAACATACAATCAGAAGAAGACAACAAAGGCAAAGCTCCTACATCCAAAGCCTCCAAGAAAAATATGAATTGGTCTCAGGCCATAGAAGAGCTCAAAAAGGATTTTGAAAAACAAGTAAGAGAAGCAGAGGAAAAATTGGGAAAAGAAATGAGAGTAATATAAGAAAACCATGAAAAATGAGTCAACAGCTTGCTAAAGAAGATCCAAAACATACTGAAGAAAATAACACTTTAAAAAAATAGACTAGACTAAATGGCAAAAGAGGTCCAAAAAGTCAATGAGGAGAAGAATGCTTTAAGAAGCAGAATTGGCCAAATGGAAAACGAAGTCCAAAAGCTCACTGAAGAAAATAAGTTACTAAAAATTAGAATGGAGCAAATGTAAGCTAATGACTCTATATGAAATCAAGAAATTATAAAACAAAGCCAAAAGAATGAAAAAAAAATAGAAGACAAAGTAAAATATCTCACTGGAAAAACAACTGACCTGGAAAATAGATCTAGGAGAGAGAATTTTAAAATTACTGGACTACCTAAAAGCTATGATCAAAAAAAGAGCCTAGACATCATCTTTCAAGAAATTACCAAGGTAAACTGCCCTGATATTCTAGAACCAGGAGGTAAAATACAAACTGAAAGAATCCACTGATCACCTCCTGAAAGAGATCCGCAAAGAAAATCACTCACGAATATTATAGCCAAATTCCAGAGTTCCCAGGTCAAGGAGAAAATACTGCAAACAGCCAGAAATAAACAGTTCAAGTATTGTGGAAGCACAGTTAGGATAACACAAGATTCAGCAGCTTCTACATTAAGGAATCAGGGCGCTTAGAATATGATATTCTGGAGGTCAAAGAAAGATGGAGCTAAATAGAAAAAAAATGACTTTCAAATACAAGACTCAAGAGAAGCATGAAAAGGTAAACAGGGAAGAGAAATCATAATGCACTTATTAAAGCTGAATTGTTTACATTCCTACATGGAAAGATGATATTTGTAACTCATCAGACCTTTCTCATTATTAGGGTAGTTGGAGGGAATATATATAGACAGAGGGCACAGGGTGAGTTGAATATGAAGGGATGATATCTAAAAAAATAAAATTAAGGAGTGAGAAAGGAATGTACTGGGAGAAGAAGAAAGGGAAAGGTAGAATGGGATAAATTATCTCACATAAAAGAGGCAAGAAAAACTTTTACAGGGGAGGGGAAAAGGGGGGAGGTAAGAGGAATGAGTGAACCTTACTCTCATAGGATTTGGTTTAAGGAGGGCATAACATAAACACTCAGCTGGATATGGAAATCTATCTTACCCTAGAGGAAAGTAGGGGGAAAGTAAGAGAGGGAGTCATGATATAAGGGAGGGCAGACTGGGGGAGGGGTAATCAGAACCAAACACTTTTGAGGCGGGACAGGGTTAAAGGAGAGAATAGAATAAACAAGGGGTGGGATAGGATGAAGGGAAATATAGTTAATCTTTCACAACATGACTATTATGGAAGTGTTTTGCAGTACTACACATGTATAACCTATATCTGATTGCTTGCCTTCTCAATAAACGTGAGTAGGGAGGGAGGAAGGAAGAGAATTTGGAATTCAAAGTTTTAAAAATGAATGTTAAAAATTATTTTTACATGCAACTGGGAAATAAGATACACAGTTAATGGGGTATAGACATCTATCTTACACTATAGGAAAATAGAATTGGAAAGGAATAAGAGAAAGGGAGTGGTGATAGAAGGGAGGGCAGATTGGGGGAAGGGGTAGTCAGAATGTATACCATCGTGAGATGGGGGGAGAAAATTTGGAACTCAAAATCATGTGGAAGTGAATGTTGAAAACTAAAAATAAATTTTAAAAATAAAACAAAAAGAATATAATCAAAGGTGATACACTGACCAACAAAATTTCAATGTGAATGAAACAGGATTATTCTAGAACAGGATGCTTTCTAAAAGTTACCTTTCTAGGAAAGAAGAAATTCAACCTCTAGTTAAATTGCCTAATATTTTTATTGAGAAGTAATGCAGTGGATAAAGTATTGGGCCTGTAGTCAGGGAGACCTGAGTTCAAATCCGACCTCAGACACTTAACTAGCTGTGTGACCCTGAGAAAGTCACTTCACCCTGTTTTCCTCACTTTTGTCATCTATAAAATGAGCTGAAGAAGGAAATGACAAACCACTCCAGTATCTTTGTCAAAAACAAACAAAAAAAAAGAGGTCACAAACAATCAGACATGACTGAAAACAGCTACACATAATGCAGAAAGGGAATTTTAATAAAAACCAATACATGTTGTTATTCTCAAAATCATTGAGCTCTGAGAGGCTACAACCATTAATGGCTTTCAGTTCTTTAGTGGTCAGATAAGAAAGCTTGGGTAACTAGAACTGTTTTCAAAGGCTGGTTTTGAAGGTATTAAAATATTGTAAGGACAATGGCATGTTTAAGACATTACTGATTTTGGATAATCACTCTGGTCATTCCACCGCATTTGGTTCATTGTGTGAGAAAGTGAACATGCAAATTCATCCAGATGTGGATAAAGCTCTCTGTCCCTACCAGTATATATATATATATATATATATATATATATATATATATATATATATATAATATATATATACATATATATATATATATATATATATATATATGAAGATTTAGAGAAAGAGAAGAATTCAGTCTATGCTGCTGAAGTATTTTAAAACATCATAAACTTTTCATCATATCATCAGTGTAGGTTTAACTTTAGATATGATATTCAGCAATTTTTTAAAAATCATGCTTTCTATATTTTTTATAATAAACTTAATCAGAAATACATTTTCTTATTCTTTGTTGTTATGCTAATTTGGACTAGAGCCAATTAGGGTAGCTAGGTGGTGCAGTGGATAGAATTCGGGGCCTGGAGTCAGGGAAGATACATCTTCCTAAGTTCAAATCCAACCTCAGACACTTACTAGCTATCTCACCCTGGACAAGTCACTTAATCCTGTTTGCCTCAGTTTCTTCACCTATAAAATGATCTGGAGAAGGAAATGGTAAACCACCCCAGTATGTCTATTAAGAGAACCCCAAATGGAGTCAGGAAAAGTGGACATGACAATGGAGAAGGGAACGGCAAACCACCCCAGTCACCCCAGTATGTGTGTCAAGAGAGACCCAAATGAGGTTAGGAAAAGTGGACATGACTGAACAACAAAGAACCAATCACCAAATTTTACACATAATTACAACTTTGAATAACGCAAATTCAAATAATGCAACCACTACAGGGGATTCTTGATCCACATTAGCCTGGACTGGAGCTGTACAAGAACAATGACATTGCACAGGTGGCCAGAGGAAGAGTTAAAAAAATGCTCCAGATTTAGAGTTCCTTGGATTCAAGTCCCAGATCTACCTTTTACTTGATATATAACTTTGGGCAAATCGCTTAACCTCTTATCTGAGTCCCAGTTTCCTCTGCTGTGGAAATGAGGAGTTGGAATAGATAAGCTATAAAGTATCCATGGTCTACTATGATCTCCACCCACTGAAGACCCTAGATTATCTGGGTAAAGTCAATGAGCCAAAAGAGTGGGAGTTTCCCCATACTATATCTGGGCCCTTCAAGGCAAGAGAGGGCCTCCAACTTCAGGATTACTGAAATGTAAGGTACTGCTATTTCTGTAAAATCTGCCATCAGAATACTAGTCCAGAAACTAAAATTGAAAAGACTATTTAAACAAACTAGTTGTCTACACAGATCAAATTAATCCTGTAATTACCAAACGTACACTTCTCCATTTGCCCTGAGAATGTCTCCTCAGTGCTGCTACTTACTGCAAATGTCCTTTCTTTGACTTTGAAATTTCTTTTCCTCGTATTTGCACTGAAATTCTTCTCAAAGACTCTTGTTTGGTGGTTTCCTCTTACTAAAGGAATTGAATGAGTCATCTCTGCCTGCAATAAAGAATGAAGATAATATTTGAAGTGGCAGCAGCCTGAATAGATAGATGTAGGAAGGCTTTTTCTCTGTCTGGAAAAACATATTAAAATGCTTCAAGACTGCAATTTAGTTTTAAAATGCGTTCCACTGTTTTGTTTTGTTTTCTAAAAGTTCTTACATCTTGGCTTCCTTTATTAGCAGTAAAATCTTCCCTCTGTAGTGAGAGCACCACATGTCATGCCATGACAGATAATATACTTGCTTTTAAGCTCCAGAGTTAAAAAGCAGTCTGATTCAGAACCAGAGTAAAATCAGCTCTGTTATTTTTCCCTTTAGTCAGTGGATCAACACCAAGAAAAGACAACTAGCTCTTTGCCTTTGGCCGCATGATTTTAACTAATAACAATTGCTCTCATTTAACACAAAGGTTGTGGAGTTTCTGTTTGAGGAAGGGCAGATGGGGAGAGTGTGTTAGTCCAGAACAGGAGTGGAGAACCTGAGGCCTTGAGGCCACATGTGGCCCTCTAGGTGCTCAAGTGTGTCCCTTTGACTGAATCCAAATTTCACAGAACAAATCCCCTTAATAAAAAGATTTGTTCTGTAAAACTTGGACTCAGTCAAAAGGCAGCACTCAGGGACCTAGAAAGCCACATAATGGCAT
This sequence comes from Phascolarctos cinereus, assembly GCF_003287225.1. Taxonomy (NCBI): domain Eukaryota; kingdom Metazoa; phylum Chordata; class Mammalia; order Diprotodontia; family Phascolarctidae; genus Phascolarctos; species Phascolarctos cinereus. Next base: position 186,389,381 of record NW_027555958.1, read on the forward strand.
CAGGGCCTTATGGAAATACTTTTCACTGATGTAGATTGGAAATTTATTCTAACTTATAAATCAGCCAACAAGCATTTATTAAATGCTATTTCTGGGGGGGGAGGGGGGCGGGAGGGGAAGGAACGAGCACTAGGTAGCACAGTGGATAAAATGCAAGGCCGGGAGTCAGGAAGACCAGACACTTACTTAGCTGTGTGACCCCAGACAAGTCACTTAACCCAATTTGCCTCAGTTTCCTCATCTGTAAAATCAGTTGGAGAAGGAAATAGCAAACCACCCCTGTATCTTTGCCAAGAAAACCCTGTGCCAGGTACTGTGCATACCAGAACAAAGAAGAAAGCAATCTCTAATCTTAGAGAGTTGCCTGGGGGTACTAAGAAGTTAAGGGATTTTCCCAGAGTCAGACAGCTTGTAAGTGTCAGAGACAGGACTTCTTGACTCCATGGCCAGCCCTCTATCCAAGCTGTCTCTCAACACATAAAGTTCATTACCCAAAAAGGAATTATAAAGAAAGATATCAGCACCAGCATTTCTGCACCAAGGTCCTAATTTCATAACATATGAAAATCTGCTTGCTTAATTTCACATGACAGGGGCACTGAATACAAAGCAAATACCAGAATTGTGGGGGCAAAACTTAAGATCACAGATTTAGAGCTGAAAGAGATTCTAAAGGTCTTTCTCTCTTTGTTGTTGTTCAGTTTTTTTTAATCATGTCCTACTCTTCGTGTACCATTTGGGGTTTTCTTGGCTAGGATACTGGAGGAGTTTGCCATTTCTTTTTCCAGTTCATTTTACAGATGAGGAAACTAAGGTAAACAAGGGTTACAGTGACTTATCCAGGGTCTTACAGCTAAGTAAGCACCTGAGGCCACATTTGAACTCAGTAAGGTAAGTCTTCCTGACTTCAGGCCCAGCACTCCGTCTACTATACCACCTAGCTGCCCCTATTTTAATTATTTCTTATCCTATATACAGATTGTTTTGAAAACATTTATCTGCATATTGTTTCCTCCATTAGATTGTAAGCTTCTTGAGGACAGGGACTGTCCTTTGCCTCTTTTCATATCCCAAGCACTTAGCACAGCATCTAGCACATGATAGACACTTAATAAATGTTTACTGATTGATGTTATTGATTAATTGATTAAAGGTTACCTATTCCAACTTCACGTCTTAGGAAATAAAGAAACTGACATCTAAAATTCTTTAATGACTTACCCCAGCTCATGCTGGCACTGTGGAAGAACTTGGATTCAAACTCAGGTCCTTTAATTCCCAAAAAGGTAAGTAGTTTAATAAAGTAGAAAGAGTACTAGACCTGACACCTGAATTAAGATCCAAGCTCATTTACCAACTGTATGACCTTAAGTAGAGTTATTTGTAGAGCCCTTGGTAATCATGTCCGGTTTGTCATCTACATGTCTCTTAGTCCTTGACATACACTGCCATCAGTAACTACTGTTCTGAGGACATTACTACCAATGCCTAATTTATTCAAAGCGGAAGGAGAAAATTAAAAGTTCCATCCTTCCCCTTTGCTACTCTTTGCTACTCAAGAGTCATCACCTTAAAGAGTTCCAGAAGCTTGAAGACATCACTGCTAGAGTCCCTTCTGTGATACACACAGGCCCAGAGTTATGTCTAATTCTTTCAGCCAGTCTTAATGTATTTCCTGTCAGCATTATCTGATTTTATTCAATGGTTAAAATACTTCACTCCTTCCAAATTAATTAAAGACTTGTTCACCTCTAGTTTATAATCTCAAATGATTGACTTTTGCTTACCTTAATTGGACCATGGGGTATGGAACATCCTTCTTACCTTTAAAATCTGTTTTCCTTATGTTTGCCTTTATCTTTGTGGCTGGAAAAAAATCCAGTATTTATTCCATTGTTCCATCCCTACCACCTAGCTCCATCCTTCCTGTCTTCCAAGTACATTTATTAATGGAAATCACAAAAAATTCAAAAGAAAAATTGAGATGTAAACTTTAGCCCATAGTCTAAACACTTGATAAATTGAAGTAGAATCTTCCCCTCATTATGCAGTGTTGTAGGGAGTACATTACTTTCTTCTAATATAGTTACTGTTAATCTCTCTTTTTTTATTATTCTTTAGTACTCATCAGTGTGGAATTCTTAAAATTACCATTCAAAAGTTGAGGCAAAATAGATTTTTACTGCATCTGACAATATACATTTTTGAATTGCCTCTTTGGGGAAGGAGATGCAAAGTCAAACTGTGAATCAAATATTGGGTTCCTGGAGCAAATATCCTCACAACACCCGTTAATGGAAATCTAGCCATTATCTGCAATGCGAAAAGGAAAAAAATTCAGAGAGATTGTTACTTGGCACTACATTTTTTTTTACGTGAGTTAAAGTTTCAGAATAGAGTTATTGATTGTTATATATCTTAGCAAATGAAATTTCCATTCCCTGTCCCAAAAAATCTACATATGGGAGATACCAATTTACATTGTGTTCCTTAGGTATTGATGTCTCAGTACACTACATTATATCTAAACATATACTTCTCAGCTTCATCCTAAGTTATCCTGTCATGAATGAACGAATAAATGAATGAAGAGAGAAGTACCTATTATGGCAGATAGTTGATAAAGTGGATACAGTACTGGACCCAGAGTCAGGAAGACCTACATTCAATCTCAACCTCCAGAACTAATTACCTCTGTAACTCTAAGTCATTTAACCTCAATCTACCTCAGTTTCCTCATCTGTAAAATACAGATAATAATTGTTATGAACCTTCCAAAGTTGTTATGAAGATAAAATGAGATAATATTTGTTAAAATGCATATATAAATGCTAGCTATTAGCTTTTATTGTTATTAAATAGTTTTCAGGCACTGTGCTAAGTGCTGAAGATTCAAATGAAAAAAGCAAGACAGTCCCTAACTTTTAGGAGACTTCATTTTAATAGGAGAAACTAGCACATTTTAAAAAGTGGTGACAAGGGAGAGGTGTTTGGATCTGAGGAATTACACGGATGGTTACTTGATCCATAGTGCAGACATCTGACATCCTTTCCAGAAGCAATGGGTTTGATTGTTAAATTGAACACACAAGACTCAGATGCCTTCAAAGACCAAACATAAAATGGAAGTATATAAAGTACACAATGGAGTGATAAAAGGTCCTCAATTGAGCTTGTCGGCCTTTACTTTTGGACAGTATAATAGTTATAGTTTTATTTTTAAAAACCAGAGAGATCCTTTTGGGAAAGAGGTGGTAGACGATGGGTGTGGAACATCTCACATACTGTCAGTTGCTCTCCGGAGCAGCTATTTATGCTGAATTGTTTTTCTTGGTTATAAGTAAGTATTTTATAGTGGTGCAGGTGGTTTACTGGGAAGTTTTCCTGATATAAAAAAAATAACCATCATCATAAAAACTTCTTTTTCCCAAAAGAAAGTAGGGAAAGGACTTAGGAAAGAGCAGGCAAACTCAGCCAGTGATCTTGCACCTATTCAGAAGGAAAGCATATCAAAGTGCCTGGTTTACACTCCAAAAATCCATCAGTAAGATTGAACTATGTCTCTTTCAAGTGCAATTTTCCAAAAATTGTCATATTTACCCTTGAGTCCATTCTTCTTCCATATATGGTGAGTTCTTACTTAGATGTATCAGCCATTTCCAATCTACTACTGGGTCCAGGGCCATGCAGACATTTATGAGATTTTCAACATCTGGTAATAAATTCCTTCTGATATAATCCTTTAGAGGAACTTTGTGAAGCATTCCGCAGCTTTGTCTCTGAGGGACAAATGTTCATAAATAAAATATTTATCTACATAGGAAAGAAAGTCTCTCTGGCCAAGATGTACTATGAAAGCAAAGATCTTCAGGATAAGAAGGGCTAGAAGGCCATGTTCAAAGTCTATATGGTATCCCAGCATTCCCCTGGACATTCAATGTTGACAGGGCTAGTGAGTCCACCAGGACTTCTAAAATTTCCCCATGGTGCAGAAAGCCAGAAAACTCTGGGAGCTATTCTATAGCATATTACTCTTCGATCTTCCTCCAAATCCTTTAATTACCTTTTTCAGATAGTTGCCTTAAAAAAATAAACCTGGCTTATACTCAATGATTATATCTATATTTATGAAAGGTAGTCAATAGTTTCAGAATTCAGAAGGGGTCTAATCAGCTATGTCCATCTACACAGTGGCTTAGACAGGAGCCAAAAGTATTAGTTACCCTAAATGTATCACCAAATAATTAGCAATAACAACAAAAATATAATGTAAATAATGCCTGTATGTAGTCAGAAGCCAGCTTATATCTGCTAGAAGTACTTTCAAATAAAATTTACCATTAATTTCAAAATTTCAAAAATCATTACATGAGACAGAAACAATAATTCATTGTTTTCTGTTTGTTTCTTTGCAAATTAACATCTTCTAAGCTATCCAATTTGGAATTTCTGGAATGTGAAAGCAAGTTTACCTTCATCAATTTCTCCTTGAGGTGATTATTTCCAAAGGGTATATAGTACTCTGGTCTAGCAATCAGAAGGCCTGGGTTTGAATTTTACTTCTCTATTTACAGCATAATTAATAATAATAATAACAATAACAACAACAAGAGCTAGCATTTTTAAAGTTCTTACTATGTATCAAGACATTTGCTAAGTGCTTTACAATTATTATCTCATTTAACCCTAACAACTCTGGGAGGTAGATTCTATTATTACTCCCATTTTACAAGTGAAGAAAGAACAACAATAGAAGCTAACATTCATATATAGCACTATGTGACAGGCATTATGCTAAGTATTTTACAATATTATCACATTTGATCCTTTCAACAACTCTTAGAGGTAGGTGACATTATTATCTCCATCTTACGAATGAAGAAATAGTAATAATAGCAATAGCTAACATTTATATAGTGCTTACTATGTGCCAGGCACTGTGTTAAGCACTTTACAGTTATTATAACAACAATCATACAAGGTAGGTGCTAGTATAACCCCCATTTTACATGTGAGAAAATTGAGGCAAACAGAAGTTAAGTGACTTACTCAGAGTAATACAGCTTGTATATGAATTTAAACAAATACAGTCACCCTTTTGAGCCACAGTTTCATGATTTATAAAATTGGAAAAGTAAGCTCTGCTTTGCCTATTTAGGAATACAAAATTTAATTCTGGACAGATACTTAGGACTAATTCACTCAAGTTCTCATTTTATAGATGATGATGTTGAATATCAGATAAAATAAATCACTTGCCCAAGATCACACGATAAGTAAGCAGTAGAATCAAAATCATGATCACGCAGCATAGATTTAGTTCTGCAAGGGTCCTGAAAGATCATAATGACCAAAGCCCTCATTTTACAGATGAAGAAACAGAAGCCAAGAAAAGCAAAGGGACTTGTCTAGAATCCCTGTGCCAGTATGTAGCAAAGTCAGGATTTGAACCCAGAGTCTCTGGCTCTCAATCCATCATTCTTTTCACTATATTCTCTCCTCAGGATTTTTGTAAGAATCAAATAAATTAACTTATGTAAAAAATGTTTTCTAAACTATAAAGCATGTAGCTAAAGAGCACTCAAAGAGCCGCAGAGATGCCCATGGGGACCATGAGTAGGCTGTTACACATACCAACAAGGAACTTTGGAATTTCTGTAAGGAATAACATCAAAGAACTATATGACTTGGCGGGGAGGGGCAGGGAATGAGCTATTCATGTCTCAAGAGCAAGAAGTGACCAATGGATAGCTTATCTATCCATTAGGAACCACAGAGGTGGAAAACTCATCCTGTAGATGCCTATGGTGAACTTAGGAGAGGAAACCGACAGGATGGGCAGGTACAGACAAGTTGTTATCTGCATCACTACAGGGAGTGGCTATGATGATGGGCTCATAGATCCATTTGTTAGAGTCTGATCTGCATGGTTGGATGGCCCACTCATATCAATGAAATCACAGTTCCATAAGAGTATTTGATCATAAAGTAAGTTTTCATCGTTAGGTTCTCTTGTTTCCTTCAAAATTCATATCAAGTACATGAATGACTTGGTTCATGTGTGGCTAGTGCCTATCTGAGCAACAAAAAAAATGTATTTATTCTACATGTACTTATGTGTATATATGGCTTCACTTGATAAAATGCAAATTTCTTGAGGATAAGGACTGTCTGATATTTTCTTTCTTTGTACTGTTAGCACAGTACCTGGTAGATATTAAATGTATGGTACATGTTTGTAAATTGATAATACTAGCTAGCATTTAGACAGCACTTTAAAGTTTGCAAAATAATTGATAAATATTATTTCATTTTATTCTCACAACAACCCTGAGAAATAGGTGCTATAATTATTCCCATTTTACAGATGAGGAAACTGAGCTAAGCAGAGGTTAAGTGACTTGCCCAGAATCACACAGCTAGTAGATAATTAAGATTAGACATTAATTCTGGTCTCCTTGCTGGCAGGGCCAGGGTTCCATCCACTACACTATCTCATTTCCTCAGTCACAAATTTGATCATTACTAGTATTACCCAGAGACATAAAACTTGAGTCAGTCAGGCTACCAGCATAACCAATTCTTTTGATTGTTAATCAGTGTCTGTTATGGAACAGCTTGATCTGACAGATAAAAGGTGACATCTGCTTTTAAATGTGTGATCTTCACCGTAAGAGGTGACAGAAAAAAAAATTGGAGAATGCACGGTAAGCCCTAGGCCAATACAAAGGGAGGGGATGGGAAGAGAGCTGACAATTCAAATGCCATCTTCAGAAAGCATGTCTCCATCTCATTGCCCTTCCTGCTGTGTTGGTAGCCTGACTCATCACTTGGTCCTAAAGTGTGGGCATCATGAGTTGGGCTAAAGTGAGAGCCAAATGAGGTACTTAGGCCTATTTTCCTATTCAAGGTGGCCTTCGGAAGAGCAGCCCTTTCATTAGCTATTTAATTGTCCTGGGAAGCCTTGAATCAATATTGTGATTTCCTGTTTGCACCTGCCAGCAGTTAACAATCTGCTCCTTTTTCCAGAGCCTCTCTCTAAATCTAACATGGCAACTCTAAAGAGGAGAGGGGGTGGGGGAGATGAGCAAGAAGGCTCTCAGGCCAAACAACTCGGAGAATTCAAAATATATTTAATAATATGAAATATGTGTTCATGACCTGAAAGGAACGAAACAACTCTGGAGAACCTCTAGTAGGCCCCAAAAACTTCTGGATGTGACAGAAGCAAAAAAAAAAAAAAAGAAAAGAAAAAAGTGAGCTCTGGAGCAAAGTAGAATTATTAATAGAAGATTCAACTTGAATCCTTCTCTTAGGAGAATGATGGGAGAAGGCATCAGGGAAGATTGTCTTAAATGCATCTTTTTTGATAAAACAATAAAACATTTGTGGTTTCACAGCTTTTTGCTTTTACATGCAAAAGGCCACATAAAGTTACAGCTGCTAACTATACCACAACAGGGGATGCTGTCTGACTTTCATGCTCTGAAAATTTTTATTTTCTTCAAGAAGGTCCTTTTGGAACCTCCATAATACATATATTTTCATTCTCTCTTGCCCAATCTACTGCACAGCTTGTTTAAGAAGGGGATGTTAAAAATATCTTATCCATAACAATGAAAACTCTTTGGGAGTGGAGATTATTTTATTTATTCGCAATGCCTGGTACATTAGTCATTTAATAGATGGTTGCTGATTGATTGATTGCTCAAATTCATATCAATAAATTATTTTCTGCCTCAGGGGTTTTTAACTTTTTTTATATCATGGATCCTTTTGGCAGTTAGGTTAAAACTATCAATCTCCTCTCTCTCTCTCTAACTGTCTTTCTGTCTGTCTCTCTCTCTCTCTATTTTAATTCATAAAGTAAAACACACAATTGCAAAGAAAACCAATTTTTTTAGTTATCAAAACATATGCTAAAAAATGTATAGACTCCAAGTTAAGATCCCTTGTTCTGGAACTATACACTCATTGGTCAGTGGATTATCACATGCAAAGGGCCAAGAACTTCATGGGTTTTCATGACCAAAGAATTGATCATTAAATAGCCAGCCTACTGTGGCCCAGGCCCTCCAAATTATCCAGTTTTTGAAAAGTTTTTGCAAAGTGGATTGATTCTATCAATGGGATTATACTCAATGCTTTTCCCTCATGGTAGAAAACCGGCCAGAACTTTTGTTTTATGGACAGTCTTCACAACACTCGGGGTTACCTCCATACCACAATGAAGTGCTAGAATAGGAAATTACAGAACATTTTATTTAGACCACCATAATTAATTGTTTTGAATCATTCTGGTGAAGCCTATGGACCCCTTCTCAAAATATTGTTTCTAAATGGATAAGCTAAAATATGTGCAAATACAAAGAAAAAACAATTATATTGAAAGATAGTTATTAAAACATGCTTTTAAAATATGTTCACAGTCCCTAGTTTAAAAAACCCATGTTCTCAGGAGGACATTATACCTAGTATCAGCCACATTGTGCAATGATCAACTATGACTGACTTAGTTCTCAGCAATACAATGATCTGACAAGTTCAAAAGACTATTGATGGAAAATGCTATGCACATCCAGAGAAAGAACTGGGGGAGTCTGAATATAAATTGAAACATACTATTTTGACTTTATTTTGTGTGTGTATGTGTGTGTTGTTTTCCCTTTTGTTTTGTTTCTTCTCCCCCAACATGACTAATATGGATATATGTTTTACATGATTGCACATATATAACCTATATCAAATTGTTTGCATCTTAGGAAGGGAGGGAGAAAATTTGGAACTCAAAATTTTATATAAAAATGAATGTAAAAAATAGTCTTTACATGTAACTAGAAGAAATAAGATACAATCTACTGGGGAAAAAATAAAATAATATAGTATATAACAAATTCAACTCAATTCTTTCAAGCCTAAAAAAAAAGGATCTATGTTCTACTACCTATTTAAAAGCATATGGCTTGATTTTTATATGAAAATGAATCTTGGCTTAGTCTACAGAAGCTGCAATATAGGGAATCCCGGTTTGGGTAGCCTTACTTCTCAGTCAATAGAAAGTCAATAGAAGTTCACTGAATCTCCTGTATTTATTTTTCAGCTCTTCAGGTTTTCTCTCTTTCCAAGCCTACCTATTATTACTTTACACATAGATCTGATGGGCCTGGTAATTTCATTTCCCAGTCCACAGAACATCAGAAGCAGGGTTGGTAGGGGCAAGCAAGCTGGCAGCTGTGCAAAATGTCAACTGACAGACTGAGAGCTGAGAGGAGAGACAGAAATGAGGACAAAAGTTGACACAAGAACTTGAAATACTCTGTTACCCACATTTAGCATAGAAACACAGAGCCCTTCATATCTCAATAGGCCGAGAAAACTTTCACAATGTAGCACAAAAATGGATATTTTTAGTGACAACCCTGAGTTTAATGACGGTTAAACTGGACTCTCGGTATATAACCTCTGTTGAGGAAGTCACAGAAGTGGGCACTATGTATTAGAAATATTTACAACCCAACACTACTAAAAATAAAAAAGGTTTTGGCACTTAAAGGTCCAGGAGTGGGAAACCTGCAGTCTCAAGGCCATATATGACCCTCTAGGTCCTTGGTTGAGGTCTTTTGACTGAATCCAAACTTCAGAGAAAGAGATTTGTTCTCTGAAGTTTGGATTCAGTCAAAGGGCTGCCCTTAAGGACCTAGAGGGCCTCATGTGGCCTCAAGGCTGCAGGTCCCCACCCTGGCCCCTTTTTTTGCTCTGGAAAAATCCTTATTCTTAAGACTATAGTGAGGTGATTTAATGGACTCTTAAGGCTACAGCTGCCTCCTAACTCAGTTCCTGAGGCCCCTTCTCCCATTGGTAAGCTCTTTTAGAACCTATGTTTGGGGGAAAGGTCCCAGAATAGATATCTCTCATTCTTCAAATTTAGTCACCATACCCCCCCCAGGGTAAACCCTTCCTCACTCTACTCCTTTTTCAATTTCCCTGCGCATTATCCTCCCCACTTAGAATGTAAGCTCCTTGAAGGCAGATACTCTCTTTTTTGCTTATATTTGTATCCCCAGCACTTAGCTCTGTGCCTGGCACATAGTAAGTGTTTAATAAATGCTTATTGACTATATTTTTTACTAACTGTAAAATTCCTCTTATTCCCTGGCAAGGCTACATGTATGAAGTGTCAGTGCTTGCCAGAGAGCAACCTTTTGATATATGTATACAGAGAAGGTACAGAGCAGATAGATTATAGGGTCATCTTTCTGACCATATTTTCAATTTTCAATTGAATTTTCAATCAATTCATTTCACTTCAAAACTGAGTCATGTCCTCTTCTTGTATCAAGCTGATAACATGGGTAGGGCTGGGGGGAAGAGGGAAGACTGTAATGATTTAGTTCACTGTTAAATTACAGGAATGTGCCTTTAAACGCTAGCAACTGGCTAACTTCTGCCACCAGCAAAATTTGACAGATTGTGCTTGTGATGATATATCTGTTTTACAACCTGATGTTTTCTCTTCCTTGAGGGGACTAGACACACACACACACACACACACACACACACACACACACACACACAGAAAAAGCAATTATCCTTCTGGCAGCTAGATGGTGCAGTGGATAGAGTGCCAGACCTGGAGTCAGGAAGGCCTGAGTTCAACAGGCCTTAGATATTTACTAGCTGTGTAACCCCGAGCAAGTCACTTAACTCTGTTTGCCTCGCTTTCCTCATCTATAAAATGAGCTGAAGTATCTTTTTCCAAGAAAACAAGAGCAAGGAAAATGTTTCACTTTGCTAGACTCAGTCATTATCATTCTGTTTTGGTGATAATTCCTAAGACAACAGCCATAAATTAAATCAATGCCCAGGAAAATTAGACCCAGACTAATTAAATGACAAAAAAATCAAAAGACTTCTCTAGAATGCTTCCAAAATCTAAAGCATTTGACAAATTTGAGAGGTTTTTAAAATGTTATTGATATTGCTTTTTCATTAGTAATTTCTAGCCTTTGGAGGAAATGAAACCATCAGTAATGGTTTATGTGACTTATGACACTTCTCAATCTACCCAAAAATTGACATATGGCCTACATTTTTTTTAATTGAAGAAAATTCAAATTAATTTTCTTTTGAGTATACTACGGCTTTCCCTTAACATAATTCATGGTATAGTAGATAATAACTGAGGAAATAATCTGAGCTACATGTTTTATTAGCAAAACAAGCATAATAAACAAGTCAATGGACTCCCCAGTCAGTCCAAAGACCCGGAATTCAAAGTGAGATGGATTTTTATGTATTAAAAACAATTAATCAAATAAAACAATTAATTAAAAGAAAATAATTAGCCAGGATACAAAATTAGGTAATCTAATTTCTAATGGGAAGAAAGATTAGGGACCTTCCAAATTGGAAGGGGAGAATAAACAGGTATAATTCCCTGAAGTCAGAAAAAGAGGTGTCCCACTCCTCCCAAATGTCTATATTCAATCAAAGGATCATAGAAAAAGTAACTGATTGACCAGCATAGAGCCAGTTTTCAGATAAGACGTATGGGTTGCTTGAGATGTTTAATTATGAAAAAATTACTTGAATCAGTCTTCAAATCTGACTGAGTTTCTGGTCAGCATGACCTAGGTCCTTAGTAAAGGGTCTCTAAGCAACAGGTAGAGGTGGTCCAGCTACCCAGCCATGCAGGGAATTGTTCAAACAATACAATAAAGTTTTCCCACAATTCCCATAATTGAATAAAGTTTCTCACAAGACAGAAATTGGACTAGACCCATAATTGATTAAAAAGGGAGCTGAAGCTAGCTCCAGAAGTGAGTCACAAGATGGTTCACTCATTTCCCACAATGGTATAAGGAAACAACACTGATTTCAAGGTTAGAGAACTTGGGTTTGAAATCTGATTCTGTCACTTACTAGGTCATTGACCTTGGGGCATTTAGTAAACATTTGTTGGATGAATAAAAGGGAAGAAATCAATAAGCAAATTCTTCCTTCTTTCTAATAGAGGTCACAGGTCACAAATGAAAATGCAACAGAATCAAAAGCTTAGCTACCCTGATTCACCACAGCTCATTCAGGCAACCAGGTGTTTCCAGACCAGTCCAATTATTCATAGGGCCTTAGGGAATCAGTCCAACAATTTTTTGTGTGTGTTGTTAATTTTGGCCACTGTCAATTCAATTCAACTCAACAAATTATTCTATTAAGCACATTACTACATGCCAGGCACTGTGGTAGGTGTTGAAAACACAAAAATAAAAATGAAGTATTTCCTCTACACAGATAAGTAAATACAAATATGGATAAAGTTATTTCCAGGGGTGAGCAATGATTACTAACAACTGGAAAGATCACGCAGGAGGTGGCCACTGAGTTATACATCAAAAGGAGCTAAGAAATGAGAGAGGAAATATCAGAGAAGTGGTTTTGAATGAGCTCAACCAATTCATGCAACAACTCCCTCATAACACAATGGGATAACAGATGCAGCTAACAGGGATTTTAAATTAAAATGCCAGAGCTACATTCTGAATAGTATCCACCTATAATACAAACTGTGAATTATTACTGAATTTATGTGAGTTAAATAGGTTAGTTCTGCAACCTTGTCAGACTTTAGATCTGTAGAATTTGGGACTCAATGGCATAAAGAAAGAGAAGAGTAAAACTTATAAGATCTGCCTTTGATCTCCTTCATTCTAGAAAAGTACCTCTGGAATTTCAGTGTTTCTCATCTCTGCTGGGTTTCAATTGGCTCATCCCCTTCCCCTCAACAAATGAGTGGAAGAATGTTGAACTCAAACATGAAAGTGCAACAGCAGGCTACAGAGAACGCAGCTCTTAGGCTCACTGGGTGATCAAGGCAGTACATGCACCACATGTGTCATCTCTGTCCATCTGGCCCAGTCACCATGGCCAAAAAAAACAACACAAGCGAATGACAAAAGAAAATCCACATCCCTGTCCTTTGAAAAGCATGTTGAACTTCATCTTGGCCAAATATTTTCTATAAGCCATTTGAATTATGAATTGATTATTTCCTATTTATTGTGTTATTTCATTTTTGTCACAGTTTGTTTGCACAGAGTTCTTTGCTTATTGTCTGCCCGTTAGATTGGGAGCTCTTCTAGGGGAGGGACTGTCTTTTAAGCCTTTCTTTGTATCTCCAGTACTTATTACAATGCCTGGAACATAAAAAGTTCTTAATAAATAATTGTTGCCTGACTGACTGACTGGCTCATTATGTGCAATGTTTTGGCCAGGTTGATTTGCTACCTTGGATCTCCCAGTCAGCTTTTCTTCTCCAAGCTTACAAAATAGAAAAGAAAAGGAAATATCTTACTCTGACTCTTTCTAATAGCATGGAAATAGCATAACTGAAAGATGACATGATAATTGTCTTCAAGGATTGTCAAATGCAAGATGGATTAGACTAATTCTGCTTGGCCACAGAAGGAAGATCTTGGAGCTATTGACGGGAGTCTCCTGGAGGTGGATTTAAGCTCAAAGTAAGAAACAACTTCCCAAGAAATCGATCTTCCAAAAATGGCATGGGATACCATAGGAGATAGTTGGTCCCACCTCACTAAAGGCAGCCATGAAAAGGATTGATGACTACTTGTTGGGTATCAAGGTTATATCCTAAGCTTTCTATACTTTCTTGGTAACCTCAGCAAGTCCCATGAGTTTAAATATCAATCCCATACAAATGACTCCCATATCTACACATCCAGACTAAATCTTTCCCCTAATCTTCAGTCTCACATTACCAATTTTATTAAAATTACCTATTTCAAATTGGATTCCAGGAGACATCTTAAATTCGACATGTTCAAAATTGAATTCATATCTTTTCATAAACACTTCTCTATTCCAAAATCACTGTTTCTGTTGAAGGCATCACCATCTTTACTGTCTCCCAGACTCATAACCTAGCAGGATCCTGGATTTCTCCCATATATCCAGTCAGTTGCCAAATCTTGTTGTTTCTGCCTTTACTACATTTATCACATCCAACCCATTTTCTCCACTCACATAGCTACCACGTTCATTCAGGCCTTCACCATCTCCTAACAAGATTATTCCAATAGCCTCCAGGTTTCCTCTCTCCAATTCATCCTACATACTACTACTACTCAATCAATTCCCATGGCTTCCAATTACCTTTAGGATCAAATATAAACTTTGTTTAGCTTTTAAAGCATTTTTAAACACAATCTGGCTCCGATCTATCTTTTCAGCATCATTGGACATTCCATCCCCTCAAACACTTTGCAATATAGCCAAAGTGACTCTCCCTCTGTTCCTCACACAAGATATAACACCTTTCCTCTCCATATCTTTGCACTGGACATCCCACATACCTGAAATTCACTTCCTCCTTACCTCTACCTTATAAAATCCCCCTTTTTCTTTAAGATGCATCTTAGGTACCATCTTCTGCATGAATCCTTTCCTGATCTCCTCAAATGCTATTCCCCTTTCTCCCGAACTACTTTGTATTTAACCTCTTTGTACATATTTGTATTTCCTACCTTTATATTTATGCTATATGTAGTTATGTGTCTTATTATCTCTCCCATTAGAATGTAAGCTTCTTGAATATTAGGATTGTTTTATTCTTTGTACTTACATTTACAGTGCTTAGCACAGTGCCTGACACATAGTGGGTAATTAATAAGTACTTGTCAATTGGTTGATTGATCAAGCAGAAGAGATTCTCATTAGGGTATAGATTTACAATTTATATAATTACAATTTTATTTATATTTATTTAAATAATTGTATTATATAAACTATATACAATTATATAATATAATTGTATAATTATATAATTATAAGATTTATATAATTAGTGCAGAATTTACAATTCTGAGGGTAAGATTTATATAAATCTTACCACATTTGTGTATGTACACTTTATACATGTGCATATAATATATGAGGCAGCTAGGTGACACAGTGGATAGAGTACTGGGCTTGGAATCAGGAAGACTCATCATCAGGAGTTCAAATCTGGCCCCAGACATTTACTACCTGTGTAACCCTGAGCAAGTCAGTTAACCCTGTTTGCCTCAGTTTATCATCTGTAAAATGAGCTGGAGAAGGAAATGGCAAACCATTCCAGTATCTTCAACAAAAAAACCCCAAATGGTGTCATAAAAAGTTGGACACTACTGAAAAATGACTGAACAACAACAAATGTATCATATATAGCATATATAATGCACTGTGGTACATAAAAGTATTATGTGTCACATATAATGTTTATGATACATTTAAGTTATTGCATCTTAAAACTGCACTAAGACTTTTGGAATACCATGTGTGTATATGTATATGTGTGTATGTGTTCATATTATAGAATGTAGGCTGATTTTACAACCTTGTTAGGTTTTTTTTTTCCATATGAAGGGGGGATATGGCATATACTTCAATGGAATAAATACAGGCTACCCACTACCCTTTTATAAAACCAAATCTGGATTGTATAAAATCTGCATGTAGCCACTAATGGGTGTTACTTTCCCAGAATTTACTCATATGTTATATTGGTTCCTTTTTAAAGAGATTACATTTTAGGGGGTTTGGGGGTTACCACTTTTCATACCAATGCATTTTGCTTACTATAAAAAAAAATTTTAATTTGTATTATCCAGATGATTGCTCAACCTTCCAATATGTCTGTTGAGACCGCCCAAAGAATAAACCAGGATTAGAAATAGAAACTATAAATGCCAAATAAAAACCAACCCATCTGTTTTTATTCTTCAAATTCATTAAAATGCTAAAAAGGGGGTAGAGGGAAAGGAGGTGGCAAAGTGAGGGCAAGCGATCTTGAGTTTTTAAAGCCTTTTCATATCAGTCACCAGTGCTGAAAGCAAAAAAAATTCAAGGCTATCCATTTAAATACATGGTCTTCATGTGGACTGCTTGCTTTAGGAATGCTCAGGACATTTGGCCAAAATTCAAAAGTTTTCTCCTAAGCTAAGAATAAGATAGGCATTGTCATAATCAACCACTCTGGGACCAAAAGCATCTTAAAGCGCTTGATGATTTTTAGCCTGGTAGCTTTTTCAGTCAACTCTTCAGGATTCAGTTTTACTCAAAACCTTGCTGTGTCTTTTTTTTTTATTTCCAGATGTCATATTTCTTTTAAATAACTGTGGGGATGTCAGATCAAATTAGCCCTTTCATTTCAGAAGTGAAAACCTCTAGTGAGGAAAGATAAATGTTTATGGCAGATTGGACAATAAAGTGCTGTCTCATGAGGACCAGGCCTTACGCTAGAAAAGTGACTCTTAACGTTTAACATCTCATTCAGGAAACTGAGTTGTTTCTCCTGTCATTGAAAATGACTTCTGGCTTAACCACAACTTACCACACTAAATGTATTCTAACCCGTTCCCTCACTTTGCTATTTAACAAATTAATTCTGGGCTTTTACTGATGGACTTGGGTTGGTAACATGACTAGTTCAGGTATCATGCTGTATTTCATGGCCATTTAGCTCTATTAACTAGAATATGGTGCTAATAAAACCAAATTCAAGAGCTTGAATCCCCAAATGGCCAATTACCTTTACTCTCTTCCAAACACCCACAGACTACAGCCCTGATGCCAGCCACTCTTCTCAAAAATATGCACTATTAGTCACAAGGGATACCACATTAGATAGGGTAGGTGGATGGAGCTGTGCAATTCATTGACACTGCCAAAAACATGTCTAAGGCCAATGTTCTGCTAGCAATGGGTTTCAAAAGTTTCACCCACATAAAGAACTTGTTCAAATTTATAAGAATATGAATCATTCCCCAGTTGATAAATAGTCAAAGAATATGAACATGAAGAGGCAGTTTTCAGATGAAGAAATCAAAGCTATTTATTGTCATATAAAAAAATGCTCTAATTCACCACTGATTAGAGAAATGCAAATTAAAACAACTCTGAGGCACCACCTCATACTCATCAGATTGGCTAATATAAAAAAAATGTTGGAGGAGATGTGGAAAAATAGGGATACTAATGCACTGTTGGTCGAATTATGAATTGATCCAACCATTATGGAGAGCAATTTGGAACTATGCCTAAAAGATTATAACGTTCTGTGATCCAGCAATACCACTACTAGATCTGTACTGCTAAAGAGATCAAAGGACAAGGAAAAGGACCTATATGCACAAAAAACATATTTATAGCAGCTCTTTTTGTTGTGGTAAAGAATTGGTAATTAAGGGAATGTCCATCAGTGAAGAATGGCTGAACAAATTGTGGTGCATGATTGTGATGGAATACTATTGTGCTATTAGAAATGAGGAGCTGGTGGATTTCAGAAAAACCTGGGAAGACTAACTCAAACTAATACAAAGTGAAATTAGCAGAAGCAGGAGAACATTATATAGAGTAACAGCAATATTGTACTGTCAACCATTTTCATTACTGCAGTTCTCAGCAACTATTCTCAGAGGTGATCATGCCATTCTCAGCAACATAATGATCCAAGATTATTCCCAAAGGACTTACAATGACAAATGCTATCTACCTCCAGAGAAAGAACTAAAGGAGTCTGAATGCAGACTGAAGCACACTTTTTAAAAACTTTATTATTCTTGGGGTTTTTTGATCTGTGTTTTCTTTTGCAACATGGTTAATGCGGAAATATTTTGCATGATTGTACATATATAATCTATATTGCATTGCTTGTCTTATGAAGGAGGGGGGAGGGGAAGGGAGAGAATTGAGACCTCAAAATTTTTAAAATTGAATGTTAAAAAATTTATGTTTACACGTACTTGAGAAAAAATAAACACCGTATGTTAAAAAAAAACAATTTTCAACTTTATATATCGAGTGGCATGTTGCCAATAGGAAGCTAGAGTATTGGACATGGAGTCCAATATTGCCTCAGATACTTACCAGACATTGGACCATGAGCACCTCACTGAACCTCTTTTAGTATCAGTTTCCTCATCTGTAAAATGAAAATAATAATATCACCTATTTCACAGGGCTAATTGGGTTTTGAGTGAGAAAACTTGTTTAAAGTCCTTTGCCAGCTTTAAAATGCTATATTTAAAATGCCAGCTATTATTATTATTATAACTACAAGACCTAGTGTAGACAAAGTAGCTGTTATGCATCTTTCTACAGTTTTTCTGTCATTTGTTAATTTAACAACCAGATAGAATGAGACCTTCAGGTCTTTGAAACTTTTATATTTAGTCAAACCAAGTCGAGGAAAAAAAAAAACATTCCAATTCTCCTTTTTGATTTCTTTCCTTTGCACCTGAATCTTATCAAATGCTATGGGGATTTTTGGTAGGTTCTTTTTTGTTATGGCATGGGATTGTTAGCATATTGGTAGAAAAGGATAGGATTGCTGATTTGTGTATATTTATGTGCTCGTTTGTGTGTTTTTAACTTCTATATTTAGTCCTTCCAAGATCACCACATAAATTTGCCTTACAGGAGCTTAAAGGAGAAAGAGTAAACCTCACTGCTGGAAAGATCTCACTAAAAAGAGGATTTTTTTTTGGAAAATCCTTGACATTTCAGCTGAAGTTTCCAAGGAAAACTCTTCTTCAGGACTAGCCCTACACAAAAGAAGCTGTTTGTTTTGGACAAAAAAATTAGCAATACGAAGACACAGACCATGGGGGTGAATGAAGCAAAACTTTAGAGACACTACTAGCTTAAGAGGAATTAGAATATCACTTTCTAAACCTTTCTAGCCCTGAAAGGTGTTGATGAAGCACTGAGAACCTTCAAGGACATTCATTTCCCAAGGGCAACTCATCTCCATCTTCCTGGTAAACTGGAGAATGGGAAAGAGAACCTCTTGAGATTCTGTGACTACTTTACACAAAAAAGAGAGGGATGGGGACTTGGTAGGATAGAATAGGAATGCCTAAAGACAGGGAAAGTGATCTTCCAAGGTTTTCTGAAAAGTTTGATCCAGGGCTTGAGCTCATGGACTACTTAAAAGTACAATAGACAGAACAGCATAATCCAATTTCACACTATGTCAATCTCATAGCAGTACATAAAATTTTCCTAGGATAAACTGTTCTTGGACTCTTTCTTTGTGCTCAGGGAGGAGAGGGTCATCATATGGGGGAGGGGGGAGGGAAAACATGATCATAATTTCAGTGCCTTGGTTGAAAGTATCAGAAGAATCTGCCCCTTCACCACTTAGTGGGGGAAAATTATTATTTTGAGTAAAAGAAAATCTACATCTGCTTTTGTGCAAGTTCCTTCATGGCACATCAGGCTTTTAGAGGGATAACTATGGATGTGTGTGTGGTACCTCACCCTCTCTTGAACAGGGCATGCCTGTCCCTACTGTTGGTCTGTTTTGCTATCAGGATTAACATGACTGTTTAATGGGCATCACCCCTGTGATGATAGACCTGGAAGTTCCAGGCACCTAAGTAAATGATGGCTAATCAAAGACCAGAGTCCACTAATGCCAAAGACTGTTTTCAAGTGATAAAAGTCCCTTATACTTTTTCAAGTCCCACATGTTCTTTGGAACATCCTAGGATCCTCTGGCAAAAGGCAATAGCTAATGTTTATTGACCTTGGAGGACAGTAGTACTGACTTTGAGAATAAAAATAGATTTGTCTCCTCTTAGTGTACAAACACTCGGAGTGTGCCCCCAGGGAATCTGCTGCAGAGAGTGTTTGCTTGGTTCTTCAAACTTCCGGAGGGGTCTTTCAAAGGGTCAAAAACATTTATCTCAGCAGATTGCCCAGGCACATTTCCCATTCTTTATGTACTAAATAAGCAAGCATCCTCCATCTTCAATGCAAAAGAACTGCCCAGGAGCTCTTCTGATTCTGACAAGGTGTTAAGCCTGGCCAGGTGCTGTTATCTTTACCTTTACAACCTATACAAAAAGAGAGAGAGAGAGAGAGAGAGAGAGAGAGAGAGAGAGAGAGAGAGAGAGAGAGAGAGAGAGAGAGAGAAGAGAGAGAAAGAGAGAGAGAGAGAGAGAGAGAGAGAGAGAGAGAGAGAGAGAGAGAGAGAGAGAGATTAAGTTCCTTTCCTTTCCAATCTCAGAAATCTGTGCTGAAATCAAATCCCATGAGGATACCAATCTGTTGCTTAGTATTTGGGGATTTCTTGTTGATGAATGTCATGCAGCTAAAGTCTGGCTTGGCTGCAGAGAGAAACCAGAGGAAAATAAAGATGTGCTCTCACTGGTAACATATTGTAGGGCAGGATGTTATTCTAGTGACTCATTTGCAAAAAAATGTTGTAGGAAAACTAAATGCAGACCATGACAAGTATCTATG
The DNA here is from genome assembly GCF_003287225.1 of Phascolarctos cinereus. Classification (NCBI taxonomy): domain Eukaryota; kingdom Metazoa; phylum Chordata; class Mammalia; order Diprotodontia; family Phascolarctidae; genus Phascolarctos; species Phascolarctos cinereus. The sequence continues at coordinate 186,409,688 of NW_027555958.1, forward strand.
GCTTTTACTTGAACAATAAACATGGTCACCTCAGTGGCCTGTGTTCCCTTTCCCAAGGGTTGTGTCTACCCAATGTCTATGCACTCTGTAAATTCTGGATCAATCATCTCATTGTGTTAGGAAGCATTTATTAAGTTCTTACTATTAAGCACTGAAAATATAAAAATTAAAAATGTCCTTGAGACTTTTATCTATGCAATGTCAAATATCCATACTAACAAGAACAATAATGGCATTTATATAGTGTTTTTTAAGGTTTGCAAAGAACTACATATGATTATGATCTATGCTAAGGACATAACAGGAGATTTACAAAAGCATGCAGATTTAATTCATTTACTCAATAAGCATTTTTCAAGTGCCTACTCTGTGCAGAATATAGTACTAAGTATTAGGGGAGAGACAAACATAGGGATTATAGACCAATAATGTTTTCACCAGATCTGCCAAGACCAGAACCAATCAGGGCTATGCTAGCACAGAAGCCCACCAGGAGTTACTTAGGCTGGATGGTCCCCATGAAATCATTCTCCCTACCCAACATGTTCCCCAAACAAAATTAAGGTAGATAATGGCCTTGTGGAGATTACTTACTATCTAAAGGGGGATAAGATAATTCTATGACATAACATCGTAAGTAAATTCTAGAGGTACAAAGCCAGGATTATCATGGAGGTCATTACCAACCAAGAAGAAAATTATGACTAACTGAAGAAAGTTTCATGGAGTAGGTGGTATGAAAGTACCATTAAGGTTGTTGATTAACTGACTAATTGATATGGAACACAATGAACTAAAGGCTTTGGTATTTTGTAGATATGGCAATATCTATGGGGCAGCCAGGTAGCACAGCAGATAGAGTGCTAGGCCTGAGGTCAGGAAGACTCATCTTCCTTAGTTCAAGTCTGGCCTCAGATATGTACTAGCTGTGTGATCCTGGACAAGTCACTTAACCATTTGCCTCAGTTCCTCATCTATAAAATAAGCTGGAGAAGGGATGGCAAGTAGCTTTGCCAAGAAAACCCCAGATGGGGTTACAAAGAGTTGGACACAACTGAAATAACTGAACAACAACAAAAATATGGCAATGGAAGGCTAATGTGATTTGGATTACCATAATAGGGTTGTAGGACCTGAGTCTCCTGCTCTTTATCAGCTCTGCCTCGTGGTCTCCTATGTTGCCCAGAACACTGCTCATACTGAAACACCATAATGTCATATCTGTCTAGCTCAGATAGCAAGTAGTGCAGCAACTTTTCTTTTTTCAAAATTAATTTATTTTTGTTTTCAACGTTCACTTCCATAAGCTTTTGAGTCTTAAATTTTCCTCCCTTCCCTCCCCTCACCCCTCCTCAAGAAGGTGTGCAATCTGATATAGGCTCTGCATATACATTCTTACTAAACATATTTTCACATTAGTCATAATATAAAGAAGAATTAGAATGAATGGGAGGAACCATGAGAAAGAAGAAACAAACCAAAACAAAACAAAGAGAGAGAGAGAGAGAGAGAGCAAATAGTATGCTTCAAACTGCATTCAGACTCCATAGTTCTTTTCCTGCATGTGGATAGCATTTTCCATCATGAGTCTTTTGAAGTTGTCTTATATCCTTGCATTGCTGAGTACAGCTAAATCTATCACAGTTAGTCATTACACAACGTGGCTGTTACTGTGTACAATGTTCTCCTGGTTCTGCTCACTTCATTCAGCATCAGACCATACAAGTCTTTCCAGGTTTTTCAGAAATCCACCTTGCTCATCATTTCTTATAGTACAATAATATTTCATTGCATTCATACACCACAACTTGTTCAGCCATTCCCGAGCTGATGGGTATCCACTCAATTTGCAATTCTTGGCTACCACTGAAGCAACTTTTCAATGGATGAACGAATGAATGAGTGAGTGAATTAACAGCTAATGTGGATATTTGGCATTATATAGATAAGATTCTTCAGTGATTCATCTAGCTACAGAAGTCATTATACCACCCTTCTCCAAGAATCAGTATTTCTGTCTCAGTTCCTCTGCAAAGACAATTAAGCTCCCTTTGGGTTTGTGACATTTTACTAAGCACTTAGTTTGGTCTTTACCATTCAATTAGATTATAAAAAAAGACATGTTGTAGTCCAGATTTTTCTTAAGTGAGGCACCAAATGCCTTTCTTCCCCACATACTAGCCAAAGGCATAATTCCCACAGCCAGATAAAGACACTAGATATCAAAGAAAATAACTAAAGCCTCTTAAAGGGGAACTCCTGTGTGATTTAAGATCTAAGGCATAATTGTTCATTTTGGCAATCATCATGAGGAAAAATACTGGCCTTACCCCACCACATTTAAGTAATCTCTTTGTTGACTTTACCCTGTAGCTTTAATGACCCCCAACAATATTTGTTTCTCAGCTGATCAGAAACTTGTATCTTGTCTTCTTTTGGACAGACAACTTATGTTCAAATATTTCTTCTAGCAAGGAAATGAAACTTCTCAAGGCTCTCAGTCTTATGAAAAAACACTAATACAATATATAAATGTCACTACCTGTTATCTCCCCTAAAAACTTTTAAAAGCAGAGTTATCCTGAGGGTAAAAGAATCAGAGCCCTCTCACACCACATGCTTCAAGGATGTCCAGAACAACTACAGATATTAACCCTGAAATAATATTCATGCAGACATAGAAAATACAATGCATATCAAGATATTCAAACTATCTTCCCTTAATAACTACTTTATGTTGATGTTTAGAGATTTGGGAGTGCTGGGACCCCAAAATCACAACAAAGAATTTGACCTAAGCCTTCTTTCAGCCAAAGACAAGATTTATTAGAACATGGTCATACTGGGAAGACTATTAAGGAATCTAAGCATTTGTATTGCTAATGCAAGTGGGCCAGATTTTAAGAATCTGAGCACCTTAACAGACACAAGATGGACCTGATATACAGAAAGACTGTGGGAGGAATCTAGGAGTTGCCAAGTAGTTTGGGGTGACTGGAGGAGGGGTCTAAGGAGGATCTGTATGGGAGTGTCCAGTAGATTGGGGTAAACAGAACTCCTGGGACCTAGACCACATGGCTAAGAGAGAATGGAGTTTAGCTAGGATTAAGAGTGGGAAGTGGCCAAGAGCCATAGGGAGGTAAAACAATGGAGGTCTAGGCTAGGTTAAAGGTAACAGATAATTGGGTGTAGCCAGAATGAAAGGCCAGTTGATGGGATTATAGCCTCAGGTGAACTCCAGAGATTTGGCCACTGTGGGAAGTCCAGGGTTTTTCTTTTCAGGGGTCCAGATCCCAACCCCATCACTTTAGAGTCTGGAAATATTTGGATCCTTCCAATTCAGCTCTCTTACTTTAATTAAGTCAGCCTGTTTGTCTCCACCTGACAACTCAGATCAGTTTTTGGCTTGAGTGGAAAGTACATGAGCAGTTGCTATCTCAGAAGACTTAGAATCCAGTTTTTGTTGTATGGCCATGTACCACATCAATTTCAAAGCAATAAAGTTGAAGAATACCCAAAGGGCAAGGGAGAGCCATATGTAGTTGTACACAGTGATATAATAATATAACAATAATAATATATAATAATAATAGCTAGCATTTATATAGGACTTTAAGGTTTATGAAGTATATCACAAATATTTCCTTTTATCCCAACAACTCTGAGAGGTAAGTACTATTATTATTTCTATTTTACAGCTGAAGAAGCTGAGTTAAGTAGAGGTTAAATGACACACAGCTAGTAAGTACCTGAGGCTGAATTTGAACTTAGGTCTTATTAAATTCATATCCAGTAATCTATTCACTCTCCTCCCTAGCTACCACCTAATACATGTTACAGAGAAGGAATTATACAAGTAAAGCATTATAAATGGTGGGCTCAAGGAAATTCATGACCAGAAAGAAGATAGGCTAGCTAGATAGGTTGTGCATGTCAAGAGAAGTCAAAGAAGGGTCACAGTGTGTTACATGATCTATGACAAACTTGTAGAAGTATATGGATAATAGAGGGCACATGATGGGCAAATATAAATGAGTTTTGATCTGCATCATAGAGTGAGAGTTCACATCAAGGAAATTACAGATCTATTAGAATATTGAAGTATTGCTACTAATAGTATTTTTTACAATGATTTTGTTTCTGAACAATCACTTCTAGTTCTTCTGTGGAAATGCAGCACTTAAGCCATTTCTTCCTTACTCAAGAGTGATTATAATTCTTTTGTGAATTAGCCAATAGACTAATCTTCTCTTTTGTGAGTCAAATCTGTACTCACATTAATGCAGTTAGCTGAGCAAAAGAAGTTAAGTCTTTTTCATTGACTCTGCTTTCTTCTCAGCAGGAACTCTTCTAGTCTATCCAGATATTGGGATTGGAATGAATACTTTCTTTTTGGCTCCCATCAAGCACCTGACACCTAACATCAGGACCATGCAAATTACCTTAGGGTTTTGCTTAGTATTACTAGAGGAGTTGAGTAGAATGTGAATCATTTATCTTGCATTTCTACTGCAACACCTAGGTTGCTGACTTTGTTATCTGTAATAAAATGGTAGTCAAGGGGAAAATAGTCACACAATGTGATATATCCCTAGATCCAACACTCTACAAGGGATGACATTGTTCATCTGTACTTGGTTTCATTTCCTTGGGAATAATTCACTTTTTCAAAATGCATTAATTCTGTCAGAGCACTTTGGTACTACTTAGAATGGCATGCAATTCACCTTACACAGCATACTAACATAGTATTACATGCAGAACTAGACTTCAATCAAGTAACAAAGAAGGAAAATTTTGTCTTTACCATTCCACCTTCCAAAAAAGCAACTCTGTTCATCCTTTTCCAAATACCTATCTTTTGCTATATTCCTGAAGAGCCCTGACCTCAACTTAATACCTGTTTCCTAAATAACTTATTACTTGATGAAAGCTTAAAGTATTACTCTTTTTAGAAGATGCGGTTAAACCACGTCCCCTCCATACCCACTGTCTAACACTTCCCCTGTGCATGTTCATTCTCAGATTAACTGGATTATTGGATTCTTCTTGGATTTCTTGATACACCACTCTGAGTACTGTCCTTGGGCATTTTTCTGCTCTGCAGCCATGACTAGCTCCAAGTCTATCCAACAAACCCACTTTTTTAAGATTTGTAATTCCATTTTATTTTCTCAATCAATGAAAGTTGGCCTTTTCTCCTAGCTACATCCCCAATTCCCATTCTCTTTGGCAAAGAAAGCAAAACCTATATTACAAAAGTATAATTCCCACATTAGCCATGTCAAATACATCTATACATGTATATGTAATATATATAACAATGATATGTATATGTATGTGTGTAACATATTATCATTGATCCATTGATCTGTGTATGTGTGCATATGTATGTATATATGTGTATATATGTCTCTGGGCACGTATGTGTGTGTGTCCATGATGAGTGACCCATTCAAGTCCATCACCTCCCTGTCAGGAGATGGGCAGTGTATATCAGCATAAGTCCTATGAGATTTTGGTAATTCATTGTATTAATCAGAGTCACTAAATTTTTCAAAATTGTTTGTCTTTATAATATTGTTGCAACCAACCTATTGTTAATCCCATTGTTTGCCATTTTCTGTTTTCATCTAGAACTGAAGAGTTCTACAATCTTCACTTTACCAGCAAATTATCTATATCGAGCTATATTCATTGCCTCTCTTACCTGCCACCACCATCACTTTGGAATTCTGGACCTATAATCAAATCAATACTGCTATTGCTCCAAGAAAGGCTGTGATCCCTATAGCTCAAATCACAGTCTAGTAAATTTCTAAACCCCAAATACCACTCCCTTCTATAATTATCTCTCCTATTACGATATAAGCTCCTAAGGACAGGGACAAGCCTTCACTTTTATATTTGTATCCCCAGTGTTTTGAACAGGACTGGGCCCATAATAAGTGCTTATGACTTTTTTTTTCTGCATTCATTTATCTACTGACTTTAGTCTGTGTGCATTATAGAAAGCAGGGTCACATCCTAAAAAAAAAAAAGAGTTCTTAAATCCTGATCATCTCAGACTTTGTGTAACGTTTCTCAGATGACTTCTCTAATGTGAATTTATAAGTGAATTTATAGAATCATAGGTTTACAGCAGAAAGGGCCTTTAGAAGCTACCTATCCACCTCCCTCTTTTACATGTGGAGTAACAGCCATAAAGAGATGAAGTGACTTGACCAGGGACTCACAGCTAATAGGCATCTGAGGTGAGATTTGAGCTCAGGGCTTCCTGTTGCCTCTAGCCATCTTACAAAGACACATTTGTAACTTCTCTTGCCTGAGAGATATGGTACTTGCTTTTGCTGATTTATGCCTGAGAAAAAAACAGTATACCACAGTCAGATCAGGTTGCTTGCTGGAAATACAAATGACAGACAAACAATCAATCTCATATTTATAGAAATCTCAGAGATTTTTAAAAAGCATGAAGAAGCTTCAAAAAACAGTGAACTTCTGTCACCGTCATTGGAAATATTCAAAGTTTTGTGTTTCAATTTCATTATGTCCTGTCTTCTAGCATACATTTTTTTTTCTTTTTAATTCTCCTCTTTATCATTTTTCTTTTCTTTTCTTTTTTTCTGTATCTGTCAGAGGGTTTGGACAAGTTGCTCACATAATTAGGAGATAATCACAAGATATTAAATTCAGTGCCTGCTATAATGTATTCAATTTAAATTACCATGTTTGCTGGAAAAAAATGAAGTTTTTTACAATAATGATACAATTAAACCACATATGCCAAATAGCAGTCCAAATATACTCTGCTTCAAGAAATATGAGGTGTCAGGAAATTAATTAATTTAGATAACGTATAGGTGGAGGGAAGGATGTTAATATATATATATATATATAATATATATATATATATATATATATATGTATGTATGTAAGTATATGAAATACATATCAGAGACTCTCCTAACAAGTAACCCACAAAATCAAAACATCTGCTAAAGGCCCCATGAAGGGATGAAGATATTCCAGTTTTGTTTAGAGATACAGTAAAGGCCTCGCCTTAGGAATGATAAATCTTGGACTTTTAAGGGTTTATTGGAATATATTTGTTTTTAATACATAACAGTGGGCATGATTCAAAAGGCAACTTCTACTTACTTCCTTAGTGATCCTTGCTCACATTCTACTTGGGCCTTTGAAGAGGGAAGAAGGAGAGGCAAAAATGGTGTGTGTGTGGGGGTTATACAAGAAGAGACAAGGAGAAGGAGGGAAGGAGACAGAGACAAGGTAGAAGCAGAATTGGTGATAAATAGACACAGAGAGACAGAGACAGGAAGAGACAGAAACAGAGTTAGAGACAAACAGTAAGAGTAAGAGTCAGAGTGCAAATCTTTATGGATCCAGCAAAGTAGGTGGGTTTATTCTATCTAAATTAGAGTTATGACTCTAAGGTGCTTGAGCTGTGCATTCATCCCAGGAAGGGAAAAGAAAAATGTTGGGATTATTTCACATAAACAAATCATGCACAGGAAGAACAGGATGAAGACTGAAAAAAAAGGAAGGGAAAACATCAGCTCATACACAGGCCATTGAATGAAATAGTAATATTTAAGGTAAAAACAAATCAAATTAGCAATATTTTTTAACACTTACTGTGTACAAAGCACTTTGGAGAATAAGAAAATGACTATTTCCTTCCCTCCAAGAGTTTATAATCTAGTTGAGAAGAAAAAGACATAAAAGTATGAAGTAACTCTAATCAATCATGTGATTTCTAGTAAACTATTCACATCTTTCTCCACCTTTCCATGTGGTGCAAATTAAAGAGGATGGATTTTTAAGTATTCAGTCATTAGAGAGTGGAAACATCTAAACTCAACTTTGATGTTACATACCATTAATTTAGGCTCAAACTTTTTGGGCAACAAAATTTGCCCTATGCCTTAATGAGAGAATTAGTCTAGGTTACAGGCCATGTGGCCTTGAGGCCACAGGTTCCCAACCCCTGGTCTAGAATCTCTAAGGTTCCATTCAGCTCTGGCTACCTCCAATATTCTAATGGCTCTGGGATCTCATTTATGAATATTCTCCCATGCCATATGAGCAGCCCATCTTTCTTCTTCATTCATGCTCCTTGATATCATTTAAAGGTTAGTCCTTCCTAATTCCTTGTTTATAATGTGTTTCAACTTCAATTCTCCCAATGCTGTAGTATGTTCTAAGGTTCAGAGCCATATAACATCACTAAAGGAATATTGATATTTTTAAAATATACCTTTGTTTCAGGGAGAAGACTGTGTGATTGTTGAAGAATCTCACAATTTCCCACTCCTCTTTCTGTTCAACTCTGGACCTCAAATAGCATTCATTTTCAGTGCCTGTCCAAGATGAATTGAGAGATAGAATGACAGATAGATAGATAGATAGATAGATAGATAGATAGATAGATAGCCTCAGACACTGAAGTAGCTGTGTGACCCTGGCCAAATCACTTAAATTCAGTTTGTCACAGTTTCCTAATCTGGAAAATGGGATAATAATACTGCCTACCTTCCAGGGTTGTTGTGAGGATCCAATGAAATAAAAATCATATTTTATTAATTAATTTAAATATAATATAATATTTAATTAATAAATGCTTATTACCATTATTATTATTCTTACAAAAGGATAAACAGGTAACTTTTAGACAAGCTCTAAAGGTTATCTGTTCAACTACATATCACAGTATGAACAATAAGCATTCTTCATCCAGTTTTTTTTTTTTACCATGTGGATAATTAGCTAAATCCTTGTGAGTAGTCACTAATCTTATTCAGGAAGCTCTGTGATATTCTGGGTCTTGATGCAATCTGGCTCTATGATTATGAAAGATCATACCCTGTCCTTGTCTCATCCTCCATTCTACTAAAGTGTTAAGTATAGCTTTTCTCTTGACTTAACCTAAGATTTGGAGTCTGTGATGTGTAAGCTACAGTTAAGGTTATGTGCCAATTATAAAGAATAAATGGAACTGGATTGACTAAAAGAAAACTTTCTGAGCCAATTGTTTTGTATGGTCTATAATCTCTTGGACTGATAATAAGATCAAAGGACTATTGGATATCTCACAAACAAACTTAAACTCAATGTTCTCAAAACTGAAGTCCTTTTCTTTTTCCCTAAATCTTTCACTCTTCCTAGTTTCCCTATTAGTGCAAAGGGCACCACCACCTTCCCAGTCACCCAGGCTTATAACCTAGATATCATCCTAGATTCCTTGTTCTTTCTCACCCTGTCTCCATCCAATCTGTTGCCAAATACTACCAATATTACCTTTGTTCCATCTCTCATATATAGCCCTTCTCTCTTCTGACATAGTCACCCCTCTGGTGTAGACTCTCATGATCTTGCTTCTAGACTATTACAATAGCCCACTGGTTAATCTATCTCCCTCAAGTATTTCCTAATTCTAGTCCATCCTCCAGTAAGTTGTCAAATTGATCTTGCTCAAGTGCAAGTGTGATCATGTCACTCCCACTCTATCAAATTCTGTGGCTTCTTATTGACTCCAGGATCAAATATAAAATCCTATTTGGCTTTTAACACCTTTCATAAGGTGTTAAACCATTTCTACATTTCCAGTTTCTCACCTTTTCTTCCTCCACCCAAAACTCTATGTGGTTGTTCTTCTCCCTCCCTATCAGACTTTGAGCTCCTTGGGAGCAGGGACTGTTTTGGTTTTTTTGTCTGTCTTTTTATCTCCAGCATTTAGCACAGTACTTGGTATGTACTAGACAATTCATAAATGCATGTTGACTTGATGTAAATGTGTTTATGTCTATCTAATAAATTCTATAGGACCAAAGAGAAAAAAAAATGAATGATTTCAGAGTCAACATAGTATATAAAAAACTCAGACTACAGAGTTGGAACTTTTAGCTTGGACATCTAGTTATACCCACAGTGTCTCTCACATTTCCCAAAAAGGTGCCCAATGTTTATTCTTTTCTCTTAGGAGAAATTACCATTGAAATGTCATCATTTAGCACAGTACCTAGTACATAGTAGGTGCTTAATAAATGATTCTTGACTGACTGACATTGAAATGTCAACACAATCCTTCAGCTAATCCTCACAGTTATTTGAGTTTTAGGTTGTGATTAAGTCTAAGCTGTGACAATGACTAACTTTATGATCCTGAGTAAATTAATTAACCTTTCTGAACTTTAATTATTTGGTTTTTAAAATGGTAAGGAGAAAGACAAGAAGGACTAAAATCTACCCAGCCTCCTTCACAGGATTGTTACATAAAGGAAAGATTTTGTAATCCTTAAAAAGCTCCATGAACATGGAGTAACTTTCTTTTTGGCTAAGATTATAACATAGCATATGTTGTTTGTTTTTTTTAATTCCTTGAGATTTGGTAGTAGTAAAAGAGTTGGTTTCTCTCCCCTTCCTCCATCGTTGTTGGTCATTCTCAGAAAAGCAGAGACTGGTTCTTATTCACATGGCCAACAATAGGCAGGGTATGTAAAGATGCTTCAGAAGAGAAGCTCTATTGCTGCTGTCTTGGTTACTTGTCAAATTCCAACACTGACTGAGTCAATTTTGTGGGAAACAAATTTTCAATGAGGTAGCTTTGAAAGATCTTTCAAAAGGAAAAAAAAAATATGCTTCACAGTGAGTCAACAAGCCTTTATTAAGCACTTGGTGTGCACCAGGTACTGTGATAAGCAATGAAGATATAAGGAAAGGCAAAAACATAGACCTTGCTCTCAAAGAGCTCATATTCTAATGTGAAGGGAAGGGAAGGGAAACGAAGGGAAGGGGAGGCAAGGAAGAGCAAGGGAAGAGAAGGAAAAGGAAAGAAATAGGCATTTATTAAGTACTTACTATGTTCTAGGTACTATGCTAAGCACTTTTTACAAATATTATCTGATTTAATCCTCATTTAAATCCCGATTTAACCCTCAACAACCCTAAACAGCCCCTATTACTATTATAAGCTATTATTATCCTCATTTTACTATTGGGGAAATTGAGACAGAAAATGGGAGAAAAAACATGTGAATAACTGGGTAAGGATAGGCTATGCATATTGTAGTTGAAAGGCATTCTAAGGGGGGAAAACATTAGCAGCTGAGGGAATCAGGAATGGCTTCTTACAGGAGGTGGGATTTGAGCTAAATGTTGAAGAAAGCCAGGGAAGCTAAGAGGCAGATGTGGGGAGGGAAAATATTCCAGGCATGAGAGACAGCCAGTGAAAATTACCTCCCCATCTGTTTCCAGAGGGTATTCCATTCACCCTGCTTGCTGAGGATAAGACACCCAGCTGGGTTCCATTACCTCCACCTCAACCTAATGGAATCTCCAGACTGGTTTCTCAGTCACCCCACCCAGTGAATTCAGCACCCCCTATTACTGCTTACCAGAAGGTTTCTGCTCTTCCTGGGTATAGTGAATAAATCTGTTTTGTCGGTGGAACAGAATGAAGAAACAATGGAGAAGTTTGTCCTTGGGATGGGAAATTGACCTAAGGAACAGTCATATAACAAGAGTGGTAACGATGGTGGCAATAGCAAGAAAATAGAAGAGCCATTATGGTACAGTGGAAAGGTTACTGGCTTTGGAATTGATTTATATACTGCCTCTGACTCTTACTCTCTGGATGACCTAGGACATGTCATTTAACTTCTATGGGTCTCATTTTTCCAATCTATAAAATGTGGTAGAGGAGACTGGACTAGATGGCTCCGAAATTCCTTCAGTTCAATATCCATGATCCTATGAAATGGCATGTAGAGAGTATCAGGTATCTTGGCTGAGTGGAAGGAGCTAATGGAACTTGAGCTAAGTTGACATGAAGAATAGAAATTGAGAGCTGGAAGCCATTGAGTTCTACACTCTCATTTCTTAAAGGTGAATAAACTGATCCCCAGAGAGGTGAAATGACTTGTCTACCAAAACACATATTCATCATTTGACTGTTATTCATGAATAGTTCCTCAAACTTAATAGTGAACCAAACCAGATCTTTACTTTCTCTTTTCTCTTGGACCATGAAAGCAATAGGGGAGAGAAACCTGAGCTTTTTATACATGGAACATGTTCTCTTTGAGTTCTACATCTCCCACAAGCTCATATGGATCTATTATGTGAAGTTGTGGAGAGATGCTGAGTAACATATGCTCCTCTGTGGGAGGCTTAAAAGCCCCATGAAGAAATTCTCATGAGAAGGTTTGTGAACAAGATGTAGTATGGAGAAGAAGACATCCAAAAGAGAAATAGTCAGAGACATAGACATAGAGGAGAAGAGAAAAAAAAAAACCTTGCTCCTGCTAGTGTGAGCAGAAGGATCTATTTCCCCTGAGTGGTATCTAGCTCATTCCAACAGAAACAATCCTATAAATGCTGGCAGAAAACTCTGAGGTTCTATCATATATTTGGCAAAAAGTAGCACCGTCCAGGCACTGAGGCATATTTGTTCCTGGTCCAAGACTGCATGTTTTAGGCACTCAAACTTCAGCATTCATCAGGTGGGCAAGTTCCTTTCTTATTCCACAGCCTAGAGTGCCATTCAGAAAAGCAATACAGGAACAAGCTGTGAACAAGGTGAAGCTGTGAATTGTTCAACTATGCAGAAAATCAGTTTGGAATTATGATAAGAAAGTGATTAAAAACCCTTTGACCCAGAGATTCCACTGCTAGGCACATACTCCAAAGAGGTCAGTGTTAAAAAAAAGAAGAAGAAGAAGAAGAAGATGAAAGAAAGGTACTTTCTAAATCAAAATATTTATAATAATACTTTGGTAGCAAAGAACTGGAAACAAGAGAGATTCTCATTTACTACAGAATGACTGAACAAGTCGTGGTATGTTAATATAATGGAAATTTAATGTGCTGTGAGAAAAAAATAACATAATGAATATAAAGAAGCATGGTAAGACTGGAAGAAATTAAAGCAAAGTAAAGTAAGCAGAATCCAGGGAGCAAAAAAGCCCAATGATTATAACAATGGAAATGGAATAACAAACCAATCAAAACTGGAAAAAAAGCAAAAGTATAATGTTATATAAGAAAGCACTTGCTTCTTTACAGAGGCAAGGATTATGTGTGTGGAACACTTTATGGTTTTTTTTTCATTGTATTGGTTGGTTTGTGGGGAGGTGGAAGGCTTAAGGATAAGTTGGGAAATTTATGAATAAATGTACAAATGTACAAGTCATATACATCATTTATGTACGTGTATATGTATGTATGTATATGCATGTGTTTGTGTGTGTATATATGTATATACATATATATGTGTATATGTATATATGTAAAAGTGTATACTTTACAGGTAGGGATTAGACCTGTGATATCATTAGTATAGAGAGCTCCCTGGTAAGGAAACTCCCTCCACTAATGTAGATCAGTACCTTTTCTGTAACCCCAATTCTGAGAGCTGCCTTGAGCACTGAGAGGATAGATGACTCACCCAGGGTCACACAGTCTTTGTCAGAAGTAGGCTTAAACCCTAGTCTTTCTGTCTCTGAGATCAGTTGTATTACCAATTATCATCATGTAGTGGATTCAAGTAGATTCAAGGCCTACAGTTTCTGGAGGCTTTGGGTGGTAATCTCCCAAACTATAGTTTGTAGAAAGAGGTCATGGTCATGCCTGCTGTTTTACTTAACCCTTTCATACTACCTTGTCTTCCAGTCTAAGAAAATGTCTTTTGCATTGCTATAACTTCATGTGCTTCATTCTGACTTATTCAGAGGGGTGTTAGATAAGATGAGAACTCATGAACTATGAATTGAAATAGATGTACAATCATCCCTTCCACATCTTGACTTTCCTCACCATGGTTTCAATATATTGTGAGCCAGCATAAGAAATTAAATGGGAATTTTTTAACAGTTTTGAGGAAACCACAGATGACATGCAAAGGCCAGAAGACAACACAGAAAAGGTTTAGAAGCTCAGAAATTCATAAAATCTATGTACAGTATTGAATAAGACAACATATTTCATCTTTTAATTCCATAATAATTCAGACTTCTCTTGTACTAAATCAGGGTAAAAAAAATTTATGTGGATTTTACAGATCATGGGGCACCCACAATGTGAAAGGGAAAACTGAATTAAGTGCATTCATAGCATTCTTATCCCTTTAAGTGCCATAAATAAAGAATTTTTCAATGTGGAGGGGGGGCATACTAGGAGTCTTGAGGTTCTATATTAGAGAACTGACCACATAGCTTGTCATTACCCCCACAGCATCATTTTTTTAGCAGGAGTTAAATAAATGTTGGTTGATGGGAAATGAAGACTATTAAATCTGATGAAAAGTAATGTAACTATTAGATGGAAAGGAACTGACAAATAGGAGCTCTCTACGACTTCTTTTTCATTGCCAATACTTAAGAGCCTCATTAAGCAGTTAGAAGTATATAGTATAAAATGCCCTGAGTGAATGTGTAGCCAAAATAAAGCTGGACCATCAGAGAGGATGAAATTAATCTAAAATATGTCCAACAAGAAGATGAATTGAGAATCAATAGAGTTCAATTTAATGAAGACAAATATGAAGTAAACGATGTGGAAAACACCAATCAATTGCACAGCAGGGAGATAAAAATGGTTCAGTCATATACATACTAGGTTTAGGTGGCCAGCAAAAGCCAAAGGCAAGGAGGGGACTCTGTTGAGTTTTAAAGTCTGGTACAAAGTACAAATTATGCCCACTGAGTACCTTGGAGCCACTCTCAAACATTATGGCAGTTGTAGCACCATGGGGCCACTTCTACTGTGTGGGTTCCAACGCTGGAGTCAGCTCATATCAACTCAAGAGAATTGATTGTTAAATTTTCAGTGTGAGCATTTATACCTCAGGAATCAGCAAATAAAAAATGAGAGGTAACATGGATTTAAGTCTCATCTCTGTTCTTTATTGAACATGTGCCCACAGACAGTCTCAGAGTTTTAGTTTCCTCATCTGGAAAACTGGGGTAATTTTGTGAAGAATGTACCTTGAAAACCTTGAAATACTATATAAATGTGAATAGTTGTTATAATATGATTATATCTGTTTTGTCTTAGAAATAATATATCGTTGGGCCAGCACTGATTTGGACCAAAATTATTTGTGTGAAAAATTCCCAGTGGGGAAACTCCCTCCATCAATGCATATCAGTAACTCATCTGTAACTTGTTGGCTTAGACAGTTGTCTGGGGCAATTAAATGTTGAATAACTGGCATCTGTTCCCACAGTCAGCATGAGTCATAGGAAGGACTTGAACCAAGGCTGCTCTTTGGGACCCCATATAATACCGTTAAAGGATTTGCAAAGATTACAGTGCTAATCACCAAGAGAGTTGGAAATATAAATGAAGATGCTTACATCAGTGTTTTCCTTTTATTTAGGCAGACAATTAGAGAGAAACATCATGGGACATATTTCAGCACCCTCAAAGACCTTCTAGGTTTCATCCTGGAAATGTTCTTTACATGTCTTAGCAATCTAGTTTGTATGAGTATTAAGAAAACAGCTATGGATCAGGGTCAAGTCCACAAGCAGCAAGAGTAAGGCAATGAATAATCAGAACAACCAAAGTAAAATGAAGAGATTACTAGGAAAAAACAAAGATAGCACAGGGACTCCTCAGGGCAATTTTATCTTAAGAACAAAATAAAAACAAACTAAAGCATATCTGGGAAGTGACTAGTCCTTTTCATCATTGTTAATATTATAGTAAAAATAATAACAAGAAGAACTCTCCTTTGAATCTTCTCTTATAAAGGAAAGCAAACTGGTCTTTTTTTAGAGTATCAAAATTGTTTGTGCATATACAAATCAATATTTGTAAGTTAGGTGGTGAAATGGATAGAATGCAGGGCCTGGAGTCAAGAAGGCTTATCTTCCTGAGTCAAAATCTGGCCTCAGACTCTCATTAGTTGTGTGACCCTGGGCAAGTCACTTAACCCTCTTTGCCTCAGTTTCCTCATCTGTAAAATGAGCTGGAGAAGGAAATGGCAAACCTCTCCAGTATCTTTGCCAAGAAAACCCCAAATGAGGTCATGAAGAGTTGGACATGACTGGAAAATGAATCAACAACAACCACACACACACACACACACACACACACACACGTGTATGTAGATATATGTGTGTGTGTGTATGTATATGTATATTTGCATGTGTGTATACTGTCAACAAGACAATCTGTGATAAAAAATATATAGGGTTAAGGAATCTTGGACTAAAAGTTTATCTTATCTTTGAGACTTAAAAATATTACTGTAGCTAACTTAAAAGTTATATTACTACCTAATGACAGAAATGCAATATCTGACATGTTCTTTTCCTATGTGTAACAGAGCTATCACCCACATATAGTATGGGGTATTGCATAAGCCTCACAGGGAGACAACAATAGACATCCCTAGCCTCTTCTCCTCCAACCTTTTTCCAAGAGAGACTTTAATTCCAACTGGGAGGAGAAGCAAGAGATTGGGGTCAGAGGCTACCGCTCGGCTCGCCTCAGAGAGAAGGGTCCCAGGCTAAAATTATATCTATCTGTTCCCTTATTAGTTAGTGGAAACATTTTTTAGACTTAAGCTAATTCCTGATTGCTATTTTTAATGGGGAAAAAAGGCCCTGTATTTTATCCCAAGCTTGACTTCCCATCAAACACCAGTTCTACAATAAACACTCATGGAAATAGCAAAGAAACTGATTTATTCTAATTGATAACAAACAGAAATTAGAAACAGTATACATTGGAAAATATATGTAAGACTACACAGATTGAAGAAGCTCTTCCATTGAGAGTAAGGTTATGCAGACTAACCAGGAGAGTCCTAGATCTCACTCAATAGGGAAATTTCTTGAAGTCTCAAGTGTAGCAAGCTGGGTAATGGGTACATGAAGGAGACTGTCAGCAACTCTTGTTGGCTTCTTCCCAGAATCTTTCTCCCTTCAACAACCAAAATTGGGGTGGCATTGTCTATCCTCTTTCAAAACTGAAAGCCGAAAGGACCCAAAAAGCTCAAGAAACTCGAGAGACAAGATCTTTCTTTTTTCCTGCTCTAGCCACACCAGCCCTGCCCTTCACGCAGGTGCAGCATTGACCTCCATGAATAAGGAGAGAGTTACATATCAGTGGGCTTTGGGGATTAGGGTAGATATGTAAGCATCAGGCTGCAAAGCAATGAACTTAGAGGCAAGAGACCTAAGTTCAATTCTCAGCCCAGTTATTAATTAGTTCTGTGGCATTGGACAGTCACTTAACCAGTCCAAATCTCAACTTTATCATCTGAAAATGGGAATAATATATCTTCTTTCTCTGCTTATCTTGTCATTGAAAAGATAATATGTGAAAATGTACATTAAAGGGCTTTGTACACTGCAAAGGGTTATACAACTTATTATCATAACTTAATCTTAAATCACTAAGATACTTTTAAGTGGGAGAGACATGGAATTCCTGAGATTTGAGTGCTAAAGATTCCTCCTGAGGTGTTTCAGTCCATCAGCTGCCTCCAAGTAGTTCTATAAAGTCCAAGGTGAAATGCGATTGAGTAAGGTTAATAGTAGTGAGTGTGACTCAATGTCTTCCCATCACCAGTCAGTTTTAAGGTCTTGCTGGCTATGTTCTAGAAGTGGACAAGCCCCAAACCATTGATCTGTTTCTGAAAATGATCCAAATATTTTAAAAATCATCCACATCTTGAGCTAGGATCAGACTCCAAGAGTTATTTCAGGCTAAACTCTAGACACAATGTAACTCAATACTTTAGACTAATAAATCCAAAAGTCAATTGAAAAATGTCTGAAATAAGGTAGTTGTGGTGTGAATAGGGGGGAAAAAGGGATAGACAGAAGAAATATCATGGAGGAAGACTTAAGAAGACTCAGAAACTGAATATGGAGATGGGCAGGAGAGTAAGGAAGAGAGAATAGTCAAGGATATTTCCTACCTGGATTGTGAATCTAGGAAACTGGAGAAATGGTGTTGCCCTCAATGTAAAGAAGACAGTTAAGAAGAGGCATATATAAGCCTTCAATAAAGGATAATCAGTTCTCTTTTGGGCCTGATGATTTTGGCACCTATGAGATACACAAGTGAAGCTAGTTGGAAATGCAAGACTGGAGCTCAAAGAAAGAGATAAGAGGTGGATAGGTAGATTTTGGAGTCATTTGTGTTGAGATAATAGTTGCACCCAAAGAAGCTGATAAGATCACCAGAGGATTATGGAGTCACAAAGAGAAGAGGGGCCCAAGACAGAGGTTTGCGATTTACCTACAGAGGGAATGAGGTATTGGTTAATCTAAGAACAAAACACTCCATCTCTCAGTGCTGGGCATTTTCTGTCTGTCCCATTACCTGGAATGCTCTCCCTCTACTGATATTCCTGGCTTCAAGTCCCAGCTTGAATATCTCACCTTCTAAAAGAATCTTTCCCCACCCATATGAATTCTAGTGTCTTCCCTTTGTTGATTATGTCCTATTTATCCTGTATATGGCTTGATTTGTATATATTTGTTTGACTATTGTCTCCCTTATTAGAATGTAAGCTCCTTGAGGGCATAGACTGTCTTTTGTCATTTTTTGTATTCCCAGAACTTAGCACAGTACCTGGCACAGAGTAAGCACTTAATAAATGTTGGTTGGTTGATTGATTTATTGGGTGATGAAGATACAGAAAAAGACTGTGAAAGATCAATGAGATAGAAGGAGAACAGTTTTTTGTTTTGGTTTGGTTTTTCAATTGCATTGTTTCCTAGACACTAAAACTCATTTAAATCTGACTGATATTTAGGTTGGGATAAGGAAATTCCTTTCAAATTCCATCATCCTGGCTTCTAGCACTGGAAACTTGCAAATGACCACACATCCCCTCCTCTAAATTGAACTTAGAAAGTCTGAAGGGGCAAGGTGGAACTGGCCTCAGGGATTCTACTTTCCTGTCAGAGCCAAAATTGCTGTTCTGTCTACATTAGCATACAAAGTTGAACTCTGTGTATACACATGTACTTTATAAACCTTATTGATTATATATCAATATAACTGTGACCTTAGTAAGGGTATTAGTAAGGGTCTTCTTTCCAATGGGGGAAAAAAATGAAACTCATTCATGCCTTTTCTTATGTGATTCTTTCCAGTGTCCTTCTACAAATACTACAGGGAGCATCTATCCAATGTATTTGAAACACATTCCATGGGAATCAGTTTAGCAGTCATACTGTGCCTATCTATCACCCCTAGTTTTTACTACATGACTAATTCACCTCCTTTTTTCTTACTACATTGTTTTGGCAGGTATATTCCCAGGTATTTTATACTGTCTAGATTTATTTAAATTGGGTATTTCTTACTATTTCTTCTTTCAGGGTGTTGTTCATGATATATAGGAATGCTGATGGTTTATGTGGATTTACTTTATATCTTGCTGTTTTGCTAAAATCATTCATTGTTTCAACTAACTTTTTAGTTGAGTCTTTGGGATTTTTCTATTCATATCTTATATACCACTTCTTACACATAAGTCATTTTTGGTAAGATGGCATAACCTATTTATGCCAACTATGTGGTGTGGGTCTCTCTATTGTCATTTGAGTCACTAATAATTTTAATTTTGGTGAGTTAATCTGCATCACCTGTAGTCAGCATGACACAATGGATAGAAAGCTGGCCTTAAAGTGAACCTGAGTTCAGATTCATCCTCTGCAATATAATGGCTATGTGACCTTGGAGAGTTCACCTAATATCTCTCAGAGCTCTAGGTAACTCCCTAAGTTACAAAGAAGATGCTGACCTCCAATAGTAAAGGGAGTTTCCTCACCCAGCAGTTATCTCTATAAATGAAAACACAGGCCTAGTCTCTATCCTTATTAAAAACACAAAATTCTTTATATTGAGGACAGCTTGGGAACAGCAAAAGCAATATTCATTTTTTAAATGTAACTCAGTTCACTCTCTTTCTCCTATTCAATTCTTAGTTTATATGCAGTGTTTATTCAAGATATGTGTATTTGCAGACTAACTAAATGAACTGCTGTTCTAACTTCATAGTCTGGGTAATACTCGTCATCCATTTTTTTTCCAGTATAGATCATTAGGTTGATTACTTTTAAGTTGTTGTGAATCTTATTAAGGAGTCTTCATCTAAGTTTATTGTAATTAACACAATTGTCATTCATAAACAAGTATATCTGAAGGACTTGACTATCAATGGGAAATTTCTCCTCTATTTGAACTCAATACTGGCACCTTCTTCATTACAATGATGAAAAGCATAAATTGTTAGGCTTTATTTCACGTTGATAATCAGAGCAAAGTTATCTGATTGCATCTAGCAAGGAGTCCTGGATGATTTTAAAGCTTGCTTGAGAATTATCTTAGTGAAGGAGAGCCTTTAAGAATGCATTTTGCTCTACTGAGACAAATGATTTTTAAAATAATGATAAAAAAGAAAAACAGCAAGATCTGGTATTCTCTGCATCTTTCATTTAATTACGTGACTGGAAAATTGTGGCCTGCTATAGAAAATCTTTGCGAAAGTCTGCCTATCACACTGATTACTTTTGAAGGAGTTGTTAAATTGGCCCAATCCCCTGGGGGAAAATTTTGGAATTATTCAAGAAAAGGTAATAAGTTCCCCATGCCTTTTCTATAGCAATCCCACTACAAGATTTATACACAAAGGTGAACAGTGACAGAAAGAAAGGTCTCATTTGCACCAAAATATTCTTAGCCACACTACAACAGCAAAAAGTTGTATACAGGTCCCTTGCCAAATGATTGAAGAATAGCTGAGCAAATTATAGTGGTGAATGCAAAATGGGGAATAGTCAATAATCCCAGGCATTATGAATCTGCACAGAGTGTATCAGTGTGGTCAACTGGGGAAATTATGTATGTGAAAGTAGCTGGGGAGCCTACTTAAGGGAGAATTGTGATGATATGTAATAGAAGTGCCTGGGAAAGACTTTTGAGCATATAGAGACATTCTGTGATGGGTTCCAGTAGACTTACTGGAACTAGGATCTAGGAAGCTCTTTGGCTGTAAAGGCACTCCTCTGTCCCTCCCCTTTGGTAGTATCTCTTTTTATCAACAAATAACATCAGGCACAAGATGTTGCTTTAAGGGGAGAGGCCTTGGGTCTTCTCTGAGGCTGATATAAGGCCCCATGAAAATAGGCCTCAGCCTTTTGCCTTGGCATTTCTTCTTTCAGTTTAGAGGTTCTGCTCTTAAGAGTTTCAAAAGGTAAGAAGAGTGATCTTGGGGATCTGGTCCATCAATAACTGAGAAAAGTTCTCTTCTAGTGGTTATACCACATTTTGATATGAATTTAGCAGGATCAGTGTTATAAATAAACTATACTAAGTCTGAGCCCCGTCTCTCCAAAGACCAAGATGCTGTAGAGAACAGTATGCTTTCAAGGTGGTAGTGGGAAATGTTTGTACTGCTATTGCCATTATATATTCAAAACAAATATCTCTTTGTTTTATGTTAAGTGCTTGAATGGAATTGGAGCACCAGCTGGTGAAAGGATCGTATATGGTATACGGCTCAAGTTAATGACATTAGAGAAAGATGACCCTAGTAGTCTGAAGTGGCAATGTAACAACTTGATTCTGGAATAGTGAGCCAGAGATCAATCACTACAAATTTACTATAGCATTATTATGCTAAAACAAAGGATGAAAATGAAGAATTCAGAAAAAAAAACATGGGAAATAATACAAAGCAAAGGAAGTAGAACCAAATTAACAATATCAAAATTAATGCAACAATTAAAGTCAGCAAAACTCAGATCAAACATAATGGACAATATTGGATACAGATTACCAAAGTCAAAAAATTTGTCCTTCCTTTCTTCAATGTATAAACTGCACCACCAGTCACAGTTACTATATTCAATTATTAGTTGTTTTTTTATGGGAAAGTTGTAGCAAACCATAGGATCATAGATCTAGAGAAGCATGGGACCTCAAAGGTCATCTAGTTCAATATATTCATTTTACAGATGAGAAAGCTGAGGCCAGGAAAGTTAAGTGACTTCCCAAAAGTCACACAGGCAGTAAGTGGATGAACAGCAATTCATACTTCATTTGGCCCAACTGCACTGCCCGGCTTCATCTTTTTTAAAAAGTCATTTCCACATTCTCGTGTAACAGAATGGGAACTGAGATGTTAGTCTCTACTCTTGACAGTTTCAGTGTAATCAAGGAAAATAGATGGTTACAATCCCAGAAGATCGCTTTCATTTTTTATATTTTTTGTCCTTCGTTTTATTTTTAAATACTTGTGATGACCTGTGTTAGTTGTAGAAAAGGTGGAAGGAATATTTGAAGTCATCTAGTTGGGTGCCATGCCAAGTTTTTTCCTCAGACTCACTTTCCCCTCCTGCTGCATGTCTGTGTTTTGATAAATGATACTACTCATAGTCTTTCATCATCCTCCCCTGAAAGAATTTGCAAATGAGTTTATATTCTAAACCAGTGTTGCCTTTGGCTGCCACATTTCTCTGCTGAGTAGGAAGATCAATTGGGTGCTGGATGAAGTGATTCAGAGCTCTTTCAGTCTTCTCATTGTAGAAACTGATTTTCATTAGCATAATCAGAGTTAATGTACTTTATTTTATCCATATCTTACTTTTCAGTATCAACAACTTATTGAAATAGGTTAGGTTGGAACAGGTATGTTTATATAGGCTGCCTTCTCATCTTTGCTCTTTCCTATAGCTTTGTGTTGATTTTGACCTTCATTCTAAATATTTGATGATCTGACTTCACACAGACAGTTGATTTTGATAGGTCTCCCACATCTGGAAACAGTCTTTCTCTGTTAACATGTAATCAATTTCGGTGTGTTATCATTGTGGTGATTGCTAAGTCCAGTCACTTCCAATTTTCTATTTGAAAGAAACGTTCCTGATATGTTGGTGTGAGCTTTCTGAGTAGTCAACAAACCTTTGACTACTTCTTTTTTTTTGCTAGACAATTGGGTTAAGTGACTTTTCCAGGGTCACACAGCTAGTAAATGTCAAGTGCTTAAGGTCATATTTGAACTCAGGTCCTCCTAACCCCAAGGCCAGTACTCTATCAACTGCGGCACCTTGCTGCTCCTGACTACTTTTTCTTTTTTTCCAAGGCACATTTTCCAATATGCTTTTCCCCCCAATTATCTCCTATGATTACTTTTGAAATGAAGTCACTAAGAATTCATTTATAGGTTGACATGGTTTAAATCTTGCCAAGCTCTTCATAGAAGATATGATTATCCTAATGGTGGTCTTTTTTATTATAATCATCATAAGCACCCTAATAGGAGATGAGCAAGTGTCCCAAGAAATTGTGGTTTGTGTTACCTAAGGTAACGTAATGAAATCATCACTACTATTCATTCATTTGCTTCTCCAAAGAGAACCTGTGAACCACCCTGTCATTTAGCTGACACTTCTCTATGTCTCTGTTTTCACTTAAATTAAGAATGTTCATATTTAGATGAAGAAATATTTCATTTCTTCCACTAGGATGGGAATTTACTGGTAGGCAGACAAAAATCTCACATATACAGTACAGTATCAACAATTTAATTGCTTCTAAACAATTTGAAAGCCATATGGTTCTTAACATCCTTTGCCAATGTTTTACTGGCATCTTTTATTTTTTATACCATATGTTCCTCCCTTGTAAAAAAAATGTTAAAACAAACAAAACAAGAAAAGAGTGTCAGACAGTATGTAGAGCATTCTAACCTTCTCTTTGGAAAGGAGGGAAGTGAGTTTCATCATTCTTATGATAGCACATATTATCCTGCTCATTTTGTTCTGTATCAGTTCATCCAGGTCTTCTCATGTTTTTCTAAACTTCTTACATTCTTCATTTCTTACAGAATAATTTTTAATTACATTATATATCCAGCTTCAGTCATTTCTCAATTGATGGGCACTTCCTTTGTTTCCAGATTTTTTATGCACTGTGAAAGTTCTGGTATGAATATTTGGTGATATATTGGGCCTTTCATTCTGTCTTTGACCTCCTTATGTCAATATATCCTGTGCAGCAATACAGTATTATCATATTGCTAGGTCAAAGATTACTATGAATGGTTTGGTATAGATAGGGTATTTGTTTCTGTCTTTTTACCTCCTTAGGGCTATTACCCTAATAGAAGGATTATTGAGTCAATGTTTACTTCTTTTCTCATATAATTCACAATTATTTTCTAGCTTGGTTAGACTCATCAACAGCTCCACCAACAGTGGAATTTACCTGTCTTAGATAGTCAACATGGACTATTGTCTCATTTAAACATCTTTTCCAATTTCATGTGTTCACATAGAAACTTAAAAGTTATTTCAGTTTTCATGTCTCTTATTATTAGTGAGTTGGATCATGGTAGTTGATGATTTGTTTCTTGTTTTTGAAAACTATTTGCTCATATCCTCTGTGTCAGAGACAGGACTTAAACCCAGGCCTTCATGATTCCAAATACTTGTTTCTATTCACTGCACAATCCTGCTTCTCTTTTTAATTTCATGTGTTTAAAAACTATCTGTTATTAACTTACATGAAATTAAAACTTCCATTCAAGGTTACTATTGATCTCTTAGTTACCAGATCTAGTAACCTCTTCTCAGTCAGCATCCTTGTTGACCTCTTTGTAGCATTTGACACAATGAACTATACCATCCTTTCATACGTTCTCTCCTGATTTAATGATAGTGAGTCTCTTCCTGCAACTACTATATCATGAGAAGATCCAGCCACTTATGTATCTGTTTTAATTTGCTTTAATTTAATATCTGCTTTACCTTCACACTAGTTGACTTGCCCCAGGTACCTTGTCCTACTTCCCACCAATTTTCCAACTCACTTTTAAGCTTTGTCTTCCTCTATTAGTATATGTTACTTGAGAGTAGGGACTGTTTCTTGATTTTGTATCCCTTCACTACAATGCTTGGCACAAAGTAATCACAATGTTCTATCTATCTATCCATCCATCCATCTATCTATCTATCTGTCCTCTGGTTTTGTGATATTTCTCTTTCCTTGTTCTCCTACCAATGCAGCTAGCCCTCTTCAATTTTATTTGTTAGATCTTTTTCTATCTTGCTACCATGTTAGTGTGTACTCCAGGATATTATCCTAAGTCCCCTCTCCTGTCTGTATACTCTTTCTCAAGGGGATCTTACTAGATCCCATGGGTTCAACTATCATCTCTATGAAAATGAATACTAAATCCATGTATTTATCCCTACCCTCTTCTGACCTCTATTCCCACATTTACCAACTAATTAGACATTTCTAACTGGGTGCTACAAAGGCATACTAAATTCAACATGTCCAAAACAGAACTTCTTACTTTTCCCAAAAAACCCTCCCTTCTTCCCAACATCCTTATTTATTATGGCATTGAGGATACCACAATCCTTCTAGTCAATCAAATTTCCAATCTTACAGTCATCCTTAACTCTTCACTCTTACCTGCCCCCAATATCCAAACTAAGTCTTACTGATGCTATCATTGCAACAGGTCTTAAATCCAAATCCTTTTCCCTGTTGCCATGTATTTGTTGTTCTTATTTTGTTGTGTCATGTCCAACTCTTTGTAACCCTATTTTGGGTTTTTTTGGGCAAAGATACTGGAGTGGTTTGCCATTTCTTTCTCCAGATCATTCTTGCAGATGAGAAACTGAGGCAAACAAGATTAAGTAAGGTACCCAGGGTCACACAGTTAGTAAATGTCTGAGGCCATATGTCAAAGTCATGAAGAGGAGTCTTCCTGATTCTAAGCCCAGTCACTGCTCCATCCACTATGCCATCCAGCTGTACATAGCCACCACTCTAATCCAGAGCTTCACCTAGACTACTGGGAAACTCCAGCTCACATTTGTCAAAGAATTATCCCTCTTGCTATAAATATGAAAAAAGTACCTCCAGTTCCCTGGTTTTTTTTTAATGATTCAACTCTGTACATTTAAACTGCATATCCATTTGGTCCTTATTGTGATATATCATATGAATGCTGACCTAACCCTATTTCTTACTGGCAAAACTTGTGGTGGTGGTGGTTGTTATTGTTGTTTCCCCAACAATTCTTGCCAGATAAAGAAGCCTGCCACAGTAGCTTTATGTTCTTCTGTTTGTTGAACACTGGGTTACCACCTTTAATTGCTTCTGATTCTTGTTTACGTATTTTTTTAAGTTTATTTTTAATTAGTGCTAAATGGTTTTGATAATGATTACTTTATAATACAGTTCCATATCTGCTAATGCTACCCCTTTTACACCATTATTTCACCTTCATTGACAAAGTAGAAGGGGGCCACCCTGGACTGAGGGGCATATTTCTTTGTTTTATATTGTAGAAGGCAGCCTAACAATAATGATTTTCTCTGTAATAGATGAAGCTGGTCTCCAAAGAATACATTTAACCTAAAGCCAAGACCCTACTTTAAGATTTTTCAGCAGATTGAATTGGCTTAACCTTCAGGAACTTAGAGTGAGGGAGTCTATGTCCTCTTGTGACTGAATATTACAGACATTGCCCAAGAGTAAGACATTCTCATTTCATTAACCACTTTCTGGATAACCATACTCTTGTGTAAGGACATTATGAGCACATTTTTT
This sequence comes from Phascolarctos cinereus, assembly GCF_003287225.1. Lineage (NCBI taxonomy): Eukaryota > Metazoa > Chordata > Mammalia > Diprotodontia > Phascolarctidae > Phascolarctos > Phascolarctos cinereus. Next base: position 186,436,307 of record NW_027555958.1, read on the forward strand.
GTAATTATCTCTATTGGTTATTGGGAACTGTTCTCCGAAGTTAGCAGTGATCTCAGATAAGGGGGAAAGATGTTTATTGGTCCCTAGAATTTTTTCCTCTACTACTGGGTATCTCATGTAAGGCTTGAGTCTCCCCTTGCACAAATAATAAAGACCTATTGTTTTAGGTATTGCTGACTTGTGTGGTCCTTTAGGAAAGCCTCTTGGGCCCTGAGAAAACTGGAACAGAGTGTCATTTTAACACCATGATAAAGCAATGGAGTAGAATTTTGGTGGGGGCAGGAGACTTTGTAGACCGTAGAATCATAAATTTAGAGTGACAAAGGACCTTAAAGGTAATTGAGCTCAATCGCCTCCTTTTACAGGTGTGGAAATGAGGCCTGAGAGGTGAATGACTTATTCAAGGTCACATAGGAAATAAGTAGCTGGAACAAGAATGTGAACCAAGATTGTCTGTTGTCAAATCCAGCATTTTCCTCAATATACTGCTCTCCTTTCCAGATGTTTCATGACAAAACTTTAATCCAGAATGCATCCTTCTTGTCATCCAACATATAGCTTGGCTTCTAGACAGCTTTGAAAATGCTGATTAATTTCAATGTTTGCCTTAGCATTTTTTTAAAATAGAGAAAAATAAAATCAGAATGTAATATCTACCCAAAATCATATAAGAAATTAAAAATGAACAATTTGGAAATTACCCATCAATTTTGCCATTCTAATATTTTATGTGTTTTTGATTCCAAAGGACAGATCATAACTAGGAAAGATGTCTATAACTTTACAGAAATTTTTATTACACAATTCAAATATTTGCTTTAAGTTATAAATTTTATCATTTTTATGGTACAGGATTTCAATATCCAATATGCTTAACACACTGATGGTAGCACTGTCTTCCTACTAGTTCCTTGTTCAGTCAGGGCTACTTAATCTTTAGAACTTTACCTAGACCAATGTGGCTCAGTGTTCAACAGCACACTGTATGAATTCTAACTGCTTGATCAGTTTCAGAACGAAAAGGTAAACTACATTCCCTTTAGAATGAAGTTACCAATTGGGCATCTGCTATGGAAATAAATCTCATGTCTAGTGGAAATATCCCACCACCTTGGTATAGAAGTCTTTGGTAGCCTGTGTCATGTAAACATTCTAATCCAAAGGCTTTGTTCACAGCACTGGGAATTCCCAATTCCTTGGTAGCTAGCTTGGGAGTGAAGACTTTATATCATTCATTCATTCAACAAATGTTTATTCATTGCCTAGGCTAGGTGCTTGGAATACAAAGCCAAAACCTAAACAGTCCCTGGACCCACAGTGATCTTCTAGTGTGGAATATAGCAAGAATCATATAATTAAGTGCAAAATATATAAAAAGCAAATAGAAAGTAATGGGGTGGGGGGAACACTAGCAACTGAAGTTAGGAAGGGACCAAAAAGGCCTCACAGATGAGATAGTGTCTGAGTTCAGCTTTGAAGAAAGCTGGGGATTCTAAGAGACGAAAGAGAGGAATGAGTGTGTTCCAGACAAGGAGGACACCATGAGCGAAGGCACAACAATGAAAGAGGAAATGTGATGTGCAAGGAGTTTATGAAGGTGACTAATACATCATTAGGACCAAAAGGTAACCTGAAGCAAGAAACAAGAGCAAGAAGTTAATTTCCCACACTGGCAATACCACAGGGCAGCTAGCTAGGTGTGTAGTAGATAGTGTGCCAGACTCATCTTCCTGAGTTCAAATCTGGCTTCAGACACTCACTAGCTGTGTGACCCTGGACAAGTTGCTTAATCCTGTTTGCCTCAGTTTCCTCATCTGTGAAATGAGCTGAAGCAGGAAATAGCAAACCACTCTAGTATCTTTGCCAAAATGGGGTCATGCAGAGTCTAACATGACTAAAAATGACTGAACAAGAAGCAATAGCACACAATTGTCAGACAGGTTCAAGGAAAGTAGTCCATTCCACAGTCAAATTTTTGACTATGAGTAGAAACCAAGAGTCAATGTTATTTTGGTAATGGTGATGGGTGAAGGGAATTTTAGGTTTTGTTTCAATAAATGTATCTGCTTAGTTTTGGGATGAATTCAATAGTCAATAACATTTTAGACATGGAAGGGGTTTTAACTTTTTTTTTTCTTTCTTTTTAGGCAATTGGGGTTAAGTGACTTGCCCAGGGTCACACAGCTAGTAAGTGTCTGAGACCAGATTTGAACTGAGGTCCTCCTGACTCCAGGGTTGGTGCTCTATCCACTCTGCCATCTAGCTGCCCTTTTCCTAACTTTTTTTTCTTTATGGAAGGGGTTTTAAATGTCAATCAGTCCATCTCAGGCTACAAAGCAGAAAATTAAATGTGGAAGAAATCTTAAAAGTCATCTACTCCAACATCTTCCATACAGGGAAACCGAGATTCAGAGAAATGAAGTGACTTGTCCAAAAGTACAATAAGTTAGAGGCTAAACTGGAAATCAAACATAGAGTTCCTGATTCCAAATTGTGTTTTTGCTTTGCTTTAACATTTTCTTTAAATCATTAAAATAACATATTGAATGAGACAAATAAATATACCATCTACTTAATGACAAAGATTTATCTCTAAACTTACAAAAGATGACATTGCCAATTTATAGTTCTCCCAAAAACTCCCCTCCAACCCACCAGACCTCACAGAAAACTTTGTAACTAAATACTCATTTTTTTTTCTTTCAAACTGTGGAAGAAACCTAAGCCTCCTAGCTACTGATTCCACTCTTATGACCTACTGCATAGATTTACACTGGCAACCTCATAAAAGTCTCACAAGCTGAAATAATTTACTTCAAAGCTTAATTTAACTCCATGAATTTTCCCATTTGATTAACTCTTTTTTACTTTATCTTCTTATAAGTACTCTAACAGAAATGGAAAAAAAATTACTCCTACATTTAATTACAAAGTAATTCAGGCTAAGAAATTTATTTTTGAAAGGAAATAAGTAAAACTAATTCTTCAATTTCCTGGATATTACAAGTACTTTGCCATGTAAAGATATATCCCTTCATGTCCCATCTCTGGCCCCTATGGGGATGTGGATCTATGATTACAGTAATCTATAGAAACTGAGGAAAGCAGTCTTTTGGAGCAAGAGGGAATGATCAAATTGGGCCCCTTCTGGCTCTAAATTTATAATCCTATGACTTATCACAGAAGCTGTCCATCTTTGTGTTCTGTAAAAAAATAAATTAACAGAGCAACATGTTTTCTTTCTCTTACTCTTCAGGATTTCCTCTCTCTTTCTTTTGTGCATTCTTCCATAGTGCAGCAAGGATATGTTGGTGGTAATGTATGGCAGAGATAGAGATTCACTCACAAGTGATCTACGAGAGTATAAGAATGTACTTTGCCAGGTCAACAGACGGTAGGAATTAGAATATTTGGCTATGTTCTCCAAAAGCCCGTGGTAGAGGTACACGTGTGCATGCTTTATTATTGTTGTTCAGTTGTTTCAGTTATATCTGACTCTTTGTGACCTCATTTGGGGTTTCCTTGACAAAGATACTAAAGTGTTTTGCCATTTCTTCTCCAGCTGATAGATATGTCTATTTTTACAGATGAGAAAACTGAGGCAAACAGGGTTAAGTGACTTGCCCAGGGTCACACAGCTCATAAGAGTCTGAGGCCAGATTTGAACTCTGGAAGATCAGCTTTCCTGACTCCAGGCCCAGTACTCTCTCCACTGTGCCACTAGCTGCCCATGAGTATGTGTAGTAATCTTCAAGGCAGATTCTTCTATTCTAAAGTGTCAGAGGGAATTTGTCTCATAGAGGTGGTGTTGAATATGATTTATGATCACTTTTAGGGCCAGACAGATCTCCCGGGCAGCAGAGAGGATCTGTCTAGCTGACAAAAGGAAGCAGTAGTATCCAGTGTCTCACAGCTTAAAAGTGAAAGCACATTTAAGTCCATTTTCATAGGCCCAGTCTATAGTGCTGCCACTGGCCTGTTTACATAGTTAAGTAGATAGCTCCCACTTTGTATACAGTGCCAAACAAAAAGTACAGAGTTTTTGCTTCATGTTTTGCAGTCCTATCCAGTTCAGCAGAGTCGGGGTGCAGAAGGATACATCAAGAGCTGTAACTGTGGATGTCAATGAAGCTTTTGAAATTCGCATGGCTTTTGATGAAATCCACCACAGATTTCACTTCTACTTCTGAATCGGGCTTGGGTCCATGGTACACTTCAGAGCAGGGGTTGTTACTGGCTCCCTCTTCTGAAAAGCCTGCATTCCAATTCCTATTGGGGTCAACTCCTACATATTGATTTCCAAGAACATGGGATCAGGTCTTCCTCCAGAAGTAATCTTGGTTTTGAGAATAGACATATCTATCATGATTGGTCACATGCATTAGGAAGATATCCATTTTATCCAAGATAGAGGTGATGTTTAATTCATTCTCATAGTCAGATACAATCCTCCTAGCTATCCATATTCCTATAGCCTGGGTAATCCATTCATGGTAGTGGATTTCAATATTCCACCTAATGTCAGGTCTCTTGCTTCTGCTAGTGCTGGAATTCAATACATACAGCAGTTAGTTTTCAAAAGGAGAACCGCTGTCCAGTAGGCATGTCTACCTGTCCCAAAAAGGAAGTTCATATATAGTATTCATGATCTTCAAACTTCTGGGTGATTCTAGAATCTAACCTCTAAGCTGGAGAAGGTAGATCTCTGGGGAAGAGGGATTCTATTGAATATCAAAAGATTGCCTTGATGTTGACCATAAGTTGAGTTCACTTCCAATGAGGAGGGGATGGGCTGTTAACTGTTAAAGGTTGTTAAGTGCCTTAGCTGTTTTCTTTATCTGTTTATAGGTTCCTTTGCACCTTCTGCATTTTCTGTGAGGTTGTCTCATATACTACATGAATTTGGTAACTTGAGAGTTTATAAAGAAGCTGATAACCATTTTGCTCCCATTTTACTTTAAGCCAGGTATTACATTCTTGTATCTGATGAAGTTCTCCCCTATCTCCTCTTCACCCTCTAGCCAATGAGTGTTTTGTGGAAAGCAAAGACATGCCCTCTATGAAAGTTATAACTAGCCCCACCCCTATCTTTCTAGGACGGACAGCAGATGAAACTGGAAATCACTCTCTGATGGAAAAATTATAAGCTTGCAGGCAGAGAGCAAAACATCTGTAGGAACAAAGCTGGAATGGATTATCACCAGAAAATTTCTCCCCAACCCCACAAAATCTATTAAAACCATCAACAAGGAAGTTCTGGTACCAGTGATCTGTCTTGGCTGCTTGTCGCTACTCACTTAAGACAAAGACATTTCTTTAGGAAAGGAGAAAGTGTCCTTACAATTGCATCTTGAAAATATTATATATGTCAGTATGTCAATTGGATCAGTAAGGTTCATGAGCCTCTGCATATTAGATTGTAAGTTCCTTGAGGGCAGAGACTTAACTCACAATTATCTTTGTATATACATTGAATAGCACAGCATCTGGCATATAGTCTGCACTTAATAAATGCTTGCTGATTGGTTGGTGTGCTGGGAGGAATAATAATAGCTAATATTTATTTGCACTTACTATATGCTAGACACTATACTAAGCACTTTACAATTATTATCTCCTTTGATCCTCACAGCAAGGTATGTTATATAGACCATAGACTGGGCCTGTGTAGGTGCGATTATTGTCCCCATTTTACAGACAAAGAAACTGAGGCAAATAGAGGTTTAAGCAACTTTCCTAGGATCACACAGCTAGGAAGTGTCTGAGGTTGAATTTGAAGTCAAGTCTTCCTGACTCCAGGCCCAGAACTCAATATTCATTGTGTCAGCTAGGTGTCCCCATGTCTTCCATATGATTTCATTGATCTTCAGTGGCAAGTGGCAGCAAGGAGGAAACATTGGTGACATTGTTTCATTTGAGATGCCTTGGACCCTAATGGAAGTCCTTCCCTCCACAAATTGTTTACTTTTGCGTTCCTTTGGTCATTTCTGGTGCCCATTATTGTGAAGTGCTTCTGCATTCAGTCGTATTCAATAGGAAAGTCAATGCCCCAAATTATGCCTTTAACCATTAATTCAAAGTTAGAGCTGCAAGATCACAGTAGGCCTTGGAGTTGGGGGTAGGACAGGGAATGGTTGCTATTATTCTTAAATGTTTTTCATGTTCAAAGTTATTTTCCCCACTGTAGATAATATTTCTTCATGTTGCAAATTATTTAATAGTATAAAGTGTATCTGTTGCGTTCTTTGGAACTTGCTGGTATTATCACAGACTACGAGGAGAGGGCCACCGAACTGTGGAAGCAATAGTGCTACCAATAGTAATAAAAAGGCTATCAGCCTCTATCTCATTCTGAAAGGTAACTAGGTAGTACAGTGCTAGAGCTCCAGTCCTAGAGTCAAGAAGACCTAAGTTTAAATCCTACATCAAAAATTTACTAGATGTGTGACTTTGGGTAAGCTCCTTAACTTTTCTCACTCTCCTTATCTATAAAATAAGGCTCTCTATATAATGGGCCATGTGGGATGTTAAGGAGAACTAGCACTCGGGTGTGAGAGCTTGCTGAGCTCTTTTCAGGGCTGCTTATCCACCTTTGGTGTCCACATGGCCCCCAACTGTCCTGTGGATCCATGAAGCACAGCATCCACACCCCAGTAAACTACCTCAGCAGACAGACTAACCTCAAACCCATCAAGGAGGTATCTACTCCAAGCATGTGAAAACTTTCCCCAGTGGAATGGGCAGATGAAGACAGTTTGTTCCAAGGGCCATGAAGGCAGTTAAAGCAGGCACTAAGGAGTGATTAAAGCTTGTTCAAACATCAAAGATACCCACATCATTCACTGCATCCCAGGGCCATCACCAATCATCTTGACTTTTGTCTTGCCACTGGATTTCAATGACTGTGGAAGAGAGAGAGAGGCTGACAACTTTGTGCAACTCTGCCCCACTTAAATATAATTCACACATGAATCAAGCCATCACCCCATGATGTCACTGGTCATTTAAAAAAAAATGGACAAAAGGACAAACAACAGCATAAAAGGAATAACAATAGCACCTATCTTCCAGGTTTGTTGGATCAAATGAGACAGGATTATAAATGCTAGCTATTATTCTTATTATCTGAGACTGTCAGGTCAAGAGTAGGTAAAGGCAAGAAAAGGTTAGTCCTCCAAGAAGGTGTTGCCCTAAACAATAACTTGTGTTGTAACTACAGGCTGGAGAAGGGCGAGAAAGTCAGCTGAAAATCTGTGACATTGGAAAAGTATAGCCCTTCAACATAGTTGTTGGGACAGATTTCACTGTATATGTGTATTTCGTGTTCTCCAACAGTTTGAATATCCTCGGCAAGGATCTTCTGCATTGGGCTGTACTATAGGTACATGGCAGGGTCAGCTAGGTGGGACAGTGGATAGAGCACTGGGCTTGGAATTAAGAAGACTCATCTTTATTAGTTCAAATCCTTCCTGTGACACTTGACAAGTTTCTGCTTGCCTCAGTTTTTCATCTGTAAAATGAGCTGGGAAAGGAAGTGGCAAAGCACTCCAATATATTTGCCAAGAAAACCCCAGAATGGGGTTATGAAGAGTCAGACATGACTGAAATGACTCAACAACAAGAGTAGGTACCTAGACAGAGAACGCACCAAAATACTGATAATAATGATGTGTATCATAAGGGCAGTGAAAACATGCCAGCACCTTCTGGGCCTTTCCCTAATCTCATAGGTGTTTCTGTGTCAGACATCATAGGTCCCTGGCACGAAGTGATTGTGGAACTCTTAATAGCTAGTACCTTCATTGGTTGTGCCCTCAAACATTTGTCTTTGTTACCTTGAAAACAAAGTATTAGATCTTACAGTGGTGACAAAGAATTGGAAATGAGGAGATGTCCTCAAGTAGAGAATGGCTGAAAAAGCTTTTGTATATGAATATAATGGAATACGATTGCACTCTCAGAAATGATGAGCAGATGAATTTCAGAAAAACCTAGAAAGACTTGTATGAAGTGATTCAAAGTGAAATGAGCAGAATTAGGAGACCACTGTGCATAGTAACAGCAACATTATGCGATGATCAGCATGAATGATTTAGCTATTCCCAGCAATACAATGATCCGAAACCATTTTCCAAAGGACTCATAAGGAAAAAACTGTTCACATCCAGAGAAAGAATCAATGGAATCTGAATACAGATTGAAGCAAACTGTTTTCACTTCATTTTTTTAAAGTTTTTTTTTTATTTTGGTCTGTTTCTTCTTTCACAACATGACTAATATGGAAATATGTTTTACATGATTGCACATACACACACATACACACACACACATATCCTATATCAAGTTGCTTACCATCTTAGGGAAGGGAAAGGTGAGGAAAGGAGAAAATTTGGAACTCAAAATTTTTAAATGAATGTCAAAATTTGTCTTTACACCTTATTAAAAAAATAAAATACTATTAAAAAAAAGAAAGAAAAGTGTTAACATAGCATTGCTGCTTTTTCTAGATACTGTGCTATTTCGAACTCTCAAATAGCTGCCAAACTTCTAGAACAAGAGTAGTCCCCAGTTTCTCGCCACCGATTCACATTTAATTCCCTGAAATCTGAGTTTAGTATCCAACATCTCCAGGAAAATTTCCTACTTGATTGTCTTCAACGTTGTCCTTCAAATATCCAATGACTTTTTTTTTCTGTGACATGATGTGATAGTAACCATCTTCATCACCAATGACATCCATTAAGTATTTAAAGTTTCCAAAGTATTTTGCAAAATTACCTCATTTGATTTAGTGTGTAGTAGTAGATAGAGTGATGAACTTAGACTCGGGTCACACAACAGATACCTATTAGTTGTGTTAGTTGTGAGCAGGTTGCTTAATATCTCTGTCTCAGTTTTCCATTTATAAAGTGAGGGAGCGGGATTCAGTGGCCTTTAAGCTCCCTTCTAGCTCAAAATGTTTTTTTAATTATCCTATGATTCTCATGAGAACTATGTCAAGTAGGTAGCACAGGCATTATTATCCTTATTAGATAAGAAAATTGAGTCTCTGTCTTTATTTCTCTGGTCACTGATTTGGAATATAAATTAATCTGTAAAAATACTATTGAACTGTCAAGTGAGGGGGGAAAAATCTTTGATTCAAATACCTCAGATAAAAATCTGATATCCAAGATAGATGAGGTGTTTACACAAATATATTTGACTAAGAATAATTGTCCCAATAGATAAGTGGTCAAAAGATATAGGCAAACAATTTTCAAAAGCATTGCAAACAATCAAGAATCATATGGAAGGACAAAACATGCATCTCATGTCCATTTGCATAGGACTCTCTTTATTGGCAGAAATCGATTATTCAATGTTCTATGCCCATATAAGGGGCAGAGTTGGCAAGAGCTTTAGAGAAGAAAGATTCTGGCTCTCTGACTTCAGACTTCAAGAAAGAAGATAGGCAGCTCCCTACTCAATCTGGGTCCCTGAAAGGAGTGAAAGATTGGGAAGAAGCTGACATGTAGTGGATCCAGGACATCCATCATGTCCCTATCTCTAGCTTACTGCACTCAGAGTTCAGGGAATTTCCCCTTGAGTGAGATCCAGGACGCTTTGTCTTGGTTGAGCTTAGATTTCTTGCTCCCAATGAGAGTTCATTCATGTCTTCTTATATATTCTCATTTGAATACTTTCTCATATTTCTTTTTGTTATTGGTTTGGATAAATGGGTTTATTTAGCATTTGCTACCCGTGTTCATAGTGGAATTGTCATTTAGTGATAATAGTCAAGCCTTGGATATACAGTCTGTGGTATATTTTCCGCATTAAGGTATAGTGATCATGAGGTCAGCTCAAAGCTAAAATGATTTCTAAAGCAAAGACCTAACCATGTCACTTTGCTACTAAAAATCTGTCCTAGATCTTTATTGTCTCCAGGATAAAAATGTGGAATCTTTAGTTTGATATTTAAAGTCCTCTATCTATGGCTCATCTACTTCTCTTTTCTTATTTTATATTATGTCATATACATTCCATTTTAACCAAATAGCCCTGTAGCTCTTTTCTTCATATAACATTCCTTATCCCATCTCCATGTGAATTTGTGTACTTCTCATCTGGAATAGACTCCTGCCTTCTCTGTCTCTTCAAATGGCAAGCCTCCTACCTCCTCTTACTCCAAGTCTATTGTTCTTTGCATTACATCATGCTCTGTTAAGAACGACCACATTTATCAAGATATGGTATAGGTCAAGAGATGACCCAGGCTCTTGATGTAGTTTTTGCATTTCCATCCTGTCTTTGAGAGATAGCAGAGCTACCTTCAGTCCTCAGTTGAAGAGGTTAGGGAAATGGGTGCCATAGAAGGATGAGATAAAAACTTTCGTCTCTTTCAAAGAGACATGAAAATGTTTGGACTAATTGATATAGTGAGTGGAATCACAGGCTTATTAGGAAGACATAAAAAGGATTTCCTTAACACAGTGTGATACTGGCTGAGGGATGTAATATAAGTTTATAGTAGACTCAGTCAACACAATGAGGTGACTTTCCCTGACTCCATTTAGCTGTAGGTTTGTTTATAGGAACAAAGGAGGCAGAAGTTGAGAGTAATCCAACATTAGGGTTTGTTAAGTCATGATAGGAAAAGGAGATAAGTATCCAAGTATAGAATCTTAGAATAGTTTAACTCATTTGCCAGGAAGATATGAAATTGCATTCAGCCTCTGCAACACACTGCCTATGTGACCCTGGCCTATTCATTTCATCTATCACTACTCTAGGACACTCTCTAAGACTAAGCTCAAGAGGAGAAGGTGCTGACCTGCACTGGTACAGGAACTTTCCTTACGTGGGAGTTGAGATGAAATCAGTGTTATCACAAGTCCAACGAAATCAATGAAACCCCAAGTCCAGTCCCTATCCCCATTCTCACTTTATGCCTTGGCAGGTACTAAGCTAAGAGGCAAAGGTAAACAGACATTTTCTAGCTATATTTGGTAAGAAAGCTTTTAACAGTGTTTACATTCCTAACACCAACAGTGTTAGCCTGTGGCTTCCTGTCATAAATGGAGGTCATTAATTTTCAGGGAGCTCCAGAGGAACTAGGCATTCTTTGACCCCAGATAGACCTGTGGAAATTGTTTTATTCTGTGTTTACCTTTAGAAGGTGCACACCCTGCTTGGACAGGTACCTAAGCAACTATCTTGCAAAGTGATCCTGGGAGAGGACAAATAATGGCTGTTTGCCCTCAGACCACTCACATTTTTGAAAATCCAGACCAAAAGCAGGAACAAGAACAAATGGTATGGAACTTTTTCAGTTATTGTGGTGGTAACAAAAATAATGACTTTCATATAAATTCTGCCTTTCACTTAAGGAGAACTGAACATGATTTAATACTGTATTTTCACCTAGACAACATAGCTTTCTACTTTAGGTCCATGGCAAAAACCATATGATCCATTTGTTAGAATCCATGGGCCCACTTATTAGTGGGAAATCTGTTGTGGACATGGGTGCTGAAGGCTAGGGGCTCAGATGTGGCAACATACAGTCAAAAGATTCTAAATCCTTCTCTCTTTATTTTACCCAAAGTATAGATAGAACTTTATAGGCCTCAGTCATGCAAAATTCATCTAGAGTTTATCTAGGTTTATGGTTTCAGGTTGACATTAAAAAGGGTGATACCTAAGGAAAACAGAATAAAAACCATCCCTGAATAACCAGATTGTTTCCTTTTAAGGTAGAAAACAAAGAATACACAAGACACAAACCATTCTCTAAAGTTAATTAACAAAAAGGATTGAAATTTCAATGACACATGTTTGAAATAGCATGCAATATTTTTTTAAACATAATGTTTCCTCCAGGTAGGAGAACAGTGGCCTAGATCCAGGATTTAGAGACATGAAAATATTGCATGCATTGGGGCTGACTGGGGAGAAAGAAGGAAAGAAGCCAGTTGAAACTGGTACCTCAATTATTTGTCCATCCCCAGTTCCCCAGTTTTCCATAACAGAGATGTTGAGTATTGATGAATTTCCCTTGGGTGAGAAATGAGTCTCTCTCTCTGTCTCTGTCTGTCTGTCTGTCTGTCTGTCTGTCTGTCTGTCTCTCTCTCTCTCTCTCTCTCTCTCTCTCTCTCTGTCTGTCTGTCTCTCTCTCTCTCTCTCTGTCTCTCTTTCTCTCCACCCCCATGGGGAGAGGTCATTCACTCTGTGTTTTGTCTAGTATATTCTAATTCATATAACTTCTCTGATTTGTATGTGATCTCAGCATGGATAAACATATTTATTTGCTATTCGTTCATTATGTGTCTTCATTTAACTGGCATTTCATGGGAAGGGAGTCAAGCCTTCCAATATATAATTTGAGGCATTTCTTTCCCCATTAAGGAGCAGTAATCAGGAGCACACTTTGAACCTAAAAATCACTTCTTTTACATTAGCAATACTTAAGGTGGCAGATATATGTAATTCTAGTCCAGCAGCCTTTCTCTAAGGAGAACAGAATGACCAGCCTTGTGGCCCCAACCACCTGCTCCCCTCCCAGTAGGAATCAAAGTCTCAATTGGGGAGAGGTAGGTAGAAAAAAATCTAGAGATATCTAGATTTAATTCCCAGCTTTATTTCCAGATGCATGCTCCCTGTGAGCCACATCTAGACATACCCATGTGAACACATATAACACACATGGGTATCACACGCACCTTACATTTTTATGCTGTGTATTCCATTAGACTATGAGCTTCTTCAGGGCAAGCACCATGTTTTTGCCTTTCTTTGTTTACTCATCACTCAGTGCCTAATATAGCAAGTGTTTACTAAATTATCGTTAACTGATTGACAGATTGATCTTAAGGTGCTTAATAGAAATTGTGCCTAGATCAAGTCCCTATTCACAGATTTAGAAGGGACTCAAGTGGCCACTGAATCCAATCAAAACTAAAAAAGACTCCACATACTTGTGGAGTCCTCATCTAGCTTTTGTTTGAAGACTTTCAGTGAAGAGGAATCTGCTACCCACCCGAGGCAGCCCATTCCACTTGGGATAGCTATAATTATAAGGAAGTTTTATGGGTTTTTTTTCCAGATATCATGTCCAAATTGTCCTCTTTGCCACTCCAACTCTTTGCTCCAGTTTCTTTACTCTAGAGCCAAACAGAACAGTCTAATTTCTCATCTAAAGGCTAGCCCTTAAAATACCTAGTTAGTACGTGACCCCCACACCAGCCAGAAGCTAAACAACTCCAGTTCTTTACATTGGTCCTCACATGGCATGACATCAAGGCCTTTCTGCATCAATGTCCTTGCTAAATTGTGGTTCCTCAAGCTGAAAACAATATTCCAGAGGTAGTCTGACCAGAACAGAGTGCAATAGTATACATAGGGACCCCTGTGTGAAGCACTTTAAGGAGACACTAAAAAGTTGACTTTTTAGTTGACTTTTTTCTCTCAAAAAATGTTGAAAAACTAAAAAGCATTTGGAGGATGGTGATCATTCTCCAAGATGATGAGTAGTTTAGCAATCATATATGAGGAAATATTGGGAAATTGGAGAATTCAGCCTGGAAAAGAGAAAGCTTTAGCAGGACGTGATATCCATTCTTAAAATATCTGCAGGGCTGTCACATGAGAATAGGAGTACTGTTATTCTTAAACAAAGCAAAACAAAACAACTAGGACCAATGGATCAATATTACAAGGAGGTAGATTTTTTGGCTTGATTTAAGAACTTCTCACAAATAGAGCTGCCCAGCAATGAAATGGACTGCCTTACAAAGTAGTGAATTTCCTATCACTAGAAGTATTCAGAAAGAGGGTTGATAACTATGTGCTATGGCAGTCATGGATTTAGATCTGGAAAAGACCTTAGAAGCTATTTGGTCTAGCATCCTCACTTTAGAGGTGAAGAAAATGAAGCTTAGAGAGGTTAAATGGCTTGCCCAAGAACTTGGAATTATAAGTGTCAGAAGTGGGATTCTGTAACTCTGTAACCCTGTAACTCTGACTCTAAATATAGTCTTATATGGCTTCTAAGGCACCTTTCAGCTCTAATAGTCTATCATTGTACTATCCTGTGGCCCCAATTCAAATGATTTCATTCTTCTCTATCCCTCTAATTCCACTGCCTCTCTTTTCCTTCTGTCAACTATAGCCTGCATCACAGTTTATTGATAAGATGTCACTCATGGTATGTTTACTGTCTTGTGGCATTACTGATGATGATAGCCTTGTGCTTTGTCTGTACTTCTTTGCTCCCTTGAATGCTGAAAAGGCAGATTTTCTCCCAGATGGATCAGAACAAAAGTAGCTTAATGGAAATATTTTGCAAATTCCCAACCTGCCAATGAGGTCTTTGAGGCTGTTGCTTATAATGCCTTCATAAACGACATTTTGCTGTTATGATGGCCAATGAAAGGATCAATATTTTATGTGGAAGTTCATTTAAATGCAAAGAACAAAGCCATGAATGAAAATAGATAGTGGAGAAGCTCCAGCTAGAAAATAGAACAAGGATACAAACATTGTTTTATTTTTTCATCTTATGTTTAGCAAAACTCAATTTCCAAGGCAAGTCTGTTGTCAATGTCCAACTTCCAAATGCTGTGGTCTGACAGAAGTCACTCATCAGTGGAAGTCAAGAATTTATCCATGGAAGATAAGGCTAAATCATTAAGCAGAAATCAGTGGAAATTCTGTATTTATTCTGTACAGGAAAAGTGTCCTCATTCTGGAAGTAGAGGGTGTATCTATAGAATATCCTGACTTCCCTCTCCTACTGGAGATAGATAGATAGATAGATAGATAGATAGATAGATAGATAGATAGAAAAAAAGACATTTATTACATACTTGCTATGTGCCAGGCACTGTGCCAAACACTGGTAATACAAGCAAAAAGAAAGACTCCCTGTCCTCCAGTAGGTTACATTCTAATGGATTAAGATAAAAGCAAGACCTTTAAGTTATCCTGGGAGTTCTAGGCTAGAGGCTTGAAGACAGTAAAATTGATGTGAATGCCTATTCAAATGGAGATTCAGGGTGGAGGAAAAAGCTGTTGGGGTGGAGACAATGCCATTATGAGGAGGCCCTGAAGATGGATGCATTCTCAAAATTAAATTTTCATGTTTTTCCTATATCCTTTGGGTCTGTACCAAGGCTCTTAATCTTCTTTGAGTCAGCACCTCCTTTGGCATTATGGTGAAGCTTATGGACACCTTTTCATAATTGTTTTAATTTCATAGTTGAAAGAATTGCTATATTTTATTTAAAAGTTAGTGAAAATAAAAATGAAATTTTTTTCCATTTAAGTTCATGGACCCCCTGAACTTAAGTCCATAAATCTTAAGTCCATAAACCCTGAAGTCCATAAACCCCGAAGTCCATAAACCCCAAGTTAAAAACCCCTGGTCTGTTAAAATGTAAGTATCTTGAAAATAGGCATTGTTTTGTTTCATTCTTTACTCTTAAAGTCCCAGTGCCCAGATAATAATAATAGTAATAATAATAATATAACACTTTAATTTTGCAAAGTACTTTCCAAGTATTATCTCATTTGATTTTCACAATAGTATCCTCATTTTACAGATGAGGAAACTGAAGCAAGGAGAGGTGAAATGACTTGCCCAACTAGGAAGTTTCTGAGCTCAAATTTGAACTTAAGTCTTCCTGACTCCAAGTCCAGTGCACTATTTTCTGTATCACCTAGCTTCCATTTACATAAGTTCTTAAAAATACTTATTGATTTATTGACACAGAACTGAGATACTATGAAAAATAAAAGAAGCACTATCTAATCTAGCTAATTCAAGCAACAGAATGAGTGTTGAGGAAATTCTGCCACTTCCCTGACCCTCAGGTCAGAGTTTATAAATAATGTCCTTTTGACTTTTTCCCACTCTAAGTCAGCCATGCCCCTCCCTTCACCCCATTACATTGCACCCTGGAGTCCTGAATCTTCAGAAACAAGAGAACTCCAAGTCCTTATTCAGCCTGCAGAGGGAATTTTGCAAAAGATATTATCTCATTGGATTTGCCATTGCCTTGGAAAAATGTCTACAATATCTCTAATCAGAAACAGCATCATTTATTCATGCTCTTCAAAGCTCAAGTCACTCCATTGTTTGGGTGCCTGGTAACACTGTAGTTGGGCTCATTTATAAAGAACAAGGAGGAACCCTGGAAAATGTTTCATCTTGGATGGACACGCTGATGAAAAGTTATTCAGGGAGCATCCAAAATTCTGTCTTATGCCGGATCTTAAAGATTGTTTCTCTTGGATGAGCCTTTAAACATTTGTTTTAACCACTGCTGTATTTGTGAGGAGTGTTCTTTTCAAAAACTATAGGATATGTAGGAAGGGTTTAGAGCCCCTGGGCTTGGAGGCGGGAAAAAAAAATGCCCGCTATGGCAGTGTAATAGGATTCCATTAACTGCCTCAGTGCTGGATTTTATACTTCCCTTGAAAAACTGTATTAATAAAGACCTATTTCCCCAAAGGTGATTGCAGCTCACAATGTCTCACGTCATCTATACCAAAGGAATACAGAACATAAAAAGACAAACAAAATTACCAAGCTCACCTAAATTCTTCTTGATATTCAGAGAGGAGCACTGTTCTCATGTAAAATTCGAAAGAATTGCTGGGTAACATGTCCCCTTAGCAACAGTTGGTTTTGGACGTTCCAATATGATTAGTAAGACCCTGTTTTGTCTTTTCCTTTGTTTTAAATAAAACCACAGTCTCCTAAAAAAAAGGGGAGGGCGGGCAAAATATTACAAGGACATGTTTGAAAAATAACATGGATGGCTGTGGATTTGTTTTTCATTTCCAATGAGCTCAAATAGTTGCCATATTGCTCATCTACATACAATGACCAGCCTGGTTTGTGCTTAGCAGAACAGCTAACTCACTCACTTGTAAGGAATGCAAGCATATTCATAAACTGAGGATACTGATGTTTGACTGACATTTAAATCTATTAATGTAGTCAGCCCAAATTTTAGCATGTTAGTTCTCAGGTTTTATTGTCAAGAAACTGCTTAATCATGGGGAAAAAATATCTTATTCAAACTATATCTGGAATGCATGCATTTATGTAAGCTTATGTAAAGAGATAGCTGCATAGCAATAGAATGACCTAATATGCTATTTGGGCAGCGAGGTGAGACAGCAATAGAGTCCCAGCCCAAGAGTCAGGAGGACCTGAGTTTGAATTCAGTCTCAGACACATACTAGTTGTGTGACACTGAGCAAGTCCTTAACCCTGTATGCCTCAGTTTCCTCATCTGTAAAATAAGCTGGAGAAAGAAATAGGAAACCAGTCTAGTATCTTTGCCAAGAAAACTCCAAATGGGTTCATGAAGAGGCAGACATGACTGAAACAACACAACAATACGTTATTTATTCATTCAATAAGAGACACATAAATTAATGAACAAAATCCAAACATAACCTCAACCAAATAGTTTTTATACATTAATTATTTGTGAAATCTTAATGTTTAGCATACATCTGGAAATAAAGCTGGGAATTAAATCCACACACATTGCAACATCTTCAAGTTCTCAATTCATCTGGAAAAAAAAATGAATTTATCATGCAAAAAAATTGACAAATCAGGGAACCTCTTAAGTAAGAAGAGAAGAAAAACAGCATAGTATTATTATTCAAAGCACTCACTTTGGAATATTCTTCCACTGTTGCTTTGTGTGAAAAAAAACTCTATTACAAGAAGGGTAAACTATAAGTTTAATTATTCTTTACCGACAAATAATAGACTACACATGCACTGTGCTTTATTACATTGTGTTTGATGTTTTAATAATCATTCTAATAGGTAACATTAGTATCAAATTATATTTAAATACTTTGAAAGTAATTTTACCTTATACTTAATTTAGCAATAATCACTTTGTAAAAAGTTTTAATTTCTGATTTGCTTTCAGTGAAATGAAAATGTTCGAAGATTTGGTGAAATTTGCAACAAAATGATAATTTATTTTTTCTTTCAGAAGTATACTTTAAGGAGAGACTTGTAGCTGCATCACTCTTCAGGCACAGAAAGTGATTTAAGATGGCACATGCATTTTATCTTGACAATATTCAATTACATGTAATTTTAATGTACTGATTATGATAATAGTGATTTATTGCACTATGAAGCGTAGTCACAATAGAAATAGAAATGTCAGAGCACTAAAATGAGATCTAGAAAAAATTTCTGGGGAAGCTAGGTGGCACAGTGGCTAGAGTACTGGCCCTGGAGTCAGGAGGACCTGAATTCAAATCCAGCCTCAGACTCTTAACACTTACTAGCTGTGTTACCTTGGGCAAGTCACTTCACTCTGCCTCAGAGACAGACAGACAGACAGAAAATTTCTACACTTGTTTTGGTATCTTGCTGTTATAATCCTACAGGTACAATATCAGGTTTCAAATTTTTAAACAAATATATATAAGTCCTTGCTAGCCACATAACAATCTTATTTCCATTTCCTTTCAAATTTAGATGAAAAGCTGAAAATACAAACTTTTAATGGTAGGTGTAAACTTTAATCTTTTTTGACATAATTTTTCTTAAATAGAAGCAAATTCCCTCTTTAAATAATAAAAACTTTGCTGTTGAATCCCTAAAACAAAATCTAACTCACATTCTAATTCTCTTTTATTAATAAAGATTTGAGAGGGAGGGTCCTACACATTAAGCTATTAGTGTTAACCTTTATTTGTTTTAGCAGAAAAAATGTTAAAATAATGTAAATGAACATAACAGAAAGACAATATTTCTACTTTATAACCATTTACCAAGTCCTTGATAAGATCCACACTGAGGATACACCAATATCAAAATGTTCTTAAAATCCTAATGGAGTCTTCATAAAATTCTGAATCACTAAAATGAGATTTGACTAGATGGTCCTTAAGCTCTCTTCCTCAGGCAGCTATATGGCACAGTGGATGGAGTGCCAAACCTAGAGTTAGGAAGACTCATCTTCCTGAGTTCAAATCTGGCCCCAGACACTTACTAGCTGTGTGACCTTGGGCAAGTCACTTAACCCTGTTTGCCTCAATTTCCTCATCTATAAAATGAGCTGGAGAAAGAAATGGCAAACCACTTCAGTATCTTTGCCAAGAAAACTCCAAATGG
Organism: Phascolarctos cinereus; assembly: GCF_003287225.1. Taxonomy (NCBI): domain Eukaryota; kingdom Metazoa; phylum Chordata; class Mammalia; order Diprotodontia; family Phascolarctidae; genus Phascolarctos; species Phascolarctos cinereus. The sequence goes on from NW_027555958.1 coordinate 186,455,454, forward strand.
AGTCACGGAGAGATGGACATGACTGAAAAATGACTTAACAAGGACTGAAATGACTTTTTCAGTTCTAAACCCATGATTCTATGGCCTTAAGGGAGAGAAAGAGAAAAAAAATCTGTATAAAATTATTTTTGTTTAATAAAGATGTCAGATTTCAACCTTATTATAAAAGCAAAGATAAAAAAAAGAGCTCAAAACAAACACCAAAAAGCAGCAGATGATGATGGCTGCAGATTTGGAAAACCCAAATCAAGCCACCCCCCTGTTTTTTGAGTACTGGAGTTACTACACTTTCCTCTAGAAATAGAAAAGTAACCCCTCTATATTTATGTCATATTAGTGGCTTGTCTTTGGCAGTGTTGCCAAAAGGATTCCAGAAATGAAAGAGAGAGAGGAAAAAAGGAGATTTTGTATGAATCATCTATTATGATCCTCTATAAATCTACATCATTACACAAATATGACCAAAATTGCTGTATAAATACCCAAGACTGGGAACACTAGAGGGGAGGCAGGCTATTATGTCAGATTTCAATTAGTTCCAATATGGTAGCCTAGCCACATTCATCTGTTAGACTAGGAAGTGTCTGTGGCCAATGGTAGATTGGTACCCATGACTGATGTGGTAAGAAATTAGTAACATGAATTTGTATACAGCCCTATACCCACATTGATTATTATAATGCGCCTCCACTATCAACACAGAATTAAGCTAAAGTTTGTTTACTTGGGTTCTCAATTTTGTTACAGTCCTCAGAAGAATTACTGCAAACTCTGCTTTAACATATTTGTAAGCCTAGGGCAAGCTTCACCAAACAACCTTGGGCAAACAGCCTCAAAAGCACCCTAAAGTCATTTTTTTAAGATAAATTCATTTCAGGAAAGGAGAAACAAAGACTCAGGACAAAGAAAGTCTGCTCCACTGAAAGAGGTTGGTGGTAGGGCCTACCTGGTAAGGTCTGTTAGCACGTTCTAATTTCAGTATCCCGCAGCAAAGCTCTGATTACCACATCCTATTTTGGCACTGCTTCTGGGACAATCTTTCATTTCAGTTAGCTCACTCCCCTACATTTCCTTTAACAAATTTTACACTCAGAGATCTCTTTGGTATTTCAAACAACAGATATATTATATTTATCTGATTTTGTAGCCTTAGAATAGTAAGACTGTTGGGTCCTTTTCCCTTCTTTTACTCCTGATTTTATTTCATGTTTCCTAACACTTGTAAAAATTCTTCTGAGGAAAAATACCTTAACTGCAAATAGTGAGTTTCTTATAATTCCCATTGCGCAATGCTTAAAATTTTTAAAAATGGTCCTCCTGTGGTGGTCATAGAACTGGGCTACTAGAAACAAGAGAAGAATGAGGATAAGAACACCTCATAACCTGATTTTTATAATGGCAATATCAATGTATAGGAATTTTACTGTGGATGTAGCCACTGTCTGACTTCCATAGTGGTTGGTAAAAGAAACACCAGACCCACAAAGACCTCAGGGTAGTGATTTGGAGGTGGAGCCCTCAGCAAAGATTTTGGGGTCAAGAACTTAAATATATACCACTGTACTCAACATTTCTAAGAAGATCTGAGTAGCTATCATGAGAATATAAATTCACAGAACCTAAAGAATACAAAAAGCCTAAAAGCCCATCTAGTGGAAGCCATAACTGCATGTGAATGTCTTCTAAAATATACCTTGTAAATGGTCATCCAATCTTTGCTTGAATGCCTCCAGGGAAGGGAAATCCCCTTTCTCCCAACACGACTTTTCTAAGGCATCCCAATCCATTTCGGACATCTCTTTTTGTTAGGAAGTTTTCTGTTTTGTTTTGTTTCTGGCATCGTGCCTCAATTTGACTTTGATTTATAGAATGGTAGAGCCTGATCAAAAAGGTCAATTTATATATCAACTAGTTCAACCTTTCCAGTCTACAGATGAAGAAACTGAGGCCTAGAGAGGTCAAGTGGCTTACCCAAGGTCATAGAATTTATTCATGGTAGAGCCAAGACAAAGACTCTGAACCCTGTAGTCAGATCTCCTGATTACAAGTCCAGTACTCTTTCCATAAAACCTAGCTCATAATGAGATAATAAGAAATCATTTTAGAAGAGCCCATCCTATGAATTACAGGAGGAGAAAAGTAATTTTGAAATTTGGGTATTTGTTTGTTTTGTTGTTTTAGTGTTACTGGAATAATATGTATGAAACCCAATGTCCTTCCTCCCCCTGTCCCACAACATTCTTCCCACCAGATTCTGGAGCTGAAAATATTAGGGCTGATTCTAAGCCAACCCCAGGGTCAGTTTCTCCCTTTGGCTTATAGCCTATAGTATAAAATAAAAGTCTGCGGAAATTTGTATAGGTGTATATATATGAAATTTTCCTCCCAATTACACGTTAAAACAATTTTTAACTTTTTTTTCAAGTTTTCAGTTCTAAATTCTATCCTTTCCACCCTTCCCTCTCTCTTCCTTATGGTAAGCAATCAGATGTTGGTTACACATGTGCAATCCTGTAAAACTTTTCCATATTAGTCATTTTGTACAAGAAGACTCAAAAAAAAAAAGAAAAAGAATGAAAGAAAGAAAGTGAAAAAACACCATGCTTTGGTCTGTATTTAAACTATATCTGTTCTTTCTCTGCAGGCAGATAGTATGCTTCATCATTATTCCTTTAGGACTGTCTTGGATCATGGTATTGCTAAGAATAGCTAAATCATTCATAGTTCATCATACAATATTGTTGTTACCATGTACAATGTTGTCCTGGTTCCATTCACTTCACATCAATTCATGTCTTTCCAGGTTTTTCTGAAATCATCCTTCTTGCCATCTCAGTAATATTTCATCACAATCATATACCACAGCTTGTTTAGCTATTCCCCAACTGATGGGTACCCCTTTGATTTCTAATTCTTAGCCACCACAAAAAGAGCTGCTATAAATATTTTTGTTCAAATAGGTTCCTTTCCCCTTTTTTGGATGTCTTTGGGATATAGGCCTAGCAGTGGTATTGCAAGATCAAAAGGGTATGCACAGTTTTATAGCCCTTTAGGAGTAGTTCCAAATTGTTTGCTTGAACAGTTAGATCAGTTCACAGCTCCACCAACAATGCACTAGTGTCCCAGTTTTCCCACATCCCCTCTAATATCCATCATTTTCCTTTTTTGTCATATTGGCCAATCTGATAGGCGTGAGTTGGTACCACAGAGTTGTTTTAATTTGCATTTCTTTAATCAATACTGATTGAGAGTGTATTTTCATATGCCTATAGATAGCTTTGATTTCTTTGTCTAAAAACTGCCTGTTCATATCCTTTGACCATTTATCAAGTGGGGGGAAATCTGAATAAAGCTTGGATCTGGATCTCATCTGGGTATTCTCAAAATGAGTAACAGGGTACCCAACTCCCCCCCCCACTCCACTCCCACCAAAGATGAAGACTTTTAGTGGCTGTTGAACAAATATTTGCCATTTACCATGGATCTGCATCATCAGAGCAACTCAAAGTAGTATCAAAGAGTGTTAGCAAAACCCAGATCTTCTGGCTGCTTATGGAATGAGGGGTAGGGGGAGGTAGTTTGATTTGAGTTCTTTCAAATATGCAGCTATCATCTGTTGCTTTCTAGGATCATATTCATTTTAAGTGCTTTTTTCCCTCTTTTAAAACATGAATGGGATCTGATATCACTTTTTTTTTACAAAGCCCTTCTCTCCAAGTGGTATATTACCTTAACAGAGAGACAAAACACAGGCAGAAGTATATCAATCAGTCAACAAGTACTTTTTAAGTATTTGCTATGTACCAGGAACTATGCTAAATGCTGGGAATACAGCTCACATTCTGATGGGGGAGACAATATGAAATGGCCTGTGTGAATTCTCTGTCTCTGTCTCTCTCTGTCTCTCTGTCCCTGTCTCTCTGTCTATATATATGTGTGTGTGTGTGTGTATATATATATATGTATATATATATATGTGTGTGTGTGTGTGTGTGTGTGTGTGTGTATATATGTGTGTGTGTGTATATATATATACACACACACATACATACACGCATATGTACATACATACACATATATATACACACATACAGAGAGATTTATATCTATCTATAGATATATTTGTCTATAGATAGAGATATATCTATATACAATATATAAAGAGATACACACACACACACACACACACACAACATATATATATATATATATGTATATATATGTTAGAGAGAGAGAGGTGGAAGTGGAAGAGATATGGAAAAATCATTATTGATTAAAGAAATGCAAATTAAAACAACGTTGAGATATTATATTTTTACACCTACCAGATTAGCTAAAATGATAGAAGGGGAAAGTGACAAATGCTGGAGAGGATGTGGGAAAATTGGCACACTAACTCACTGTTGGTGAAATTGTGAACTGATCCAACTATTTTGGAGAGCAATCTGGAGCTGTGCCCAAAGAGTTCTCAAACTGTTTGTACCTTTTGACTCAGCAATACCACAACTAGGTTTATTTCCAAAGATGATTAGGGAAAAAGGAAAAAAATCTTTATGTTCTAAACTATTTATAGCATCTCTCTTTGTGGTGGCAAAGAACTGGAAATTTCAGAAATGTCCTTCAATTGAGGAATGGCTGAGCAAGTTGTCATAGATGATCATGATGGAGTACTACTGTGCTATAAGAAATGATGAAAAAAAATATGGAAAAACTTGTGTGAAATAATGAAAAGTGAAATGTGCAGAACTAAGAGAACATGTGCTTCAAGAACAACTTTGAGTAACCAAGTCATTTTAACTATTACAAATGCCCAAATCAAGTACAAAGGACCTATGAAGGAAGATGCTATCCGAATCCAGAGGAAGAACTGATAAATATGTATGTATAGAATTATTTTACATATACATATATTTGTGTGTTATGGTATCCATTTCTAGAGAGTGGGAAGGGGAAAAAAAGACATTTACATGATAACTTTATGATATATTTAAAAGGAATAGCAAATGCTACATGATAGATTTGCAATTTCATGTGCAATCATCTTTTTTTATTATACTATGTTATGGAAATGCTTGTTTTATTCCATAAATTAGAAATAAAATAAATAAAACTTCCCAAAAAAAGATATGTAATGGAAATGGAAGATAATCTCATAGAAAAGGCATTGGGAGAGTGGAGGATAAAAAAGGACTGGGAAAAGCCTCCTACTACATAAGGTTGGATTTGAGCTGAGTCTCAAAAGATGCCAGGGAAACCAGGAGGCAGAAGTGAAGAAGAACTGAATTCTAGGCATGAGGGGGCAACCAACGAAAAGGTATGGATTTAGGTGATGGAGTAAGACCAGTGTTTCTGGATCCTAAAGTATAAAGAGGAGTATAAGTGTACTAGAGGTTGTGAAGGGCTTTAAAAGCCAAACAGAGGATTTTTTTTTATTTGATCCTAGATGTAATAGAGGGCCACTGCAGTTTAATGAAAGGTGGAAAGGAGGTTGTGACATGGCTAGAATTCAGCTTTAGGAAAAATCTTTTTGTAATCAAAATGGAGTAGAAAGAGACTTAAAGCAGAGGGACCAATCCAAAGGCTATCGCAGTGGTCCAAGTATGAAATTATGAGGGTCTGACCTAGGGTAGAGATAGCTGAGTGAAGAGAAGCAGATGCATACAAGTGCTATTGTCTCTTTGGGGGCTGGTATTATTTCTCATTATCTTTCTATCACCAGTAAACACTACCTTATACATTGTACTACCTTACTACATTTACATTATACATTACAAATGTAATGTGTATATACATATATATATATATTATATATATATATATATATATATATATATATATATGTACACACACAGTACATTTTACATTACATTATACCCATATACTTTTGAGAACAATAATGTAAAGCTTATTAGACGCTTATTGGATTGGAAGGTTTGGATAGCCATATACTTTAAGGCACAGTAAGATTAATAGTTAAGATACACGATTGCCAATTTTTTCAAGTATCACCATTACCATCACAAAAATTCACAGACCTACCCACTCCCACATGATAGTTACTGAATGATTAGTATCCATTGAATAAAAAAGCAGATGATAGAAATCTAAGATAAATATAATAACGCTCTTAAACAAAATCACATTTTATTGATCTCAACACACAAACGTATACATATTTGGTGCTTTAAGGTTTACAATGCACTTTACATATGTTTTCTCATTTGATCCTCACAATAACCCTGTAAAATACATACTACTATTATCCTGTTTTTGTAAATGAAGAAATTGAGGCAGAGAGTTTTTAAATGACTTACCCAAGTTCATATAGTTATTAAGTGTCTCAGGCAGGATTTGAACTCAGGTCTTTCTGATTTCAAGTCCAACCCTGTATTCACTGCAATCTATTTGAGAACAATAATCCATACATTATTGTACATATTGTTTATTCAGACTAGAGAGAGCACATTTATTTATACATTCATAAATGAATTCACAAGCCTCTTGCAAACATTCTAAAGTCCTAGAGGAGTGCTACGTCCACAAAGGTGAAAATTACTGTAATGGACATTGCATTATTGGCATAGTGACTTGATTTTCTAAGACCATCCCAAATGTCTTTTTTTTTTTAAAGGAATGTACCTTCAAAGAAGCTTCATGTTTTGACAAATCATGGTTCTGGACTTTTTGTTAGACAGTGTGGTTACCGTGGTTATAAGAATATCAGAAAATATGAGTGACTTCTGATCTAATTGGAAAAGCTTTGTGGAGTAGGTGGAACCTAAGCTGAACACTGGAGGATGAATAAGAAAGGAGAGAAGGAATTGTTTCTAGAAATGAGAAGGAAATTAGCACTGTTCAGGAAAATGAAAATAACACTACATATGACATTCTATTTCTTGCCTTCATATAAGAGGTCCCCCACGTCTGGAATGCACTTCTTGCTCAGCTCAGTCCCATAGAATCTCTAGGTTCCTTCAAAACACAGCTCAGGTGTTAGCTATCTGCTAGAGGGTGGGACACCCTTTAAGAAGGGGCATTTGAGCTGAGCTTAGAAGGAAACTGGGGGATCCTAAGTGGAAGACTGTGATTAACTTTAAGTCTCAACTAAAATCATTTCTTTTACTGGAAGCCTTCCCTAACCCCTCTTAATTCTGTTAATTGTTTCCTAATTACCCTATCTTGCTTTGTGTATATTTGTTTGGACATTGTCTCCTGGATTAGAGAGCAGGGACTCCTTGAAGGCAGGGATTATCTTTTGACTCTTTTTGCAACTCTAGAACTTAGCACATAGTGGGTACTTAATAAATGTTTATCAATTGAGTGATTGAGTGGAGCACTGTAGCTGTGATTCATTTGGGTGTGATTATATGACTAAGATTTGGGCAAATTTTATATAGCAAGAGAAAGATATTCCAATAATTTTAATCCTGTTTCCAAATGTCCAAACTATTTATGAGCCTCTGTGGCATAAATTGGGATTAAGGAGAATCAGTTAAAAGAATTTAAAACCAATTCAGAAGACAGAGGCCAAAGTGGAAGGTATCCAGTAAGTGCCATATGCACTCTCGTACTATAGCCTATTCCAAACCCAGAAGTACAGGAAGAAACTAGTTAAAGGATTGTAGCACAATTTCCACATTGAGAGGGTTCTACAATAAATGGGCCTCACTACCTTCAAACTCTGAAGCTCTCAAGCTCATTTCCAAGACTTGGATCTGGATTTGACCAAAAGCTCATTTGACAATTGCTATCATGATTCCTTTCATGAGCATATCCTAACACTAAGTGGAGTAACCACCATATTGACTATTTGATTGAAAGGATGTCTAAAGACTTCAACTACCCACTAAATATCTCTCCTGCAAGCCTACCATGGCACAGCCTTCCCTTCTTTCTAAAATTGAGACACCAGTCAAGTCACAACTCTGTGAGCCTCAATATTTGAAAATGAGGGGGACTGGTCAAAATTAGTGGTATCAAATTCAAATAGAAATGGGGCCACTAAACTGTACATACCTCAGGCCATGTATTGACTTAGAAAAATCAGAAATTAACATTATCTATGTTCCATTGTATTTTTATTTATTTTGCTAAATATTTCTCAATTACATTTTAATCTGGAACTGCCTAGCATTGGACCATATATTTTACACCTCTGGTCTAGACAGCTTCTAAAGTCAGCTATAGCTCTAAATCTGATTCCATGATACCTCTGTGACCTGACCTGAAATTTCCACCATTGGAGTCTCTATTGAATTTGACCACAAAAGTGAGAAAGTAGGATTACTATCTCTTGAAAGCTACTGCTAAAAGGGCATATATGTCACTTAGAAGGAAACAGAAGGCCCAAAAGGGTTCATTCTTCCTCTCTAACTCTCCCATTAGAAAAAAAAACTTTTTTTTCAGATTATATGATTGTAACCTTAAATACTTACAAAGGCACACAAAGCCTTAGAGGCAACAATAAGAAGGTTTCAACAAAGAGGAAAGGATGGAGATAGCATGGCAAGAATGAATAATTGTAGCCATGATGAAGTTGTGGCATCAGCAGAGAGGGGAAAGTATTAATAACAGACTCAGTACAACCAGAGTTTGATTTTACCTCATAAAATTACATTGTATTTTTTCCCATATTTTGTATATCCTTGTTTCTGTGTATGCTCTCTCCCTATAGAATGTAAGCTTCTAAGGAGCAGGTGTTATTTCATTTTTGTCTGTGTATCCCTAGAACAGTGCTTAACACCCAGTAGGTACTTTAAATATACTTATGGATGACTGATTGGCTTTACCCAGGGACAGTCCTTTTCTGAGTGTTGTGCCTATATACGATTTCTAACACATCATGCTATTTATTGAAGCCAAAAGTTGGATCCAGTTCCCTTTTGTCTCAATAGAATAAACATACTTCCACTCCACTTTTTGATGTAGCTAATTGGGGAGTGGAGGGGAGGAATTTTCTGACTTTGCCATTCTTCTTAAATGAAGTGTCTTCAAACATATGATTAGGGCAGGCAATGAAAATAAAGAAATGGAAAAAGCACAATTTATATGTCTTTTAAGCTTAACACATACAGACAAGGAAGATTAAGCTTCAGTGAGGTAAGGATGAAGGAATTTATAAGAATGGGAATTGTACAGAAAAGAGCTTTTAATAAAGGATCAATCAGAGTTAGGAAATTCCAAAGAGAATAAAGTTGAAGGGAGTAGAAAGATGCTTAAACTAGAAGGAAAGGAGGAATTAGGAGGAAACTTAGCTTTGAAAAAACAAGACAGCAATCCTCCCCCCAGTCCCTGTAGCAAATCTGGGAAGATTTTTAGTCAACTAAACTTTCAGCTTTGATCACAAATCCTAGGTTTTCTCTGCCAAAGCATAGACCTTAGGGAAGTATTAATTAATCAAGTGAGATATACTGGAGCCTTGTATGTCATGAATGACATGGATAGCAAGGATCTAAACTCTAAGAATTGACCAATCCCTTACCAAACACCACCTTCTAAGTGCCAGGCACTGGCCTGGGCCCTAGGAATACAAACATAAAAATCAAACTACATCTGCCCTTCAAAAGCTTACATTCTACAGGTAAAAACAGAGAGAGTGTAAGTACATACAAAATGTATTCAAAGGAAACACAAGGTAATGAGGAGGCAGAGGGTATGGAACCACTGAAAGTGATAGGAAGATCTTTGGAGGGGATAACATTCTACCTTGTTTCAGCACCTTCCATTTCTGTAAAATTCAGAGGCTTGTTTTCTATCCCCTAAAATCAATCACTCAATTATTTATTAAGCACCTACCATATCCAAGGCACTGTGCTGGTCACTGGGATACAAATAAAAAACAAATAAACAAAACAAGCCCTACAGGATTCTGTACAAGGATAGCACGCAAGGACTTCTGAATGTCTTTCCTTGCCTTCACTGACCTTCCACGGATTTGAGATGACCAGTTTCCGAGAATAGCAAACTTAGGCTAAATAAGAAATACTCTTTTAAATTGTTTTATTGCTATGTTGGTTTTTCTTTGTAATTATGGTTAAGTTATTTCATAAAATCTGCCGTTATACTATTCTTACAATGTCAGTACAGTCCAACCAATTTGTTATTCACTGGAGAAGATGGTAAATGGGCCACAGAATCCAAACTTCTTTTTGCTGAAGACTCTGGTTAGGTTTTCCAGAAGTCTTTGGTTGGGTTTTCCATAGGAATTGGCCTTGAGGCAAAAACAGAGTTTGAAGTGCCCTGGAAATAGCATGAGAAAATGCCTTTCTTGCCTTATTTCCATCTTAAATAAAGAGCAAGGTTATGTGCTGAAAGGGAGTCATTTGTGTTGGACCCAAAGAGTGAAGAGGGGGAAAAAATGGAAAGACCAGAACAAAAGTAGGCTGAATGCCTGGAAATAAATATGAATGTATAAAAACATTTTTAAACTATAGATGTGAAAAATAGAAATCCCAAACCCAGTAAAGAGAAAGGAAATGGGCATCGCTCTGTCTGGCCAAAGGGAATTACTGAAAGCAGAGGGCCAAGTGGACCTGTTTTGCTTGATAGAGTTCAGAATTATAATCTATCAGTAACTCAAGAATCTTGAAATTCCTCTCCTTTCATGCAGGGAAGGCTTTGTCTTCCTCCCTCTCTACCTCCAATTCTCCTCAGTTCACCTTCTTTCTTCTTTCGCCAACCCCTGAAATGCAAACCCATCATCCTAAGTGGAGGGAGGGCAGCATGTAATTGACCTGGTGGTATCAGTCTAAATGCTACTGTGTCTAAAATGAGCAATAAAAATGCCTTTCAAAACCATCCTGAAAGTTGAGCTCTGCCTATTAATATATAGTAAAGACCTCCATTCAATCATTAAACAATGCCTCTTTCATTGCTGACAAAAAAAAAGAAGAATCTGGGTCACGCATAAATATAGTACTTACTATAAATAAAGGAGACAATGATGTACTGACCAACCACAACTCTTCCTTCAGAAATAGATAATAGAATAACAATAATAACAACAACAACAATAACAACCAAAAGGTTTTATAAGGAAAGTATATGTACTCCCAAAAGAGCAAATGGTCCAATGAGATCTCACAATTGAGAGGTAGAAGAAATTCTACCTGAGGCCAAAGCCTTCATTTTATGTGTTAGAGGATGCTGAAGTCCCCTGACTCTTGGTGGGTAGAAAAATCTTCATTGTTCTATTACATTTGAGATGGGGAAACTGAGTCCTAGATATGTGCAGTGACTCACTTAAGGTCTTACAAATACTGTCAGAAAGGAGATTTTAACTCAGTTCTTCTATTTACAAATCCAGTAGTTTTTCTACCACATCATTATGCCTATGAAAGTACTTTTTATGTTGTAAAGTGCTATAGTGTATTATCATTACCATTGTTTTTGTTATCATCAAGGGAAATCTACTAAAACTACTAGGTCTTAATTAATCATAAATGACAATTTATGAAATGTGGGTAGCGACTTTCTTTCAAGAATTCATAAGGATTTTATAAAACAGTAGGCAAAAATTTTAAGATTTCATATTACTCCATATAAAGAATTGATGATGTAGATTAGTTGTTAGTTAAATTTTAGTTAAATAAATTTCATTATCTTAATGGTTTCTATCATAGAATTGGTGGAGATATATTTCTATAGGGGGAAAACAATGCCCCAGGGGATTGGGTTGAATACATTTGACAAGAAAGAAATTAAAATGACTATCATCTCTAAGGCATGCTGGGGATGTGGAATGGGCCAAGTTAATCTGTGCTTAAGGAGGTAAAGACCCAAAAGTTTACACATTAGAATGTAAAGTCTTTGTGGACAGGGTTTATCTGGCTTTTGTCATTGCCTCCTCAATGCCTACCACATTTCTGGGCACATAGTAGGTACTTAATAAATACTAGTCAATTAGTTGATTGATTTCAAAGGCAAGGTGTGCCAGAGATGTGTCAGTAGATGCTGGTAATTACAATTCAAAAGGTGAGAGTTTAAGTTATTGTGGTGGCAGGTTCGGGGCAGTTATTTGATCAGATATGCGGAAGTCAAGAGGTCAACTCACAAGAAGGCTAGGGTCTAAGATCCAGTTAAGGCATGGCCAATGTCATCACCAAACCAGGTGATATGGTGGGGTGACAAAGTAACAGAAAGAGAGGTGTTCAGTCAGTAGATTGGATCAAGACCCAATTATTACATTTGAACTTTAAGTTTTATAAAGCACTTTCATCACAGCTATGCTGAAAAGTAGATAGTGCACCATCCTAGTTTACACATGAGGAAACTGAGGTACAGAAAAGTTAAATGTCATGCCCAGAATCAAATAGTGAGTGAGTAGTATCAGAGATGGGATTTGAATTTAACTCAAACCCTCCAGCAAGAGCATTGATATATGAAGGCTACAAGCAATAGCTAGAACTCTGAGAACAAATTGTGTCACAGGAGACTCCCAGTGAAAGGCTTCCCTTTAAGGGGTAACTTGGAGCCTCACAGAAGGCTCAAAACCACCCTCCCCTGACGAGTATGATCTGCCCTGGTTTTAAAAGAGCCCAGCACCCTAAAAGATTAGGGCTTCATTAGTGGAGTGTCTTCTGCTTTTCCTCAAGAGTTCTGAGTCAGAAAGCAAGAACATGACTTTAGATCACTAGAGTCCTAGGGACCCAACCACTGACCCTATTCAAAGTTTTTAGGGCCTCTCACTGTGTGACTAATCTTATGGACACAGGGTTGGAATCAGAGCATAGCACTGGATAAGGAAAATGGCATTCTGGTGTTGGAGTACACTTCATTTTAGGGTTTTCTATGTCTATTGAGTTGTAAGCCCATCTATCTCTTCACTTTTGCATTATAATATTTTTCCAACTATAATATCTCCCTTCTACTATCATTCAATTCCCTCAGTTTCTGTTCACAAAGAAGAATTTTTTTTTCATTCCTGGGCATCCTCTGATTCAAAAATTGCTATTCTTTGAAGTTTACTTCCCACCTTCCCTTTGTCTAAATATTTAATGCCTCATAGAAGTGTAATCAGGGATGTACTGAAGAACCCTCCAGGAAAAAAGTATACATAACACAACATTAAATCTAATTTGCATTATTGACAGTTCCTTCTTCACTTTCTTAGATGATTAACAAAAATAAATAAAGTACTGATACGTAGCATTTGCTGATTCCCATGGTATAAATACTCACACTGAAAAATTAACAACTGCCTCTTCACAGCTGGTTTGAGCTGGCTCCAGCACACTCCTAGTCATACTAACAGATTCTACCAGTGTCAGAGATGTAAAGAAGCATAGCCTGGAACTTCATAAACAACTTATGGGAAAATAAGAATGACATCAATATAAATAACATTCATTTCCCATGGTGAAATTTTCAAAGCACTCTACATTTCTTCTCTTATTGATTCTCACAACACCTGGTGAAAGATACTACAGTATGCTTATTGTTAAAGACAGAATTCAAGCTTAGCTGTCCTTTAACTCCAAGTCAAATGATCTTTCTCCTAGACCATGTTGCCTTCCATGACCATAGGATCACAGGATTTGGAATTAGAAGGACCCTTAAAAATCACCTGATCCTAAGGGGCAGCTAGGTGGTGCAGTGGATAGAGCACCAGCCCTGGAGTCAGGAGGACTTGTGGTCAAATCTGGCCTCAGACATATAACACTTACTAGCTATGTGACCCTGGGCAAGTCACTTAACCCCATTGCATAGCCCCCCCCCAAAAAAATCATCTCATCCAATGCATTCATTTTGCAGGTGAGGAAGCTGAGGCCAAGAAAGGTGAACTAACTTTCCCAAGGTTGAGGTGGGATTTGAACTCAGTTCTTCTGAGTCCAAATCCTGCATTCTTTCCATTATACCTTGAAATTAACACAATGCTTCAGCTAATATTAAACAAATTATAATCCATGTACTCTATTTGGAATCCAGTATATTGTTTAATAGTTAATATAAAACCTTTTATTGTTTTCATTTGTGTCTTTGTATTGCCTGGCATATAATAAAAACTTAATAAATGTTTGTTGAATTGAATTGAATGAACTGATGAAGAAAATTCATTTGGCATCTGATGGCAATTCATCAAAAAATAGAAAAACCAAATTAAAGAAAAGTTAAGTCACTTTTCCCCTAGGTTAGGAAAGAATGAAGTGGTGAGATAGCAATTAGAATTTATTAATCTTGTTGCCAAGTTTCATACTTTATCCTCTAGACCATTAAGTCTTTTGACAAGCCAAAAGGTGATATTAAAAAGAACTTCCAAACAACTTTAAATGCTGCTTGCAAAAGAGGTGAGACAATGTTAGATGCCTGCACATGGTCATTAAGTGAGATATAAATGCTGATTTATTCCACTAACAAATTATGGGGAAGCCTTAAAGGAAACATAGGTGGAGACAGCAAGCAGAGGGAAGCATGTATATTCCTGACCATATAGACGGCAAATTATATGAAATACACAAGGCACAATTAGCTGAATATAAGTCTGTCATTTAGTGCTAGGGGATGGTTTAAACCCCAGTGGATGAAAACTGTGGTTTCAGTGGTTTTCTATGATCACTATCTCAGAAGCATAGCTGAAGAGTATAAACAGAGAGATGGTGTTGAACAGTGTTTCTGCAAATGAAATGGAGCAAAATCAGTCCAAGTCTCCCAACAGTCACAGCATGGATACTAATTTTATTTTTATTATTTTTATTTTTTTCCTCCTTCATTCACACTTGATCCATGTTTCAAATGGCCCATTCCCTCCTTCTCACTTGTTGATATTGCCTGTGAGCCATGCAGATTCTTGAGCCCTTTGTCAGGGGCCATTACACTGATCTGATGAATATACGATAACTAGTTAGGTGCTAAACTTCCAGCTGCCCCTTTGCTCAGGCATGTGTACAGTGGAAAGAGTCCTAGCTTTTGATCAGGAGGACCTGGATTTAAATATGGTCTCTGACACTACCTGTAGGATGTTGGGCAAGTCATTTAACCTACATCTGTCTCAGTTTCCACAACTATAAATTAAAGGGTATTGAACTGTGTGGTCTATAAGGTCCCTTCCTGCTTTACAGCTATGAATACCTTTGCCCTTCTCACTTCTGGCTCATTAAGCCAATATCTTAAAATAGGATTGTTAACCACAATATTTTAAAAAGGAAAACACTCAAATTAGACATCTAGAATTCTGCCCTGGGTACACAGTAAAAGGCCAGGCCATTGTAAGGAGGAAGAAGCAGCTGGACTTTGAATAGGGAAGACTTGAATTCATAATCTCACCTCAGACATTTACTAGCTTTGTGACCCTGAGCAAGTCAGTTTTCTCAGTTTCCTTATCTGTAAAATGGGGATAACAATGGTATCTATTTCCCAATATTATCATGAGGATCAAATGAGACAACACTTGTCAAACATTTTGAAAACCTTAAAGTGCTCTATAAATGTGTTCCATAAGTGCTCTATTATCATTATCTGTTCAAGTGGGGAGCTATAGTTTTATTATACCACATGTGCAGGTTGATGGCTATATCTTGTTAAAAGATGATTCAGCTCTCTAAAAGGGGTGTAGATGTATAGATGACATTGAAGGAGAGGGGGAAGGAGAGGTCTATGAGGGATAGCTTATGCGTGGTCCTAACTAAAACAGAGTGAGATAAAAGTTAGGGACTGGGATGGGGAGGAATGGGAAGGTGAGTGTAGAAGTGACCTTCCAAGTTCCTTTTTACCTGTGGTGCACAAGTAGGCTGTCTTTTTAACACATGCTGCTCTGAAGCAGATGAGTCAAATTTGAGGTCCCCAGGCCTCATGTGGCCCACAAAACTCCCTATTATTCCTGAATCAAAATGAAATATAATTGGTACAGGATTAACAGAAATAAATAAAAATTTAATACAACATAGATAATGTTAATATATAGTTTTCTAAGTCAATACATGGTTGCAGAGATCCATTTCTATTTGAGTTTGACCTTACTGCAAAGGACATCAAACAAAACTGGAAGAGAAGAAGGAGGAGGAAGAGTAAGAGAAGGAAAAGGAAGAATAAGAGGAAGAGGAAGAAGAAGAAGAAGAAGAGAAGAAGATGATAATGATGATGAAGAAGGAGGAGAAGAAGAAGAAGAAGAGGAAGAGGAAGAAGAGAAGAAGGAGGAGGAGAAATATTTATAGGCTGTTATAAAGTTTGTAAAGATTGCTTATATTATCTCACTCTCTTGTGAAGTGATTAAGATATTATCATCCCCATTTGATAAATGAAAAAACTAAGGTTCAGAGAGGTAAAGTGACTTGCTTCTTGCAGCTAATAAGTGACCAAGGCAGTATTTGAACTTAGAGCATCCATCATGTAATATGTTTATTAAGAGAATATCTATTACAGTCTTTGCAGAAACCCCATCTATTGTTGCCTCTAGAAATTCCATCAAAATGTAAATCCATGTTCACCTACCAAGGCACACACTGTAGCTATATGAACGCAACTACAAGACACTCTACTGAAATAGAGGCAAAACCAAAAAAGTAGAGAGATATTCATTGCTCATGGTTGGGCTGTGTCAGTATAATAAAAGATGTTAACACTACTTTAATCAATTTAGTTATTCAATGCCATATCAATCAAACTACCAAAGGATTACTTTTAAAATCTAGAAAAAATTCTTCTGGAGAAACTAAGGGTCAAGAATTTTGAAATAAATAAAGAAAAAAGGCAGAAGGTAGAGATCTTATTGGTACCTAACTTCAAACTAAACTACAAAACAGTAATCATTAAAACTATTTGGCTCTGGAAAAAAAAACCTAGAAAAAAAAAGATCAGTAGAACAGATTTGATTCATAAAAGATAAAAGCAAATGAACAGAGTAATATGATAGGAAACTCAGATCTCAACTACTTGAGTGAGGACTCACTCTCTGAAAAAAAAAAAGTCCAGGGAAAATTGGTAGAAATCTGGATAGCTATCTCACATCATATATGACAATAAAGTCCAAATAGATGTATGACCTAGATATTAAAGGTTACATGCAAAACATATTACAAGAATGAGGAAGAAAACATAATTTTATGGATGGGGGAGGAATTCTTAACCAGACAAAAGAAAGAATTGTAGAAGATAAAATAGAAAACTTTGAATACATAAAATTGAAAAGTTTCTATAAAAATAAAATCAATGTAGGTAAAATTAGAAGGGAACTATTAGCTGAGGGGAAGACCCTATTAACAAGTTTTTCTGACAAAGGTCTACTATCAAAACAAAAAAGAACTCATTCAAATATATAAGAATGGCAGCCATTTCCAAAATCGTGGTGGTGGTGGTGGCAGCAAAGGGATACAAACAGGAAGCTATCAAAAGAAGAAATCCAAACAACCAATAGTCATGTGAAAAAATGGTCCAAATCATTAATAATTAGAGAAATGTAAATTAAAACAAATCTTAAGTTCTATCACCTCATACCTACTAAATTTGGAAAGATTTCAAAAAAGGAAAATGATAATTGTTGAGTGATTGGGGGAAAACAGGCACATTTATACTCCATTGATGGAGCTATCTATGACTTGGTCTACCTTTTCTGGAAAGTGATTTAGAATTAAACCCCGAAGTCATTAAACTGAACATACTCTTTGACCCATAGATGCTATTACCTAAGGTTATATCCCAAAGAGATCAAAGTAAGAAAAAAAATCAGCCCTTCACCCTCCAAAGCTAACATGGTTCATGTAAGGAACAAGACCATGAAGAAAGAGGCATGAGACATCATTGAAAAGTACTACACCTGCCTGGGTAATGACATCCACATCAACAAGCACATGTTCGAGGAGATCACCATCATCCTCAGCAAGAAGCTCCGCAACAAGGTGGTAGGATATGTTACTCATCTGATGAAGTGGATCCAGAGAGGCCCTGTGAGAGAAATCTCCATTAAACTGCAGGAAGAAGAAAGAGAAAGGAGGGATAACTATGTCCCTAAGGTCTCTGCTTTGGATCAAGAAACCATTGAAGTGGACCCTGACACCAAAGAAATGTTGAAACTCCTAGACTTTGACAGTTTGTCTAACCTGCAAGTTACCCAGCCCACAGCTGGGATGAACTTCAAAACACCAAGAGAAGCTGTTTAATATTTGCTTTTGTCTTCTTTCTAATAAACTTTCCAAAAACTTGTGTGTGTGTGTGTGTGTGTGTGTATGTATGGGTGTGTGTGTGCATAATGCGTGTGTATACTCCTTCTGTCACAGCAAAGAACTTGAAATAATGAGGGTGCCTATCAACAAGAATATGGCTAAACAAATTGTGGCATGTCCATATAATCAAATGGAAATGATAAAAAAAATTTCAGGGAAATCAAAGAACTGAGGCAAAGTGAAGCAAGCACAATCAGGAGAACAATTTATACAGTAACAACACTACAAAGACAAATTTTGAAACAGTTAAAAACTCTTAATGCAATGACCAGACACAATTCTAACTGAAGATGCCATATGCTGCTCAATTTCTGACTAAGGTATAATGAACACAAATAACAGGATGAAGCACATTTTTGATCATGGGCTATATGTGATTTTATTTTGCTTGACAATGCTTATGTTTTAAAATAATTGTGTTTTTCTATTATTCTTTGGGTGAAAAGGGTTGGGGGAAGAAAGAGAAGGGTAAGGAAAGGAGAGGAAAAGAGAGGAGAGGAGAGGAAAGGTTATTGAAGCAGTTCTTTAAATGAGGAGAAGAAAATATAAGACTAGACAAGGAAGAAGAAAAAAAATAGCATATAATAGTCTAGGGTTTGATAAACCTCTAAACATGAATTATTTAGGAAAGTTTTTATTTGATAACTACTGGGAAAACTGTAAAATGGCAGAATTAGGCTTAGAATGACATATTACATCATATTCCATAAAATATTCCAAGTAGATATGTTACCGAAAAATATTTGTGTCACATATCCTGTTAGAGTCTGATATTCAAGATCCATAAATAATAAATATATAAGCTCAAAAGCCATTCTTCAATAGGAAAGTGGTTCTCAGTTCTCAAAAGAAGAACTGCAAAGTACTCACAACCCCATGAAAGAATGCTCCAAATCACAAATAATAAAAGAAATGAAAGTCAAATCAACCTTTAAGTTTTATCTAACACATAGTATACTGGCCAAGATGGTAAGAGATGAGAACAACCACTGTTGAGTGACTTGAGGAAAGAAAGGCATAATAATGTACTATTATAAGAACTACAAATTAGTACAACCATCTTGGAAAGCAATTTGAAATTCCCCGAGTAAAGTGCACAAAATATTCATACCATTTGACCCTAGAGATTTCATTGCTAAACTCCAGGGAGATCATTGATTTTAAGAAAGGACTTCATGTACAGCAAAATACTTACAGCAACACTTCTTGTGATATCAAAAAATTGGGGTAGGGGGAGCAGATGCCCATCAACCGAAAATGGCTAAGTAAAAAAAAAAATGGCTAATAAATGTAATGGAATATTATTGTGTTATAAGAAAGGATGGATATGAAGAATACAAAGAAGTATGGAAAGATGTGAATTGGTCCAAAGTGACATAAGCAGAGCCAAGAAAGCAATATACACAATAACTAAAACAATGGGGATGGAAAGAACAGTCACTACAAAATAACTGAAAATAAATGTTGCAAAATTACTAAGAGCAAGTTTGTCCCTATGACTTCATTGGTATAAAGAACTCCCAGGTGAGAAAACTCTCTTCTATGAATGCAGGTTGGCGCCTTCTCTGTAATTTACAATCTTGGACAGTTTCAACTTTCCCATGGTAACAGAGCCCAAATTCATCAAGAGGCTTAAACCCAGGTCTTCCTGACAAGCACTGTGAAAATTGCTAAATAAAAAGGGCTATAAGGAGACACTTCAAAAGGTTTCTATTTGAATTCCAAACTTAGGCAAGAAAAGGAATCCATGAAGTTCACCACACCCTAAACCAGGAAATAAAATGGGGTAAGGGAAATGCTCAAAAACATTTAATTTTATAGGAGAAAATATAACCTCTTTATCAGCTCCAAAACGCACTATATTGGAAGTCACAAGGTTTCTACAACTGCTAATAGTGTGATTTTGGTCTGAAACATTACCAAAAACAATTGCCATCAGCTTGTTAATTTTCATGAAAATCAAAGCAAGCCATGGGAAGAAAGAATTTTTCAAGATACTGATTAACTTTGCATATTCCTTTTTTTTCCCTTTTAAATTAGGGCATATGTGTAAACTAATAAAACAAATACTTTTAAATGTCTTGGAAAGATTTGTGGGAAAAGCATATGGAAGATATCAAATCAATACATTTTGTTTTTCTAAACTACTAATAAGGAGAGAAGCTATGTGTTTTAGTGGACAGAGAGCTAGTCTTGAGGTCAGGAAGACCTAAGTTCAAATCTCTGAAACATGCTGACCGTGTGACCCTGACCAAATAATTTAATCTCCCAGAATCCTGGACAACTTACAAAAACTATAAGTTGAACATCATTGGTCTACCCACATGAAGGGGGTTTCCTCACTGAGACATTCCCTACCTTAATAAAATTACAAGTCCAGATTAAAAATAATATGGCACAACTATTAAGGGAAGGGGGTGCTGCAGAAGAAGAGAAGTGAACCCACCAGAGACACCATTCAGAATCATTTGTGTCAGAAGGCACTTCTCACTAGGCAAGTCAGAAGAAAATCTGGAAATGACACAAACATCACCGATTATGTAGGAAAAGAAATGTAGTAAAGTTGGTCCCAAAAATCATATAAGCAGATCATTATGACAGTATAAATGATTTTCTGCAGTAAAAATGGACTGCTTTCACCCCACAGCTTGAAATCTTCCTCAGAATTTGATTATACACATTTAGCTTCAAAGCCATATAGTCCACAACCAGGCAGAAGGCAAGGTTATGTTTTCTCTACCATTGACCTCCACCTAATCATTATATTTAATAAACCAGTGGGATTTGAAGTAAAAATTTGAATGCAATCAGATGGTTTTAATGAATGCTTTTCAGCATTTCTGAAGAAAGCAAATAAATTGGCACATTTCCTTAAAACGATAAATCCCTTTCTATGAGCATTTTTTTTGAGTAGAAAGTGGCACATTTTAAAAGTGTTTCTGCATGGAACAGCATATTTTTAAAGTTATATAAACATTATTGCTAAGAAATTATGCTGAAAATTAAAATGATTCCTATAATGTATTATTAAAGAATATTTTCTTGTAAAGAATAGTACTGTTTTATTCTACCATTAATTTAACCAAGAGGAAGCCCTTATTTTAGGCAGTAGCCCCCAGATGCTTTAAAGATATTTCAACAGGGAGGAACCCAGCCACAAGAGTACAATTAGGAAAAATAAATGAATTAAGCAATGGTTTAAAGTGAAAAACATTTTCTCCCCTAGGTAAGCTTCTACCACATCTAATGTCCAAGATGCCTTTGTCTCCAGAATGCAACCAGACACTGGCCTGTTGCCTGAGGGATATATGCATGTTTCTAGGTGGAGTGACAAAGCCTTAGCAGCTGTAAGTATACATAGGTCTAACTCCTCAGTCCTCTTTCCATGCTGCTTTGGAGAGTCTCAGATTCTGTCTTTCAAGGAAACTCTTGGAGAAGTCCAATTTCTTCTCCAATTTCTTTCTAGGCTTTTAAAATAAAATCAAATGTTTAACACTTTCACCATAGGTCACTGTAAATTTTCCAGACCAAGCAAAATATAAGAGATCAAAGTGTATTTTAAAACACAAAAGAAAACAAAGTTATTCCAAGAATGAAAATGCTTGGAATTTTCAAGCATCTAAAAAACCCCACATACTAACATTTTGAAATTGATTTTGTATCATCAGAGCAGAGTGTCACTGCAATATTTTAGTGCTATAACTGAATGAACTTCCACTTAATTTATCAAAATAGCCAGGGCCAAAAGACAGATTCTGTGAGTCACAAGTGTGTCTATATCAGGGAGTAACAGCAAATCTTTGTGAAAATTGGTAGGGAATATGTGCAAGTTAGACTAATCTAGCCTTCATCTTATTTAAAAACTTCTCGCATTCATGGGGTAAAAAAACATGCAATAAAACTAAAGATGATGGAGAAGATCCTTTAGCTGAAGGGCTCCACCAAGTTACGTTAGCTGAACCAAAGGAGTCCTGTGGCATCTTCTGTTAATCATGGCAATGGATTTAGTGTGGAAATGAAGATCTGCATTGGCTTGGGAAAGATAAAATTAATGAAGGAATTTAACTGAAATAATCTGCTCTAACTTTAATTATTCTATACAGCTTGCAGAAATTTACACTTGATATGGGGCAGCCTTGAAACCAAGTCTTCCTGGCTTCCAGGCATAATCTCTATCCACCACACCACAGTGCACTCTGAGTAAGTTGTGGAAGAGGTGTCAACCTTAATTGGTAGTAAAGGGTCCCCATGCCATTGAAATCACTGGTCTAGTCTTTACCCCTAGCCTAAAGTCATCCTTTCAGGGAGGTCATGCTACTCAAAAATCTGGGCTAGATTCTTTAGGCTAAACATACAACTAAGTATGAAGTGACATAAGTATGTTAATAATTGACATTTATGATAACATGATAATAATATGACATTTGTGTAGTACTTGAAGTTTGCAAAACACTTTGCATGCGTATCTCAATTGGGTCTCCCAACAACTCTGTAAGGAAGGTACTACAGTTCCTTTACAGATGGGGAAACAGGTTTAGAGAAACAAGGTGACTTGCCTAAGGTGACACAGCTAGTAATTTTCAGAGATGGGATTCAAATACAGTTCTTTCCAACTCCAAGTCCAGCACCCATCCATAATGCCATTTTTCCTCTGAGAGAGATAACAGTGAAGTTAGGGTGAAAGCAATCTTCCCAACAAAGAACATTGTTAATGTGATAACGTAATGAATGAAGGTAGTCCAGTGATGTCTAAATTGTCTGTACTCCAGACCCCTGTTTCCAAATGCCCACAGAGTTAATATCTCTACCTGAATATCTCTATGGTATCTCAATCACATGTCCCAAACTGAACTTACTCTTTCCCTCCAAAATTACCCCTTTTTTCTTTTGTGTTTCTGTTCATGACAAGTCAATCCACTCTACCTCCCTTCAATTCAATTTAACAAATATTTAATAAATGTCTATCATGCACAAGGAACCATTCCAGAGATAAGTTAGGAGTTCATTCCACCATAATAGGGAAAAGATTGCCAGATTCAGAGTTAGAGGATTTGGGATCAAATCATGGCGCTGCATTTATTGCTTTTATGATCTTGGACTAGTGATGTAACCTCTAGCTCTGAACTCTATGATCCTGGGGTCCTCTGAGCTAACTTGAAGGTACAGGTGCATTAGGGCTCCTTCTCTAATATAGGGAAAGAATAGAGATAGGATTTTCCCCACTACTACCCATACTAGATAAAGTGTGGCTGGAGTCAAGGGGTCTCTCTCTCTCTCTCTCTCTCTCTCTCTCTCTCTCTCTCTCTCTCACACACACACACACACACACACACACACACACACACACTACCAGCAAATGACAGAATCATAGAATGTTAGAGTCATTAGGGAAATCATCTGGTATAATCTCTCAATCAATCAACTATGACACAAGAAAGTATTAAGTACTGTGGATACCAATACAGAAATGAGAAAGCTCCTACACACAATATGCTTATATTCAATTAGGAAGATACAACAACATGTTGTGAACACAGGATGTATACACAATAAACCACAGTAATGGGGGAAAACTGGGGAAAACAGGAAAAACTTCTGGAAAGAGGTAGCCCTTAGTTCCTTATAGGACTAAAGAAGAAAAATAACTAGGTTCAGCCCTACACAGTATACTTCTAAGCTGGTGGCTGACCTTATCATGCTCCCTACTCAGTTTCCTAAGGGTATAATCAGAGAAGAGATTGTAGCTAGCATATCACCTTAGCTCTATCTAGGTTCTTCTATCTCTGTCTTCCCTCCCCAATCCAGTGATCTCAAGTACAGGAGAAATGAAAATGTTGCTTTTACTTACTGGGCTACTGTCTGTACATATAATGACAGAGTCTGGTGCCTTTGCTTTGACTTTTTCCAGAAGAGAGAGAGAAAATAGCTAAATCATTATAATAACCTATTGGCTCCAAAAATAAGGCCAATATCCCTAACTGACTAGTGAGATCACAAAGAAGTGAGAATGTGGAGCACAAATCACTTCAAAGAGACCTGAGGTGGGGTCTAAGTAAGTATTCAAGTAAATGTAAAACAAAAGACTAAGCCAGGTCAATATCAATGTTTCTTCAGAGTTCTAAAATCCAAGGAATGAAAGCCAGAAATAAATTGAAAGAGTGGAGATTCAGACTAGAAGACCAATATCAGATTTAGGGGCAAAATACAGAGCATCTCAGAGACATGACCATATATTTCAATCCATCTCCCTAGTGCCTTAGCCCTTTTGTGGTAGCTATGTGAGATCCCTGCAGTAGGGTGCCATTGTGGTCAGGGGCCGGATTCACCATGCCTCCTCCCGACTCACTCATGCCAGTAAAGCTATGGGGTCAGACAATTACAGCATTCTAAAAACAAGGTGCATATTTCATTTAGTAAGTATTTATTGAGTCCCAATTATGTGCCTAGCACTGTGTTAGCTGCTCTGAGGGATTAGAAAGAAGTATATTTAACTCATCTTCCATGTATTCAAGTCATTTACAATTTAGCTGGGGAGACAGAACGTATGGGACATACATGAAACAATCTGAGAATAACTGAAGGCAGAATTTAATCAACATATAATGGCAGATCTGGACAGAAGAGAGTGGGGGGGGGAAGGAAAGAGAATACCAACATCATGAAAATAACAATTAAAATCATTAGGCTGGTTAAGGAAAAAATGTTTAATAAAAGAAATCACTAAGCCTTTTAGGACTCCAGAGAGAATAGTAACCTTAAGATAGATAATCCAGCTTTGTGTCATAGCTAGCTCTACCTATGACTCATAGAAAATATGCATATATTCCTCCAAGACCAAAGTTTGCAAAAGTCACAATGAAAGACCAATTCTGTCATTACCAATGCTGGAAAAAACTTCTCCCTGTGGTTCTTATTAACCCAAAGAAAAGAAAAATGTGGGTGCAATATGAGGATTTAGTCATCAGAAAATCTATGCTGAATGCTAAAATGTTTTCTGGGAATAAAAAAAAAACCAGCCCACTAAAAATAAATCTCACTATCCAACTTTGGTATTTTGATGTTCTATACAAATGAAGTCCTGGATCCTATTAAGTTTGGATTGGTTCACTGATCTGTGGAGTAGTAGGTGGCATTTGCCCAAAGACAGCTTAGGTCCTTTTCTAGTCAAGGAACCTCTCATTATTATATCATAATTCAGGAGTACTAGTGAGAGCCTTAATCTGGGCTGTTTACAGTTTATGACGGATGTGGTTCCTGCTTTCCTGAATGCTAAGATTCAGTTATATTTCTCTCTCTTGGTCCCTCCACTACAATCCTGAATGTAAGCAATATAGCTGGAAGTCAACATCTTAGAGGTAGAATATCAAGTATATGAGGAATCATACTACTTGTATGAATTGAGACATGTCACCCCTAGACCTCAGTTTCTTCATCTGTAAAACGGAGGAGAGAGGGAAGACAGATGACCTCTAAGATTCCTTTAGCTCTAAAACTTTGATCCCATTCTATTTTTTTATTATAACATTTTATCTTTTCCCCAATTACATGTAAAGACAATTTTTAACATTCATTCTAAAAACATTTTGAGTTCCAAATTTTTTTCCCTCTCTTCCTCACCTCCCCCCTCCCTAAGACACTAAGCAATTTGCTATGAGTTATGTGCAATCATGTAAAACATATTTCCATATTAGTCATATTGTGAAAGAAGAAACAGAACAAGAGAAAAAAGACACACAAAAATAGAGAAAGTGAAAAATAGTATGCTTCAATCTGTGTTCAGACTCCATCATTTCTTTCTCTGGATGTGGATAGCACTTTCTGTCATGAGCCCTTTAGAATTGTCTTAGATCACTGTATTGCTGAGAAGACCTGAGTCATTCATAGATGATCATCACGCAATATTGCTGTTATTGCATACAATGTTCTCCTCGTTCTGCAATGATCTCATTCTAGAAAGCTTATGACAAAGTATTGGACTGGTATGTTGAGTTCTTCATCCAGTGTGGGTGTAATCAGAACAAGATTTGCCAGTCCAGAAACCTCAAATATGTTTCCTTTCTGAGGGGGTCATTGAATCATAGATTCAGAGATGGAAGGGACTTTAGAGGTGATCGAGTCAGTGTCCCTCAACTTATAGGTGAAGAAACTGATCCCCCCAAAAAGTAAAATGATTCACCCAAGCTCACACAGATAATACACAGGATTCCTTATTCATGCCATGTTCCAAGTAAACTGGCCTATTTGCAGATCTCTAATATGACATTTCATCGTTCATTCTCATGCATTTGCATAGTTTGTACCCTTTGTCTAAAATGATTTCTTTTCTAACTTCCACCCAAAGGAACTTCTAGTTTCTTCACTGGCTCAGCTCAAGTGCTACCTCCTACAACAAGCCTTTTGTAATTCACCTAGTTGTTAGAGCAGCACCCTACTCCAGTCACCAACAAGTTAACTTGCATATATTTTGTATGAACATATCCCTTTATACAAGTTAACTGCTTTTACCTAATCCTCAGTAGAATACTATTTCCTTGAGGGTAGAAACTTTTGCTATTATTATTATTCCTAGCCAATACCTGGCTCATAGCAGGCACTCAATGAAGACTTATTGAATTGAAAATGGTGAAACTAAGATTTGAATCCAGATCTCTTGACTCCAACTCCTTCTGTCTATTGTACTCCCTTTGTTGCTAAGGGAGTCTTTTAAATCATTTGAGTGGACACAAGTTTTGTGTGGACATTAGTGTTTTTCCAGTCTTGGTTCTTCTTGATTTGATATGAAAAATGTTCTATTTGCTACAGGTGGAGGAATTCAGGCATCATAGAGGTGTCAAGATGGTGGAGTGAGGAACTCTCTGAAGCCCTTCCAAATTTACCTCCAAACAAGTAAAAAGCTGCCTCAGAATTGATTTAAGAGCAGGGAAGCAGCTCACAGGAAAGGTCTATTACATTCAGGTAGAAGGGGAGCAAGGTCCAAGAGCAGAGGCAGCAGCAGCAGCAGCAGCCAGACTCACAGCAGGGGGCCTGCAGCAAGGCTCTGAGCTTGGGGCAAGGCCCCTACCTCCTATAAACCAGCAGCCCCCTAGGCAACTGAGCAGTCGAAGTAGCCAGCAAGGCCTACCCCAGAAACCTCACCCCAGTACCAGCCACCAGCCAAGCCTTGACCTTATTTCTGACCAGTAATGAAGCCCCACCCTGAGGCTGGCCAACACCCTGGGCTACTAGCAGGGAGACTCTGTTTCCATTACAACCCAGCAGCAGGGCCCCACCCCTAAGGCAGATTAGGAACAAAATTACTCCTTCAGGGCCAGCTATCAGGAAAACTCTGTTACCATAGCAAAGCAGCAGCAAGGCCCTACCCCTGGAGCAGGCCAGAAGCTAAACCCCACACCCCAACAGAGAAGGCCTACCCCCTGTATAAGTCAGAAGGGAAGCCTACCCTCCAGAGAAACAAGCAGCTAAGCCCTGAAAGCCGTGAAAGTCAGCATTAAGACCCAGAGCCCCAGCACAAAAATCTTGGGACAGTGCAAGATCAGAGCCCAACTCTTGCATAAAAACACCAAGTCTCAAAAAAAAAAAAAGGTAGAAAAAATGAGCAAAAAACAAAATAAAAGGTGGGGGAGACTTGACTATAGAAAGATACTATGGTGATGGGCTATAAACTGAGAAGAAGACAATAGTATCAAAATGGCTACATGTGAAGCCTCATATAGAAATGTAATTAGGTCTCAGGCCCAAAAAGAATTCCTAGAAGAATTTAAAAAGAATTTTTAAAAGCATATTAGAGAAGTAGAAGAAAAATTTTGGAAAAGACATGAGAGTAATGCAAGAGAATCATGAAAAAAGAGTAAATAGTATGGGAAAAGATATACAAAAATTTACTGAGGAAAATAATTCTAAAAAAATTGAATTGGCCAAATGGAAAAGGAAGTACAAAAGCTTATTTTTTAAAAATTCCTTAAAATTTAGAATTAAACAAGTGGAAACTAATGACTCTATGAGATATCAAGGTACAACAAAACAAAATCAAAAAAGAAAAAAATGTGAATTTCTCATCAGAAGAACTGACCTTGAAAATAGATCCAGGAGAGATAGTATAAGAATGATTGGACTACCTGAAAGCCATGATAAAATAAAAAGCCTGGACAATATTTTTTCAAGTACAATCAAAAGAAAACTGTCCTAATATATTAGAACCAGAGGGCAAAATAGAAATTGAAAGAATCCACTGATTGTTGCCTGAAAGAGATCCCAGAATGAAAACTCCCAGGAACATCATAGCCAAACTGTTACCTAGCTCACAGATCAAGAAGAAAGTATGCAAGCAGCCAAAAAGAAATAATTCAATTACTGTGATGCTACAGTCAGGATTACACAGGATTTGGCAGTTTCCACATTAAAGAATGAGAAGGCTTGAAATATGATATATCAGAAGGCAAAGGACTTAGTATTACAACCAAGAATCAGCAAAACTGAATATAAACTTTCAGAGGGAAAATGGATATTTAATGAAATAGAATACTTCCAAGCATTTCTGATTAAAAGAGAAGAACTAAATTAAAAAATTGACCTCCAAAGATGAGACTCAGGGGAAACATAAAAGGTACAAAAGAAACAAGAAAGAGAAAACATAAGAAACTCAGTAGGGTTAAATTGTTTACATTTCTATATGGCAAGATAATATTTGTAACACTTAATAACTTTATTATTATAAGAGCAATCAGGAGTATATGTAGACAGAGGGTGTGGATATAAGGTGACTTTGATGGGATGATACCCCCAAAAAAATAAAGGGGTGAGAAAGAAAATTGCACTGGAAGGAGGGAGATTGAATAGGGTAAATTATCACATAAAAGAAGCATGAAGGAGCTATTATAATGGAAGGGAACATGTTGGGGGTGGGGGTGGGGGGCAAAACTTAACCCTTACCTTCATCAAAATTGGATCAAAGAGGGAATAACACATACTCAGTTGGAAATAGAAATCTATCTTACCCTATAAAGAAATAGAAAGGGATGGGGATAATAGAAGGGAGAGGGAGGACTGATAAAATGGAGGGTAGATTGGGGAAGGCAGTAATCAGGAAGAAAACATTTGTGAGGAGGAAAAGGAGAGGTTGAGAGAAACAAAGGGGATAAACAAGCAAAAAATAGCATGGAGGGAAATACATAGTTATCACAACTATAAATATGAATAGGATGAACTCACCCACAAAATGGAAGCAGATAGCAGAATAGATTAAAAACCAGAATCCTACAACATGTTGTTTATATGAAATGTATTTGAAGCAGAGAGATACACACATGGTAAAAGTAAGGGACTGGAGCAGAATTTATTATATTGTAGCTTAAGCAAAGAAAACATGGGTAGCAATCATAATCTCAGACAAAGCAAAAACAAAAACAGACCTACTTAAAAGAGATAAAGAAGGAACCTATATCTTGCTGAAAGATACCATAGACAATGAAGTCATATCAATACTAAACATACATGCACCAAATGGTAGGAGAAGTTGAATGAGTAATAGGAGGAAATAGATAATAAACTCTAGTAGTGGGGGACCTCAACTTTCCCCTCTCTGAACTAGATAAATCTAACCACAACATTAACAAGAAAGAAGTTAAGGAGTTGTAGAAAATTCTGGAAAAGTTAGATATGATAGATCTCTGAAGAAAAATGAATGAGAATAGAAATACCTTTTTTCTCAGAAGTACATGGCACCTACACAAAAATTGACCATGTATTAGGACCTAAAAACCAAATGCAGAAAAGCAGAAATAGTAAACACATCCTTTTCAGATCATAATGCAATAAAAATTTAATTCAACAATGTACAATGGAAAGAGAGATTAAAATTAATTGGAAATTAAGTAATCTAATACTAAAAAACAGGTGGGTGAAGGAACAAATCATAGAAACAATCATAATTTCATTAAAGAAAATGGCAACAATGAGACAATGTATCAAAATTTATAGGATGCAGTCAAAGCAGCACTTAGGGAAAAATCTATATCTCTAACTGCTTACATCAATAAAATACATAAAAAACAAATTAATGAATTGGACATGCAACTAAAAAAAAACTGGAAAAAGAACAAACTAAAATACTCAATTAAACACCAGATTGGAAATCCTGAAAATCAAATAAGAGATTAATAAAATAGAAGGATTTATGAATAAAGGAAGAATTTAGAACCAAGGAAATTATAAAGAACATTATAAAATGTGAAATAGATAATTTTGATAACATAAAATTAAAAAGTTTTTGCACAAATAAACCAATGCAACCAAAATTATAAGGAAAGCAGGAAAATGGAGGAGAAATTTTTTCAACTAGTATCTCTGATAAAGGCTTCATTTCTCAAATATGTAGAAAACTGAGTCATATTTATAAAAATAAAGTCATTCTCCAATTGATAAACAGTCAAAGGATATGAACAGGCAGTTTTCAGACAAGAAACCAAAGCTATTTATGGGCATATAAAAAATGCTCTAAATCGCTATTGATTAGAGAAATGCAAATCAAAACAACTCTTAAGTACCACATCACACCTATCAAGTTGGCTAACATGACAAAACAGGAAAATGATAAATATTGGAGAAAATGTGGGAAAATTGGAACACTAATGCATTGTTCTGGAGGTGTGAACTGATACAACCACTCTGGAGCAATTTGGATTATTATTTAAAAGTGTTTGCTGGGGCAGCTAGGTGGCACTGTGCCCTGGATTCAGGAGGACCTGAGTTCAAATGTGGCCTCAGATACATAACACTTACTAGCTGTGTGACCCTGGACAAATCACTTAACCCCATTGTGTAGCCAAAAACAAAAAAGTGTTTGTTTTAATTAGTTGGTGAAAGATAGAACTGACATCTACCTCATAGGCTAACCATACTATATCAGACTTTTTTTTTATGTCCAGACTTAATATTGTCTTTCATCAGTATGAGAAACTTCCAGTGTGAAAATTCTCTCTGCTATTCAACAACTCCCCTGTAACTTGAAACCTACAGTCATAGAGAGTACCTTGGGGAGAGATTAAGTGACTAGCCCATGATCATACAGCCACTATGCATCAGAGACAAGACTAGAATTCTGATCTCCCAGTCTCCAAGGCCAGCCAGTTTCCTACCTACTATATACAACATTGCATTTTAATTTTATCATGCTTTTACCTCATGTGATATTAACCAACAGTATTTCCAAATTTCCAAATCCATGAGCTAACTAAAAAAGATATTAACATCACAGATTTATAACTGAGAAAGACGTTAAAAGAAAGCCACATAGTCCATTTTACAGATGAGAACACTGAAGACCAGATTGTGACTGGCCCAATGTCACATGGGGAGTATATGACAGAGATAGGATTTGAACTCAAATATTCTGACTCCAAAGCTAATGTTCTTGGTACTGTATCCCACTGCTTCCTGGAACAAGCTGTATTATATAAGAAATCTACTGCCTATTAGTAATTTTCCCTTATACCATTTCTTTATGATATTGAGCAAAAGAATTTCCCCAAAGTAGGGTTTATAACACAAAAATTTGCTTGTCTTTTTTCCATTTTGATTCTAAGGTCAAACCATGACTCTTTAGCTTAAAGCCATATTGTATAGCTTATTTATTAGTTTAATTTCTTCATATTTTGAACCTGAAATTACATTCAAGATTTCAGAAACTCCCATTCAAAAAGGTAGAAATATGTATTTAAATACCACAGAAAACAGGCAAGATTTTTTCCATTACTTTACCAGTTAAGATCCATAATGAAATGAAAGGAAGGAAAAACCATTTACTAAAAATAACAGTCAAACAGTTCATTCATCCTCTTTATTCATGGGAGTCTCCATTTCAAGAGACATTTTAATTACTAATTCACAAGAATCTTAGCGTGTTTTAACCCGAGGCTAAATATATCTTTTCCCATAGTGCTCCACCCTTCATTTGAATGTTTTAGCTGGCTTGGCCCAACTCAACTACTGAGTTACACCAAGACAGAAAGTGAGATTGCTGCCTTCAGGCTGGCCCTAAGTGGGCAGCAACCACAATGCTAACCGCAGCATCATTCATTAAAATGGTCCACATTCTGGAAAAGAGGATCAGAGCTGAATAAAATAATCAAGAGATATTAGATCAGAATGTTCCTCCAGTGCAACTCAATATTTCTGTCTAGTGGCAGCAGAATTCCTTGCCAAGCTCCAATATCCTTCCACTGGGGAAAATAAATTAATGTTAAATTTCTTTCAAAGTGCTTTAAAAAGTGAGCGTATCAAATCTACATGGGAAAAGTAAGTGGGCAGATGGACTTCTAAGGAAGGTTGTCACAGGTGTTTGAAGGAAGGTTTATGCAAAGCTTAAGGGAAGTCTAACCATGGAGGAGCTGAACAAGAAGAGCTTGGTAAAGAGTACAAATTCATGCATGCATGAGTATAGAGTTTAGACAGTCTTTAGTATGAGTATGTGAACATACATGCCTTTTTTGGTATAGACAAGCAAGCACACACTCAGGATCATAGGATAATAGAAGCAGAAGGGACTTTAGAGGCCATAGAGTTCACCTCACCCTCATTTTACAGATGAAGAAACTGAGGCACAGAGAGGTTAAGTGAATTGCTCAGGGATACTCAACTAGTAAGTTTCTGAGATGGGATTTGGACTCAGTTTTCCAGTCTCCAAAGCAACAGAGATAGTTCTAGGAGTGCCAAAGAGATGAACTGGGATTATAATATTAAAAATGATCCAAGCAAAAGATGTCCAGATCCTTTCCTATGCATGAGTAGTTGTATCTAGCCCTTTTAAAGATGCCAAATTCTTGACAGTGGCTTGAACAGGAAAATATATTACATTATTCTACTTGATTACTCTCAAGTGACATAATATAGAGGAAAGATTGTAAGACTTGCTAGTCCAAAGACCTTCTCATTTATAAAACTGACTTAGCTTTTAGTACTCTTCAGTTGAGATATTTACCCAACGGGTGATGAGTGTATATACTACAGAAGGAACTAAATTATATCAGTCTTGACATTATCAACTTAAGTAAAACCAGAAGCAAATGGCGCAAAAGAAAACAAGAGAGGAAAAATATCTAGACTACACAAAATTTATACAGAACAGGTCCATGGTAGAAGCAATACAATTTTGAGATTGTTGATTCTTCAAGCATCTGAAAGAGAAATTACTTAAGGAGTGGTGGGGGTGGGGGTGGTGAGGAATCACCTAATTATTACCAAGAACAGACAGCTGAGAGCACATCAATAACTATTAACTTATGGAGAAGATGTAAAAAAACTGAAACACTAATGCATTGTTTGTAGAGTTGTGAACTGATACAACCATTCTGGAGAGCAATTTGGAACTATACACAAAGGGTATCTTTGATCCAGCAATAGCACTTCTAGGGCTGTATCCCAAAGATATCATAAAAATGGGGAAAGGACCCACATGTACAAAAATATTTATAGCAGTTCTTTTTGTGGTGATCAAGAATTGGAAATTGAAGGGATGCCCATTAGTTGGGGAATGGCTGAACAAGTTGTGGTATATAAATGTGATAGAATACTATTGTTCCATAAGAAATGATGAGCAGATTGGAAGCTAGTGACTTTATGAGAAATCAATACATTATAAAACAAATCCAAAAGAATGAAAAAATAGAAGACGTGAAATATCTCATTGAAAAACAACTGACCTGGAAAATTGATCCAGGAGAGACAATTTAAAAATTATTGGACTATCTGAAAACCATGATCAAAAAAAGAGCCTAGACATCATCTTTCAAGAAATTATCGAGGAAAACTGCCCTGATATATTAGAAACAGAGGGCAAAATAGAAATGGAAAGAATCCACAGATCGCCTCCTGAAAGAGATCACCACAGGAAAACTAGGAATATTATAGCCAAATTCCAGAGTTCCCAGTTTAAGAAGAAAATATTACAAGCTGCCAGAAGGAAACAATTCAAGTACTGTGGAAACACAATCAGGATAATACAAGATTTAGCAGCTTCTACATTAAAGGACTGTAGCACTTGGAATATAATACTCAGGAGGGGAAAGGAGATAGGATTACAACCAAGAATCACCTACCCAGAAAAACTGAGTGTAATCCTTCAGGGGAAAAATTGGTCATTCAGTGAAATAGAGGACTTTCAAGCATTCTTGATGAAAAGACCAGAGCTGAATAGAAAATTTGACTTTCAAATACAAAACTCAACTGGAACATGAAGAGGTAAACAGGAAAGAGAAATCGTAAGAGACTTATTAAGGTTGAACTGTTTACATTCCTACATGGAAAGATGATATTTATAACTCATGAGACCTTTGTCAGTATTAGGGTATGGAGGGGGAAAAATTACATGTATGTATATAGACAGATAGATAGATTGATAGATAGATAGATAGATAGATAGATAGATAGATACAGGGCACAGGGTGAGTTGAAGGTTAAGGGGTCATATCTGGAGAATAAAATTAAGGGATGAGAGAGGATTATACTAGGAGAAGAAGAAAGGGAGAGGTAGAATGGGGTAAATTATCTCACAAAAAAAAAAAACAGAAAAGAAAATGCTCTTACACCGGAGGGGAAACAGGGGAAAATGAGAGGAAATGAGTGAATCTTATTCTGGTAGGATTGGGCTTAAAGAGGGAATAACATACACATTCAACTGGATATGGAAATCTGTCTTACCCTACAGGAAAATAGGGGGAGAAGGAGACAAGAGAGCAGGGGGATGATAGAGAGTAGGGCAGATTGGGAAAGGGGGTAATCAGAAGCAAATACTTCTGAGGAGGGATAGGGTCAAAAGAAAGAATAGAATAAATTGGAGGCAGGATAGGATTAAGGGAAATAGAGTTAGTTTTTCCCAACATGTCTACTATGGAAGTGTTTTGCATAACTTTGCATGTACAACCTATATTGAGTTGCTTGCCTTTTCAATGAGGGTGGGTGGGGAGGGAGGAAGGGAGAAAATTTGGAACCCAAAGTTTTAAAAACATATGTTTAAAAAAAATGTTTTCACATGCAATTGGGAAATAAGAAATACAGGAAATGGGGTACAGAAGTCTATTCAGCCCTACAGGAAAATAGAAGGGGAAGGGGATAAGAGAAGGAGGGAAGAGATAGAAGAGAGGGCAGACTAGGGGAAGGGGTATTCAGAATGCATGCCATCTTGGGGTGGGGGGAGGGGTGAGATGGGGTGAAAATTTGAAACTCAAAATCTTGTGGAAATAAATGTTGAAAACTAAAAATAAATTTATATTTAAAAAAAAGAAAGAAAGAGAGAGAGAGAGAGAGAGAGAGAGAGAGAGAGAGAGAGAGAGTGCTGAAGTGATGAGAAAGGTAAATCATGAACCGTAATTGGAAAGATGGAGGGTCTCTGCATTTTGAGTGAAGTAAATGATCAGATATCCTTCTGCTGTTTTTCCTGTTTCACCCATAACTTGTGTATAAAAAAATATTAAAAAATTTTAAAAGATAAGGAAAAAAAATTTTTAAAAGAGGAAATAGCAGCTCATCCCCTCCCTCCCTCTGCTCAATGTCTTCAAGGAAAAGTGGGAGAGTTATTAGCCCAGAGTCTTGTACTTTGGATCCTTTTCCCGGGATGGCCCCAGATGATGGTTGCTGAAGTCTGAATAATAAGTCTTCCATCACCAGAGGGCTTCAAGCAAAATCAGGATGGCTCTTTGGTCAATTGTTTTCAGAGTCCCTACATGAGATGACCTCCAAGGTGTCTTCCTTTGATTTCAAAGACTATATGACCTCAAGAGGCCTTGTTCAGTGTGGGTGTTAGGGATTTGGTGTGGCAAAACTTGCCCCTGAGGCTCAAGATTAGACAGAGGGAAAAGATAGGTTTTAATTTGCCCACATGGTAATTCGTGTTTCACCTAATAAACTTTAAACTTTGAAAAAAAAAAAGAAATGATGAGCAGATGGACTTCAGAAAAACCTGTAAGGACTTACATGAGCTGATGCTGAGGGAAGTGAGCAGAACCAGGTGAACATTGCATACAGGAACAGCAACATTGTGCAATAACTGACTTTGATAGACTTAACTCTTCTCAGCAATACAATGATTTAAGACGATTCCAAACAACTCATGATGGAAAATGCTACCCACATCCAGAGAAAGAACTATGGAGTCTGAATGCAGATCGAATCATACTATTTTCTCTCTCTTTCTCCCCCCCCCACCCTTGGTTTCTTTTTTCTCATGGTGTTTGCCTTTGGTTCTAATTCTTCTTTACAACATAACTAATGTGGAACTCAAAATCTTATAGAAGTGAATGTTGACTAAAAAAAAACAAATAAACAAATAGAAAAAAGACTGTTAACCTATAAGCCTACTTTTGGTCACAAAGCAACAATTAAGCCTCTCCTTTGTTCCAGGCACCATGTTAGGTATTTGAGATAGAAGTAAAATTCTATCTTCCTTAAGGTGTATACATTTTTTCTTATCTATACAAATATTTTATGAGAATATCTACTCATTCTCTGAGGTCATCCTTAATGACAGTATCATAAGGGAACAAGTAATCTTTTGCAAGTGATATTCCAGAATAGACCACATCTTTAATATCACACAATTAATCATAAGATGCCCCCATTATGTTTTTGTTTGTATAGAAATTTGTACAGTAGAAAGTACAGTCATAAATGAAACATAAAGTATTATCTTCCTTTCAATGAGCATTTAGTCCATCTGGGAAGACAGAAGATAATACATGAAATAATGTGTTCAGGAAATAAGAGCAATTAATCAAAAAAATATACTAAGCACTTAATATATGCTTTGCAATAGAGATACACATAAAGAAGAAAGACCATTGTTGCCTTCAAGGACCTTGCAGTATACTTATCCATATGTTAAAAGGTAATATTAGTAGTTCTGTTGAGGAGTAGAAATAATATTGTTAAGTTGTTAGGGGACAAGTGGGGAACAGTGAAATAAATCTATTGTCACCTTTCTATTATTTCTTTATTTTCTATTTATATTCTATTATTTCTTTTTTTATATTGTGAACTCTCCCTCATCTCTTTCTAAGTATCCACAATAACCTTTTTAGCTTCAGTATATTTCCTTTCCACTGGGATTACAATGTTGTTTTGTTTTGTTTTTCTTTCTGTTTGAAGGTTTCCAGGGACACCGTCCTCTGAGAATGAAGAAGCAGCTTTGTATAATGGATAGAACTCTGAGACTGGAGTAGGAAGGCGTAGGTCCACAATTCCTTTATAGGTCCTTACTAACTATGTAACTATGGGTAAGTCACTGTATGAACCTTAGTTTTCTCTTCTTTAAAATGGAGATAATGATAGCTAGCAGCTACGTCACAGGATTGTGAAGAGGATAAAATAAGAAAAGGCATGTATGTAAGTCACTTTGCAAATCTTAAAGTATTATATGAAATTTATTATCAAACATTTAGTACAGGAGTCAGCAAACTACTGACCCAGGGCAAATCCAACTCAGCGCCTGCTTTTACAGCCAGTAAGCTAAGAATGATTTTCACATTTTAAAATACAATAAAAGTTTATTTAACAATATAAAAAACATTTTTAGCTTGCAGTCAGTTAAAAAAAAATAAAAACAGAGGCAACAAGCCAATTGGCTGATCCCTGATCTAGCACTTTATTCCAGAAAATTCATTGGGTCAGGAATCCATAAATTTTTGTGTGCCATAGACCCACTAACAGTATGGTGAAACCTATAGAACTTTTCTCAGAATTATGCTTTTTAAATAAAGTGTTATAGATATATGTTAATATATATTTATTAAAATAAGTATATGAACATTATATAAACAAACATATCAATAGATAAAATATTTAGAATTACAAAATCAACCAATTAAATTAAAATAATGAGGGAGAGAGAGAGAGAGAGAGAGAGAGAGAGAGAGAGAGAGAGAGAGAGAGAGAGATGATATTTAAATGCATAGATTCCCTGAAATTGATCTGGACTCCTTTAAGATTCATGAACCCCATGTCAAGAACCCATGCCTTAGGGTCTTGAACACCAGACTGCAGCTACATAGCTAAAGTACTCATTGATGTTTGAAAAATATTCCTGAATAAGATTGCCCCAAAATGATGCCTTAAAATATCTGAGGTTAAGCTTCATTTTCTATCTTCTTCAAATAGCCAGTGGTCATACTATTATATGTGATTCAACTTGGCTATATTTTGCTATAGAAATGATCTGGGTTGTTTCAACTTAGAATTTTAAAGTTGAAAAGGACCTTGGAAATCATCTTATATTTTACAGATAGGGAAATAAATCCAGACAGGTACAATGAGTTTGTTTACCCTGAGGCCTCTGCATTGAAACTCTAGTAGAAATTTTATTCAAACTTAAAACTAGATGTAATTGTCATTTTTGTTTCATTCTATTCATTCTTCTTATCAGTCACCAGTTATACCAATATGAACAACCAATGAGTAGGGAATTCTGCTACAGATCTTTTCCTGCCTCTGCACCTTTGTTATCAACATTCCCTGAGTGTGGAAGGCCCATTCCTCATTGCCCCTAACCTCCAGAGGTGGAAAGTATAACATTATAGAATCCCTTGAAGACAGACCACGGAGAGTATGCAAACAATTTCAGTTTAAGCACAGGAAAAGTACAGCTTTCCAGGGATGGGGAATGCCTAAGCAAACCATAGAAACTACCTTATATTTAACTACTCTGTATATATTTACATTTGTACTGTATATATTTTTATACCTAATTGTTTTATCTTCCATTAGGATGTAAGTTTATTGTGAATAGGTATTATTTCATTCTTTGTACTATTGTGTTTTCCAGTGCCTTGCACAAAGTAGGTATTTAATATACACTTACCAGCACCTAAGTTATCCACAGTAGATAAAATTTGACTGTAAAGGGCTATTAATATTTAATGAGGAGGGGGTAGCCCAACATAGTTAAATCCATTATATGCCATGACCTTTTTTTTTGAGGCAATTAGGGTAAAGTGACTTGCCCAGGGTCACACAGCCAGTAAGTATCTGAGGCAAGATTTGAACTCTGGTCCTCCTGACTCCAGGGCTGGTACTTATTTACCATGAATTTTGAGAGTCATGAAAGTGTCTTTTAACCGCAGGTTTAAAAAAAGTTCATTTCTTGGTAAATTCATCAATAGGTCAACATAGTTATAAAACTGATTTAAAGCCAAAAGAGATGGTCTTTCATGAAGTTCACTGATGTTGAAAGAAATACTACAGAATGATTGAAATGATTGAAAGTAGGATCTAGGGGCAGATAGGTGGCACAGTGGATAGAGCACTGGACCTGGAGTCAGGAGGACTTGAGTTCAAATTCAGCTTCACACACTTGACACTTACCCTGACCCTTAAGTGACCCTGGGCAAGTCACTTAACCCCAATTGCCTCACAAAAAAAAAAAGAAGGGAAGAAAAAAAGAAAGAAAAGAAGGAAGATCTAGGTTGGGTAGACAAGGTAAGAAGAAAAGCCAGAATGATGTTGACAGCCTGGAATAAAAGGAAGAACTGAGGACCTGGAGATTTTTACAAATATTTGCATTAAGAGGAAAAGATCAACTTATGGGCTTAACTGTATTTACACCATATCTGTTTACCTGTGTGAGGGGAAGGGGGGCGGTGGGTGGTGCTTTTAAAAGGGATTTCAGAAAAGATTAAAACAGGCTGGTAATGCTAACATTTATATAGCAGTTTAAGGTTTGCAAGGCACTTTTCATAATATCTCATAAAATAATATCTCATTTTAACCTCACAACAACCCTGGGTCATAGGTGCTATTTATCACCATTTTATAGATGAGTAAACTGAGGCAAAAAGCCATAAAGTGACTTGCCCAGAGTCACATAGCTCTTAAGTGTCTGAGGCAGGATTTTAACTCAGATTTCCGTGATTCCAGATCCAGCCCCAAAACCACTGTGTCAACTAGAATGCCTCTAAGAAATAAGAAAAAAAAATAGGCTGTTGTTATGGTGCATTTTGACTCACACAAAGGAAATCTTAAGGTCTAAAATGAGACACTCAGAGAAAAGAGGATTCAGGGCGAAAACAACAGGCTACCAATTGTTCAAGGGCGAGGATATATTCAGGTCTCAGTCCCTGAAGATAAGGATGCCAGGCCTTGGCTAGGATGTTCTTTATGCCATGACAGGAAGATGAGAAGTCTAAAGTGGTACTGCAAGAGCCTACAGGCACCAGGGGTGAGGAACCTGCAGCCTCTAGGCCACATGTGACCTAGATCCTTGGGAGTGGCCTTTTGACAGAACAAATCTTTTTATTAAGGGGATTTGTTCTGTGAAGTTTGAATTCAGTCAAAGGGCCACACTTGAGGACCTAGAGAGCCACATGTGGCCTCAAGACTGCAGGTTCCCCACCCCTGACTTCTGTAGGCCCTTACAGTACCACTTCAGACTTCTCATCACTGCTCCTAGTAAATATGGGACAACTGAGACCTTCACTACCTCCACACCAAACCAGCTCAACTCCTGTGGGAAAAAGATCAATGGGTTTTATAAATCTGTACTGAATTCTCACTTACTCACTCAGTGATTCTCATGTCCTATGTCACAGGGGTTATTGAGGAGATTAACGAGTGAAGCTGGTTGACAAGGGACTTGGAAGTTTTCAGCATGGGATATGAAAGTCTCCAGAAAAGGATAGGAAGAAGGAGTGTCAGGCATGAGTAGGGGGCAATTCCAGTCCAGAAACAAACTACTACAAAAGCCCACAGAGGACCCCACACACACTAATCAAAGAAGCTTTTTTGACTATTGCCCTGGGGGAAATAATTCAATAGAAATTTTTAGCAGGTACTAATAACTTACTAAAACATGGTTCCCCAGTATATCCATCTTCATCCACTAATCTCAGTGCAGTGGGAAGTGTGTGGAAACTGAAATCAGATCACCTGGACTGGAGTTCCATTCTGCCACTCACTATCTGTAGAGATACAAAATTTAGATAAAATCTCATCCTGCCCTCTAGGACCTTAGAATCAAGTACAGGCATTCTTAGCCTTTTTTAAGTCATAACCTCATGTGGCAGTTTGATAAAGCCTGGGGGCAACTTCTAAGCATAATGTTTGTAAATAATTGAAGGAAACGCTAACTGTCGATTATAATTTAGTAAGCATAATTAATAATAATAATAATAATAGCTAACACTTATAAAACACTTACTATGTTCCAGGCACTGTGCTAAATGCTTTGCAATTATTATCTCATTTGATGCTCAAAACAAGCCTGGGAGCTAAGATGCTATTATTATCCTCACTTTACAGATGAGGAAACTGAGGCAGAGATTTAAGTGACTTGCCCAATTTCACAAAGCTAGAAAGTGAGTCTGGATCTTAAACTCAACTCTTTCTGACTTCAGGCCTGATGCTTTTCCGCTGTACCCCCCTAACTGCCTAAAGATATAATTTTCTATTTCCCATGCAAGTTCACAGAACTGCTGAAATCTATTCCTAGACTAACCCTATAGTAATATGTGGACCCTCATACAACCATAGAGAAAGAAATTAAGCATCCAATAGCATAAAAAGCAGGGTTTTTTGGTTTTTTGGTTTGTTTGTTTATTTTAGTGATGGTTGTTTTTTTTGCTGGTTCTGTTATTTCTTTGTCAGAGGGAACTCCCAGTGAGGAAATTTCCTCTACCAATACAAATCAGCTCCTGTTCACCAACTTAAGACTGCCTGTGCCATTGAGAGTGTAAGTGACTTGCCCAAGGTCACATCACCAGTATGTATTAGAGGCAGGTCTGGAACACAAGTTGCTGACTGAGGATAGCTCTCTATTCTCTATGCAACTGGTCCTCCAAACATAGGAAAGCAGTGAGAAACAAAGTGATAAGATTTTCAAAGGAAGGCTGTTACCAGCCAGAGGAATCATGGAAGCTGCCAATTCACAGACGGCTTCTTTTTTTTTTTACATCTTGCCACCCCAACTCTGCACCCCCCTGCCCTTCATAAAGTAGTAGCTCACAAAAGGCTTGATGAATTAAGTTCAATTGATAAGATCTCAAGCCCAAACTTTTCAATTAACCAGAAGGTCAAAGAAACGAACTCCATGAAGCAGTCTGGTTCTGCTTAAAAGGCATTCTTTCTTTTTCTCTGGCTACCATGCTGGTTTCTTTGAAACCATCAAAACCATTCCACCACTAAGGGATTCGTTACCTAGGTCCTTTTGGCATCCTGCCTACACATTTTATTACTGAAACAAGAAAGAAGTGGAGTTAAATGATGTATGATCCTCTGTTCACTGACTCTGCCATTCATATATCTGTCCAAACCAACCCTTCTTGAATCCACTTCATTTTCTTACTCTTGAAGTAATGAGTTCCATAAGTTTACTATCTGCTGTGTGAAGTAGTTCTCCCTCTGGCTCATCCTAAATTGGCCTCCCTCCCATTTCAAGGGATGCCCCATTCATCCTACCATTGTAGGATTTAATGAACATTTATCTTCAAATACATTAAACTGTACTGACTCACATTAAGACCCAGCTGCCAGTTCTCTGTCCTTCTTCACTGAATCTAAAGACTGTCCGATGAACCTATTTCTATCAACTTAGCTCTTTTCTCTAAGAAGAGTCCAATGCAAACTTGGAGCTTTAGAGAGTGTTCTTGCCCACAAATTATTTATAAAGCTCTTAAATCAGAAGCGTCCTAGCATCAATCCTTGAGCAATGCTGTTCTTTTCACTTTTCCATCCTTCAAAATGCCCTCTAGTGATTAAGCCTTCAATTCCAGCTGAAATCCCATCACTTTTGTTGTGAGCATGAGCCAGAGCTCAAATGTATTCTTTTTTAAAATAAATTTTATTTTTCTCCAATTACATGCTAAAACTTTTTTTTTTAAGTTCTGAGTTCTAAATTCTATCCCTTCATCCCTCCCTCTCCTCTGTAGTCCCTGAGATGGTAAGTAATCTAATACAGGTTATACATGTGCAATCATGTAAAACATTTCCATATTAATCATCAAATTTATTCTTTGCCTTCTGTTCTGGGCTAGACTTGATACAAGTCGGCCCCATGGTAGGTTAGGTTCTATATTAGAGGTTCAATATGACTCACAGGTCATTTAAAAAAAAAAAAAGATTTACTTAGCCATAGCAAGAAGATATTTAACAAGGATGGGTATTGAGAAGTACTTGCATTAATTAGCTGAATGAAGCTCCCAATAAGCTCCCTTCTAATTTTTAAACCATTGTTCCTCTTTAGACAAATTTAGCCCCTATGTTTTGTGTTCCTCTGTACTTTCATCATTATAACAGGAGGATATTTAAATGTTCGCAAGGGCAATATACTTAGACGATCTTCTGGAGTTACCAGTTCCTTTCCTATACTACCACACTCCCAAATTACTATGTGTAATATAGATGACTCCCTAATACAGATCACCTGGCTTGTAGACAGCTAATCTAAGTATCTGCTCACTCTGTCTCCTGAAGACTCATTTCCATCACTGCAGAGTATTGCCAGAGGACCTCTGCTCCATCACCAGATGTCCAACAGAAGAGGAACAGGAAGGACTCTGGACAGCCATAGCTGGACAATCACTTCTTTGCTCTTCTACCTCTAAGAAGGATATTGGATTAAAATCATACCTAGCTATTACACATCAGATGTTTTTAGTCTAAGGTTATGATGTTACTTTGGAGGTTCAGGAAAAAAGTCACTTTGCCTGATCACTCTGAAGGGGAGGATAAGAGGTAGCTCTCACCAATTTGTTTTTTTCCTTCCTCCCAAACATGATTATACTCAAAACAATCTCAGATATTAAGCCAATACATTTATCCAAGCAAACAGAGCACATACAATGGGGAAGTTAGATGGAATGCATAAAAGCAAATAAGCTCTTTGATTTGGAAACAAGATAAAATCTCAATTAAACCAAGGACAGAATGATCTCATTGGGGAAGTCAACTCTTAAAAATCTCTAAGGATGCAGGTGCTGGTAATCAAGGAACATGTGGGGGCAGGGAGGATCTATTTCCTCACATTTCTTCAATTCTGGGAAGTCTCCTATATGCTATTCAAAAGTTCATATGTTGCTTCTCTCACTCATTTCTTTCAAACTCCATTTCTCAACTTTTCCAAAATCTCTCCACCTTGTAGACTCAGTAGTCCTTCAGACAACCAGGGCTCACATCTCCTTCTGCATACACAGTATTGTAGAGCACTTCAGAGTACTGCTCTATCCACATGGTGAAGGGATGTGTTTCATTTATGC
This sequence comes from Phascolarctos cinereus, assembly GCF_003287225.1. Taxonomy (NCBI): domain Eukaryota; kingdom Metazoa; phylum Chordata; class Mammalia; order Diprotodontia; family Phascolarctidae; genus Phascolarctos; species Phascolarctos cinereus. Next base: position 186,499,834 of record NW_027555958.1, read on the forward strand.
CTATATGAAAACATGATGTTTTTGCCCAGTAGAATATAGATTTCTTAAGAGTATCTCCTTAAGGGGGATGTCTTTATTTCTCTAGAACCTAAGCACCATGTCTAGCACAAAGAAGGTGCTCTACATAAACACTTATTGAATTGAAAGGATAAAGTCTTGTTTTTACACTTTTAAAATTTTTAATTTTTCTTAGATACATTTAGTCAAAATTTTGTAACATTTGTTTTTTTTAAATTTTGAGTTCCAAGTTCTCTCCTTCCTTCCCTCCCTCCTTCTCTACTCCCCCCCGACCTGGGAAGACAAGCAATTAGATATAGATTATACATGTGGAGTCATGCAAAATATTTACATATTTTAAGCATGTTGAAAAAGAAAATGCAGACCAAAAAAACAAGGATAATCAAGAAAGTAAAAAAGTATGCTTCAGCCTGCATTAAGATCCATCATTTCTTTCTCTAGAGGTGGTCAGCATTTTTCATCCTGATACGTCACAAATTTTTGTGAAGGTGCCAAGTACAGCAAAGAAAAAGGCATGCTCCCTTATATTACCATTCAGTTTTCTCCAGAGGTCTTTCCTGTCTATTTTTTCTAAAATTCTATTTATTTCCTTAACTTCTTTTTATGTGTATTGTGGTTACATTTATCTAGTTCTGAGAGGGGAAAGTTGAGGGCCCCACTAGTATAGTTTTACTGGCTTTTTCCTCCTGTAACTCACTTAACTTTTCCTTCAAGAATTTAGGTGCTATATCATCTGATGCATATATGTTTAGCATTGATATTACTTCATTGTCTATGGTACTTTTTAGCAAAATGTAGTTTCTCTGCTTATCTCTTTTAATTAGGTCTAGTTTTGCTTTTGTTTTGTCTGATCATGATTTCTACCCCTACTTTTTTTTCACATCAGCTGAAGCATAATAGATTCTGCCCATTTCCTTCTTTTTACTCTATGTCTCTCTGTTTTAAGTGTGTTTCTTGTAAATGATGTATTGTTGAGATCTGCTTTTAAATCCATTCTGCTAACCACCTCTGTTTTATGGGTAAGTTAATCTTACAGTTATGATTATTTGCTGTGTATTTTCCTCTATCCTATTTTTTCCCTGTTTATACTTCTCTCTCTCTTTTTACTTTGTCCCTCCTCAAAACTGTATTTTACTTCTGACCACTGCCTTCTTTTATCTGTTCTCCTTTCTATCAGCCTCCCTCCCCTTATTTTATCTCCTTCTCATCCTAATTCCTTTTGGGTAAAATAGATTACTATACCTCACTGAGTGTGTATGATATTCCCTCTTTGAGCCAATTCTGGTCAGAGTAAGGCTCTAGAATTGCCTTCCACCACCACTCCTCTCCCCACTTCCCCTGCATTTTAAAAGATCTTCCTTTTGTGCCTCTTTTATATGAGATAATTATTCCCATTCTTTATCTCCCTTTTTCCTTCTACCAGTGTGTCCCTCTTTCTCACTTCTTAATTTTATTTTTTTTAAATCAATCCCTCATAGTCATCTTACACCTATGCCTCTGTCTATGTATATTCCTCCAGATTGTCCCAATCATGATAAAGTTCTTAGGAGTTACATGTATCATTTTCCATATAAGAATGTAAACAGGTTAACCTTATTGATTCCTTTATGATTTCTCTTCCTTGTTTACCTTTTTGGTTTTCTATTGAGTTTTGTGTACAGAAAATCAAGTTTTCTATTCACCTCTGGTCTTTTTATTAGGAATACCTGAAAGTCTTCTATTTCATTAAATGCCCACTTTTCCCCCTAAGGATTATACTTGGTTTGATGGATAGGTTATTCTTGGTCGTAATCCTAGCTTCTTTGCCTTCCAGAATATCATATTCCAAGCCCTTTAATCTTTTATGTAGAAGCTATTAAATCTTGTGTAATTCTGACTGTGCCTCCACAATATTTGAATTTCTTTCTGGCTTCTTGCAATATTTTCTCCTTGACCTAGGAGCTCTGGAATTTAGCTATAATATTTCTAGAAGTTTTCATTTTGTGGTCTGTTTCAGGACAGATGATTGGTGGATTCTTTCAATTTCTATTTTATCCTCTGATTCTGGAATATAAGGGCAGTTTTCTTTTATAATTTCTTGAAATATAATGTCCATGTTTTGTTTTGTTTTGATCATGGCTTTCAGGTAGTCCAATAATTCTTAAATGATCTCTACTTGATCTCTTTTCTAAATCAGTTGTTTTTCCAATAAGATAAGATTTCATATTTTCTTCTTTTTTTTCCATTCTTGTGATTTTGTTTATTTCTTGATGCCTCATGGATTCAGCTTCCACTTGACCAGTTCTAATTATTAAGGAATTATTTTCTTCAGTAAGCTTTTGTATGTTTTTTTTTCCATTTAGTTAATTCTATTTCTTAAGGAGTTTTTCTCTTCAGTGAACTTTTGTGGTTCTTTTACCATTTGGCCAATTCTGTTTTTTAAGGTGTTATTTTCTTCAGTGTTTTTTGTTTCTCTTTTACCAAGCTATTGAATCTCTTTTTATAATTTTCTTACATCACTCTTGTTTCTTTTCCTAAATTTTCTTCTACCTCTGTTATTTGTTTTGTTGTTTTGTTTTGTTTTTATGTGAGGCAATTGGTGTTAAGTGACTTGCCCAAAGTCACACAGCTGGGAAGTATTATGTGTCTGAGTCTGGATTTGAACTCAGGTCCTCCTAATTCCAGGGCCAGTGCACTATTCACTTTGCCACCTAGCTGCCCCCTTTGATTTTTAAAATATTTTTTGAGCTCTTCCAGAAATTCTTTTGGGCTTGTGACCAATTCACATTTTCACTGAAGCTTTGCACATAATTGTTTTGACTTCTTTGTCTTCTTCTGAGTCTGTGTCTTCATCTTCCTTCACCATAGTAACTTTCTGTGGTTAGTTTCTTGTTGTTGTTTGCTCATTTTTACCAGCCTATTTCTTGACTTTTAACTTTCTATTTAGTTGGGCTCAGCTCCTGAGATGGAAGAGGCACTGTCAAAAACTTTAGGCCTTTCTTGCTGCTGTTTTCAGAGCTAGCTCTGGAGCTCTGCAGGTTGTCCGTGTTTTCAAGATGGTATGCTCTAAGGAGAGGTGTGATTGCTACTCTCATGGCCTGTGGTCTGGTTTTTACCCAGGAAGGGACCTTGCTCCCCTGTAGCCACCAGTGCAAGCATGTCTTTTGACCCTGGGACAGTGACCAGGTTTCCTGCTCTTTTGCAGCTGTAATTGCTAGTGCTCTCTGCTGTCTCAGAAATGAGACCAGGATCCCTCCTCTCCCGTGGATGACCATAAGCATTCCTCTCTACCCTGGAAATGTGACATGGAGCTCTACTCCCCTACAACCACAAGTGCTAGTGCTTCTTTTGGCCCTGGGGCTGCAACCTGTAACTGTGTATGGGCACTGCAACAGAGTCCTTACACCAGCACCAGCAAAGTGTCCCCTACAATCTCCTTCTGACCAGTTTCCAGCTCCTTCTACCCCAGTCCATAGGCTAAGAACTCTCAACACTGCTGTTGCTGCTGCTACCAAAAAAAAAAAAGCTTCCCCCAAAGCTTAGCCTCAGAGGACTCATCTGCATGCACTACACTTCCAGGACACACACACACAACACACACACACACACACACACACACACACACACACACACACACTACTCTAGTGAGATAGATCTTTCCTGCCAATTTCCTGAATTGTCTTTGGACTGGAAAATTGTTTCACCCAAACTTTTTTTTTTTGCTCTGCCACCTCAGACTTCAATTTGAGGCATTATTTTAGAATTGTTTGGAGAGGAACTTGGAAGAGCCCAGCTGATTGCTTCCCTATTTCACCATCTGGGCTTCACCTCCAGAAATCTTGAGACCTTTTTGTCTTCATAAGAATTTGAAACTTGCCAACCCACTCCACACCACAAACAATGCAAAACTGGTTGGAAAATATTTTACATTTGTAGCACTTTTTTTCTTATTTATCTAAAGAAGATAGTTTTCCTGCAAAACTCTATGCCAACCAAACCACCAAAATAGGAGGCAAAAGGAAAGGCTAAGCAAGAATCATTTTTTTAATCTTACAATAAGGATTTTTAAAATTTTCTAAGAACTGAGACCCAAACTAATTCCAGATCCTTCAAAATGTTTGCATAGATTTGAATCTGTGATAAATTTAATTTTTAAAAAAAGGATATTCATGTCTTTGTTTCTTTTAGTTCTTAATTGTGGGTGTGTATCATCCCATAGACTCTAATCAGTTCTACAGAGTTCAGGAAGGCCAGGTCTTCAATATGTTTATCAAGTTTCATTCAACTTAATGACATGGCTCCATTGAATATACCTGAAAGTTATGGCTCATTTGATCTAGGACTGGCTGGACTATATACCTATAGTGTTGTAGGGAGGGCTGTCCTCTCACATCTAGAATGGGGCTGTTGTTGGGTAGCTCAAAGAGAGGCAAAATATACATCCATAGCCTCTTCTCCCCCAACTCTTCTCTAAGGGAGACTTTACTTACTTAAAGAAGGGGAAGCAAGAGGTTGGGGTCAGAAACTTGACCACTCTGCTCTCCTCAGAGAAAGGGGGTACCAGATTAAATTCATAGGTGATCCTCATTATTTACAGATTCTATATTTGAGAATTTGCCTACTTGCTAAAATTTATTTGTAATCCCAAAATCAATATTCACCACATTTTTGCAGGCATTCATGGACACGTGCAAAGCTATGAAAAATGAATCACCCAATCCTATTGTTCCTAGATGAAGCTGAAAAAGATGATGATCTGCTTTCTTGTTTCAGCTGTCATGCTATAAACAAGTGCCCTTTTCACGGTCTATTCAGAGCCACGTTTTTTGCATTTTTGTGCTTTTTGTTGGGGATTTTGATGCTTAATATGGCCCCCCCATGCACAATACTGAAGTGTTGACTAGTGTTCCTAAGAGCAAAAAGGCCGTGATGTCCCTTATAAAGTATTAAATATTAATGAATCGATAATATGGTGCATCAAGAAAAAGGCATGACTTAGATAGAGTATAGTTGGCCAAGAATGCAATACTAATGAATCAACAATGCAGTACATCTAGAAAAAGAGGAAATTTGCCTTTCTATATGTGAAGCTGCTCCAGAAGGTAAATACTAAAGTAAATGTTGTGACCAAAGGCTCACAGAAACACAACCCTGTATTTTACCTAGGAAAAAATTTAGTATTCACTAACTCAGCGTTCACAAATACTTTATAGAACAGAACTTCAGCAAATGGGTAGCAGTTAGATGGCACAATGGATACAGTGCAGGGCGGGAGTCAGGAAAACTTGTCTTTCTGAGTTCAAATCTGACCTTAGATACTTCCTAGCTATGTGACCCTGGGCAAGTCATTTAACCCTGTTTGCATCAGTTTCTTCATCTGTAAAACGAGCTGGAGAAGGAAATGGTAAACCACTCCAGTATCTTTGCCAAGAAAACACCAAATAGTGTTATGAACAGTTGGACATGACTGAAATGACTGAACAACAACAGCAAATGACAAGAATCAATTCTATATGTAGATGCTCCCTTCATTATTATTGGCAAAGAGGCTGTGATTTTTAGGCTTGAGCTAACCTCCGAATATAGTTTCTTCAAGGATAGAAGGACTCCAAGCTCTATATTTAATACTTGACTCTTTTCCCTCTAAATACCAGTTGTACAAATAATATACATAGTAACTAGCAAAGAAATCTACTTACCCAATTCAACAGCCAAACAGAAATCAGAGAAAGTATACATGAGATAATATGTATCAGCCAATACAGAGCGGAGGAACCCTCTCATTTGAAGCTGACTTACCTTACAGCTCAACCAGGAGACAGTGCTAAATTTCACTCGAAAAGAAGTTCCTTGAAGTCTTTAGTGTAGCAAGCTGGATCTAAGGATATGACAGACTGCCAGCTCCTCTCATATTGGCTTCTTCCCAGTCAATTTCCATTCAGCAACCTGAAGTGGAGATGGTATCTTCCTTCTTTTTCTAAGCTGGAAGCCAGAAGCACCTGAAACAAGACCAGAGAGCCTAAAAAGACTAAAGAAACCATAGAAACTTGAAAAAACTTGAAGAACCTGGAACTCTCCTCCTTCACTCTCACTAACTCCATTCCACCCCTCATGGAGGCACAGCGCAGCAATACTCACCAGTGAGGAGAGTCTCATACAAATGGGCTATGAGACTCAGGTTATAATGTCTAGCTCTAGGGGAAAAAGTGAAGGGAAACCTTAAAAGTGACTTCTGAATCCTGTCAGGGAAGAATCTTCATTGCACAGCCCACAGCCTCACATGTCATCAGAGAAACTCCATATTGTCCTGTGAACTCTCAGAAGCCCCCAGTGTGGATGTGAGCAACTTCTATGCTCCAAGATCATGGCAAGGCACTCAAAGATTTCCAAAATGATGAAGACCATGGAGGAGGTGTGGGGAACTCAATGCTTTGGGAACAGGAGTGCAGGTTCCCCAAAACCATATGGGGCTATAGAAACCTTGTTGATGATTTCTGTCATTGCTCTAACACTATAGTCTCTCATGATGGCTATCCAGAATGTGAAAGCCCAGAACATTCTCAGTCACTTGAGAGACTAGTAGATGCATAGTGATTTGGCATCAAGACCAGTCTGCTATATCTTATTATAGTCATATAACTGTTCCAGAATCTCAAGTCAATCTGCTAATAAGGAATCTTATAGTTTCAAGCAAAAGCCAAGGGCTTAATCCAAAAAAAGATTATCTCAACTGAATGTGAGATTTGCTTAGCACAAAAAATTAGGTAAAATTTTCCTGATATTAGCTTTGGTGATTTGCCATGATTCTTCGTATCTCCAAGTATTCAAAACTGAAAATCAGGAAAAAAAAAACTAGTGGAACTACAAGTCCCCACATCCCCAACATGGGAAGGATAAAAGCTAAAACTCTAAATTGAAATTGTCATAAGCAATGTGCATTGTTATTTTCCCCTTGACCAAGCAAAGCATCTCTTGGACATTCTTTACATGGTGAGGTAATGAAGGACTGAACCATTCAGGGTGGGACACTCCAGACTTGTTTGGCTGAGCCTTCCCTTAGAAGGTCCTTGAATTAAAGGTCAAATGAAGTTCACTGGAAAATATAATTAATATGAGAGCTTCTGTTAAAACACTAGGTCAAGCTTCATTATTCTGTTTAAGTATTATCTGTTCTTAGTCCAGGCCTTCCCTTCCTCCATTCAATTTTGGTTTTAATGTACATTTTTGCAACTTTTATCTAGCTAAAATTCTGTAACTTGGTATAAAAATAATACTTTGCATTCATATGGTCATCTAAAGTTTACAAAGCACTTTATTTCTGGTATCTGATTTGAGCCTCATAACAATTCTATAAAATTGGAATTACAGAGATAATTATTCCCACCTTACACATGAAGAAATGGATTAAGAGAAGGCAAGCTGCCTACGATCACACAGCTATTGTTAGAAGAACTCAGGTCTTCATAACTTCAAGGTCACTGCTATTTCCACTAATCTGTGCAGCCTTTTGTAGAGTGCTCTAGGATTCAATCAAACTTTTGAAATTTCCACTGGAAAAATTAAATGTTATAGAAATACGTTTTGTGTGACCTAACATATATGATGCTTATAAGTGGAGGAGGGAATAAAGGAGAGAGAGAATTTGGAACTCAAAAGAAAAAACAAAGAATGTTTAAAAAAAAAGAAAAAATGTATTTTCTTTAGCAAGTTTAGGGCTGCCTACAGTGCAACTCTGTCATCTTGGCCCTATTTCCAAGGTTTGAAATACTGTACAAGTGGTGAGCACATTTCCTACATCTCTCCTACTACTTAAGCCATTAGAACGAAATATTTTTTTTCTTTAGTGGCACAGTATAGAACATCCTTCAGTGGCTATGGGAGCACATACAAATATAATTTATGCCAAATTTTCTCTGGTACAAGTCCCAGATTTATTGACAGTAGACAATGTTTATCTATTTGGAATGGCTGGGGATATGGTTTTTGGATCCAAACTGTCACAATGAATTGGAACAGTTCAATTCAATGAGGGATTCTCGGCACTCACATTAGTTAAATTTCAAATTTTTAAAGTGCTCAGAGGAATGTTTTATAGGACATTTAAAAAGAAGTTGCCATAAACTCCACAGGACCAGACATCATGGCAACCTCCCCTTACAGAAAGCATTCATAATGAACTGGTGAGGGCACGCCAAGTCTGTCAGCACTCTGGGAATTGGGCTTTTCCATTCTAAGCTAAGTTCAATGACTCCATGATTTCGGTTCACGTGACTTCAATGTTTCATTCCAAGATTGTCCTGAGCCCCCAGGGGTCCTATTACTATATGGGAATCCAGAACTAAACCTTGTCCAGAGTCTTGTGGAGGAGACCCATAGCTGCCCCATTTGGCTTTAGTGATGGGGGAGGGGTGGGAGGAAATAGGAGAAGATAGAAGTGATAATAAAGTAATTGTACACATGTAATATAACTATAAGGTAATATGAATTTTTTTAACCAATGTAACAGAATGTATATAACCAAATGAGTAAAGTCTTCAAAGTAGATATAGTGAGAGGTGATAGAAATATTCATAGATCATTGATTTAGAGCTAAGAAAGGACCTTAGAGATAATCTTGTCCAACTCCCCCATTTTATAGAGGAGGAAACTGAGATCCAGTGAGTTGAAAAGACTAGTTCATTGTCATACAAGAAATAAGGAGCAAAGACAGAATTAGAATGTAGGTGCTCTGACTCTAAATCTAGCCCCCTTTCATTGCACAGCATTCTTTCTGCCTTTATTAAAAAGCAATGGGGGAAAAATCTCTCTCATTTAAGCATCTGATTTTTGAAAAATCACACATATCATTCAGAAACAAATCTGGTTAACAAAGTAGCTGATAAAGCTGGAAAAGTCTATCCTTGGTAAGAGACAACAAGGCATAGTAGAAAGGTCACCAGACTCAGGAAGGCCTGGGTTCAAATTCCACCTCAGAAGCTTGATAGGTATATGGCCCTGGGCAAGTCACTTAACCTCCATTTGCCACAAATTTCTTCAACTTTAAAATAGGATAACAATAGTACCCCTTTGCAGGGCTTTTGTGAAGATCATATGTGACAGTATTAGTAAAAAACAGCACAGTGCCTGGAATACAGTAGGTGTTATATAAATGCTTATTTTCTTCCCCTTCCCTCCCACTTGGCAACAGATTGATTATTGGAATAAGTGCAAGAACAACACCAAGGTTATGAATTTGTATGACTGGGAAGATTGTAGCCACTTCAATAATAATAGAGAAATTCAAGAAGAAGGGAAGATTTTGGGGAAAAGATAATGAGTTCTTTTCTGGTTATGTCACATTTTGGTATGTCTATGGGACATCTAGTTTGAGGTGTCCAAGAGGTAGTTGATGATGGAAGACTGGAGCTCACTATGTCTGTATCTATCTACCCATATATCTATCAACACACACACATATGTGTGTGTATACATACATACATATATATATATATATATACATATATATATATATGATTATCCAAACTGTGCTAAATTCTTTTTTACAAATATTATCTCATGTTATCCTCACAAAAACCCTACAAAGTAGGTGCTATTATTAGTCCCATATACATGTACATATACGTATAATGTGTATATGTGTATATGTGTAGGAATCATCAGCATAGTGATAATAACTGAATCCATTGGAGCTGATGAGATCACTAAGCAATATAGTATATATAGAGAAAAGAAGAGGACCTAAAACAGAGCCTTAAGAGATACCCTCAGTTAGTTGGCATGACCTAGGCAGGGGTGGGGAACCTGTGACCTCGAGGCCACATGCGGCACTCTAGGTCTTCAAGTGTGGCCCTTTGACAGATTGCCTCAAGGCCGTAGGTTCCCCACCCCTGAGTCCTAGAGGAAAATCCAGCAGAGAAGACAGAGAAAAAGTGGTCAGACAAGTAGGAAAAGAACAAAAAGAGAGTAGTGTCATGGAAACTAATAAGAAAGTGACCTGGAGAAGAGGATAAACTATAGTGTCAGAGGCTTCAGAGAGGTCAAGAAAAATGAAGATTAAGAAAAGGCCATTGGACTTGGTAATTAAGTCTTTTTAGAGAGAGCAGTTTCAACCGAATGGTGAAGTTGGAAGCCAAACTGCAGAGGTTTTAGAATCTAATGAGAAGAGAGGACGTGGAGGAATTGAGTGTAGATAGTAAGAGGCAGTGGGACTGAATGGATACAGTGCTGACATTGGACTCAGGAAGACTGAGTATAAATTCTGCCTCTGAAACTTACTAGCTTTGTTACCCTGAGTAACAACAACAACAACAATAATAACAACAATATTCTTAAGGTTTGCAAAGTGCTTTACAATTTGTTAATTATTTGATTCACACAACCATGTGAGGTAGGTGCTATCATTATTCCCATTTTACAGATGAGATGAGGAAACTGAGGCAGAGAGGTTAAGTGACTTGCCTAGACTTACACAGTTAGTGAGGGGACTGAGAGAGGATTTGAACTCAGGTTGGCCTGACTTCAAGTCCTGTGCTCTAGCTCCTGTACCACCTAGCTGCCCTTTAACCTATATAAGCCTGTTTCCTGATCTATAATGACCTCTGCCTCTAAGGTCCCCTCTAGCTAGGAATCTATGATCCTATAAGCCACCCGGTGAAGTAGGTAGGAGTATTATCCTCATTTTACAGATAAGGTCATTGAGGCCCATCGAGGGGAAGTCATTTGCCTAAGGTCACACAGGTATTAAGTGATAGATATGAAGTTTAAATCCTAGTCCTCTGATACTAAATCTAGACCTCTTGCCACTATTCCAGGATCACACAAGCGAACATATGTAAACCATGAGGTTTCATTGTTATAAACTGCTCTTTGGTGCTGAGGAATGCAATGCTAGAAGGTAGGATTATATGTATTGCCATATATTTGAGATCATTTTTTCTATCATTTTCATATTTACTCATTCCCTGCAGCTGTATTTTGTAAGTGGAGTTCCAACATACTTAGGAAGCCACGAGATCTACATAGACAGAAAGAAAATGCCCCAAAGCAACATGCGGAGAGAGGTAGGAATTAATGCTTCTGCTACCCCAATATGAAGGCACAATACCAACCCTACAGCTTCTCTAAGAGCTTAGTTTTTCACTGCTCTGAAGAGATCAGCACAATTAAGCAACCATCCGTTCCTTAGCCCATGGTGGTGGTAGTGCTCTGAGAATCAAGAAGATGTGAGCCAACAGCTACAGCTGGCAGCCAACATGAGGAGAATGTGCTCTGATTATTCAGTGAGTCACTCAAGTGAGCAAGAGGAAGCAGGTGCCAACTTTGTCCTGAAAGCTTGCCAAAGCTCCCTGGGGAAGCCAGGCTGGTCCTGGTCAGGTCTTGACTTGGAAAGCCCTGCTGACCATGGTGTGGGGGCTGGGGAGTGTGGAAGTAAGTAGCTGTAGGTAAATGAATAGATAGAGCCTTAACCTCCTGGAGGGCATGGTATGGAGCTGCCTGCCTCTGTTCCTTCTCTGCCTGTAATGCTCATTGATTTCCATTTCCTTCTGTTCAATTCCTCCCTCCCTATCCACCTTATTTTTCTTAATGTCTTATAAATGGGGCAGCTAGGTGGTGCAGTGGATAGAGCACCTGCTCTGGAGTCAGGAGTTCAAATCCAGCCTCAGAAATATAACATTCACTAGCTGTGTGACTCTGGGCAACCCCAACTGCCCCACCAAGAAAAAATGTCTTATTGATGTTCATTTTTTACATCAAGCTCACTTCCTATTAACATGTACCTTTTCCCCCCAGTAGAATTCTCCCTTGCTACAAATAAGTAAAATCAAGTAAAACATGTCTGAAAAGGTATGCCTTATGCTATCCCTGTAACCCACCACTTCTCTACCAAGAGGTAAGAGGTATACTTCACCATTAGTCCTCTGAAGTCATAGGATCATAGGTTTAAAAATGAAGAGCCAGAAAGGGCCTCCAAGGCCACCTAATCCAATTTCCTCATTTTGCAGATGAGGAAAATGAGGCCCAGGAAGGTTGTGACTTGCCCAAGGTGCACAGGCATCAGAGATGATATTTGAGTTTAGGAATTCTGTCTTTAGAGTCATTGCTATTTGTACTGTACCACATATTGCCAGGCCACTGAACTAATCAGAGTTCTGAAGTCTTTCAGTTCTGTCTTCCTACACATTATTTTAGTCATGGTGTAAATTGTTCTCTGCTTCAGTGAATTTGTTGAAATACTATTTTTGCCTTTCTTTGTATTCCCAGTATGGGCCGCAAAATTCCAATCTGCAACAAGAGTCACTAAGACAGGGTTCTATGCATGATCAATCAATTTATTAGGAAGACAAGTGGTCCCTGATCAATTGGGTCCAAGATCTTGCTGAAAGGGACCATAGGCCATCTGTTCCCAACCCATCCTAGTACAATGAGCAAGAATCTATTCCACAACATAACCAATATGTGGGCATTAAGCGACAGAATGAAGAGGGGGCACCTCTACTCTGCCTACTTCATCCCTCTAGGGTTCCTTTTACCCACTTTACTCACTTCACCTCTCTGGCAACCTATTTTCTGATTTTTCAAGAGAGGGAGCTAGCCTAGAGAGGTGGTGGAAAGAGCCCTACATTAGAAGTTAGAGGGGTTGGGCTCCAGACCTGGCTGTACTATATCCTAGATATGCATGACCTGGGACTTTCTTTGGACCTCAGTTTCCTCAGCTGAAAAATGGGATTGAACTAAATGCTCTCTGAGGTCCTTTTTACCTCTAGATCTATAATACTGGCATTTCTTATACTTCTTCAAGGTCTGAAAAGTTCTTCATTTACATTATCTCATTTGATTTTAACGACAACCTCATTAGGTCAGTGCTGTAGTTATACTATCTCAATTTTACAAGTTAGCTGAGATTGAAGAAGTTTAAATGCCTTGCCTAGTCACACAGCTAGTAAGTGTCTAAGATGGGATTAAAACCTGACTTCATGACTACAACACACTATGTGTTCCACCTGTTGTCTCTAAGGTCCCTTAAAGATTTAACCTTTCGTGATCATAAGGTGTTGGACCTTATATGTAATAACATTATGCTTTTGGGGTTCTAAGAATAAAGTATATACTTTAGAGTATTAGCTCCAGGACACATAATTTGGCTCATCAAAAGGTTTTTTCTTTCTTTCTGGAAGTCTGAGGTCTCAGCTAATTTCTAGATAAGATGAGACATCAGATAAATAATCTCTATATTCGGAGTTATTAGTAGAATGCTTGAATCCCTTTCAAAGTGTTTTCATGCATGACATTGCACTTGGTGCTCACAACTACCCTAGACAGGTAGGACAAATGCTTATCTGCTTCTCTGATTGCTGTGAAAACAGGTAGAGGGGAAGTGATTTGACTAATATCACACAGGTAGTAAATAGCATGAAATTGGCAAATATTCTGAATCCCACTCTCCCAAGTACCACCACCACCAACAGACTGAGATCACATAGGTTTTTCAGCATCATCACCCCTTAGGAACTCTCATTACTAAGCCTAGTTTGGAGTCAGAGAACAGTGGGGCGAATACCAACTCTGTTATTTACCACACTGGTAGTAGTTCCGAGGTCCTCCATTAATCATTTCCCCTTTCTTGGTCTCAGTTTCCCTGTCTGAAAAATGAAGGGGCTGGGTTAAATTATTTCTAAGGTCTTTTCCTTCTAGTTCTAAACCTGATGCTATGATTTACCACAGTTTCCAGACTGCAGTAGGAGGTCAGTGACTCAAGTTACCCCCAGGCCAGCCTTATTCAGCCCACACCACTCTCCCAGGGAAAGTGTTTGTAGCTCTTGGGCCAATGTGTTCCTTTTCCAAAAATGGAGGGAGGTGGGGGTGGAAAACCATTTAAAATATTTTCTGTAAATATTCTGGAACAGTGCGGTAGAATAGCCCCACACATGCCAATCATGGTACCACATCACACCAAGTCCAGGGGCCAAGCAGCAGAGGACCAGGGCTCAGGGACCCCATAGTTATGAGATAAACATTGGACCTTTCTGGTGGTGATGAATCTGCCTGAGATGTCTCCCAGGGATACAATGTTCCTTTGACTCACTTGGGATTTTCAGGAATATGTCTGGGTGGTTTCCAATCAGTTTCTGCTGTTTCCCTGGGTTTATAAGGATACCTTTGCCTCCAGTAACTCCAAAGATCATTCTCCCGTGGGGAGCTGGAGCTGCCTGGTACTTGCCACCATAGCAAGAATCAGAGATTTTGAGCTGGAAGGGACCCTTAGAAGTTATAACGTCCAACTCTCATTTTATAGACCAAAAAAAAAAAAATGAAGACCAGAGGAGATGGAGTGATTTGTTTTCAGTCAAAAAGCTAATCAATATCTGAGGCAGGGTTCCAACTCAAGTCATTCTGACTCCAAGTTTTCAAGATAACCACAAAATCTCCCAAAAATACACTGAGAACCATGAGCCAAGATAAAAAAAAATAATCAATTGAAACTCTCAATAATAACATAAGAGTTGTGTGATTTGTTTGCCCTTCTACACACACACACACACACACACACACACACACACACACACACAAATTGATATAATCATAGAAAGCAAGCAGTGGACAATGGAGAAAATGAAATGTTACTATGTAAACAACTGTACAAAAATGTGCTAATACCATGTTATTCTTTCATAAACAGTGAAAAAGTTTTCTTGGTTGAATTTAAGAGGACAAAGTCATTGACTAGACAAAATTTGGCCATACCCCTAAAGGCCTCTTGAAAAACTGAGCTCACCAGCTTGGAAGAAGCTTTTTGGAGTGTGATTCCCTATGCCTATTGCTTAGAGAAGCAGAGTGGAGGAGATTTTGTTTCTTCACCCACGTTTGTAATGGTACTATGAACGAGAAATACTTCCTACTTTAAAAAGGCATATCTGAGATGTATCCACCAGGGAGCAGAGACAGGTACACTCCCGAGATGGATGCAAAGAAATAGTGACTCAGAGGAAGAAGCAATTGCAAAAAAGTATGATTTCTGGAGCAGAGAAAAGAGTCAACTATGGATTCCTGAACAAACTAGTTCTGACAATTGAGTGAAATACAGAGAGGTGTAGATCCTGGGAGCATATTTGCACAACTTACCCAGGAGTATCAGTGTACCTGGGGAAAAGAGCATGAGGACTGCATGAGAATGGGAGATAAAGGACATCAAAACTTTTCAATACTTTTGATTTATGTGTGCCTCACATATTTTTGGAGATGTTACCTGTATTCATAGTAGAGTATACCTCAGGGTTATTGGGCAGGAGGAAGGAGCAGGGAGATGTTTTGTAGCTACATTTCTTACTATGCTATTTTTTTTTAGCAATTCGGGTTAAGTGACTTGCCCAGGGTCACACAGCTAGTAAGCGTCAAGTGTTTGGTCTGAGGCTGGATTTGAACTCAGGTCCTCCTGACTTCAGGACTGGTGCTGTATCCACTGAACCACCTAGCTGCCCCACCACTGACTGACTCTTAAGGGAAGCTCACTGCAGTATTTATTAAGAACCAAGATCCACAGAATAACCCTAGAATCTGGTAATAGTAACCACCCCTTGGGAAAGTGGCACAGAAGGGGTGTTAAAACAACAACAACAACAACAGCTCTTTTGTCTATAGTTCAGTAAGTTTTATAAATCATGTTCCTCAAACAACTCTATGAGCTAGGTAAGGCAATTATTATCCCCAAATTGAGAACGATCAGTCGAATGAGTGACTCATCCAAGATCATCCAGCTGGTAAATAGCAGAGTGAGAAGTTATATCCTCTGGTTCCCAATACAGTGTTCTCTACATTACTCCATGTTTACTTAAATGAATGCCATTTCATTAGCATTTATTTTCCCCTCACTGGAAGTCTCCAAGCAAAAACTGGATAATGACTTAGGCTGTCGTAGAGAATATTTCTTTACAGAACATAGGTGGTACTAGATTGCTTCCGAGGTCCTTTCCAACTCAAAATTTTTGTTATCCCATGAAACAACCACAAATCAAGCACTGACCAATCTGAAGAAATTCTAAAACATCAAGGCATAGAGAACTCCAAATGGGGTCACGGAGAGTAGGATAGGATTGAACAGTAACAACAAACCTGTAAGAATAATAACAAGTTTGGAGTAAAGCTTTACTCATCCTTCACAGAAATGAGGCTTTCCTGTAGATGTGGGTAAACTCCAAGGAAAGAAAGCAGGTCAGCACTTGAAGATTCAGTGAAGACCATCCCATTCCCAAGCTCAGTTGTTTAAAAAAAAAAAGCACTGAATTTGGAGTCAGCGAACCTAAGTCCAAATCCTGATTTTTGATAATTTGCCACTTCATTAATGTTGGACAAGTCTCTATACCTCTCTGGGTCTGTTTCCTAATCTGTAAAATGAGGGAATTGTGAACTCCTTGTGAGCTCCATAGGAGCAGGAATTGCTTCTTTTGTTACCTTTCTTTTTATTCTCAGCCCTTAGCACAATGCCAGGTACAGAGTAAATGTTTAATAAATGCTTGTTATGGACTTGTTAGCTTGATTAAACTAGATCCTTTTATCAGTCTGGTGTGTCATAGATGCTTTTATCAGTCTGGTGAAACTTATACATCCCTTCTCAAAATAATGTTTTATTATTGTTGTTGTTCAATCATATGCAGTCATGTCTAACTCTTTGTGACCCCAACTGGGGTTTTCTTGCCAGAGATACTGAAGTGGTTTGACATTTCCTTCTCCAGCTCATGTTACAGATGAAGAAACTAAGACAAACTGGGTAAGTGACTTGCCCAGGGTCACACAGCCAGCAAGTGTCTAGCTAGCTGAATTTGAACTCAGAAAGATCAGTCTTCCTGATTCCAACACCAGTGCTCTATCTACTATGCTACCTAGCTGTTCATGAAATAAAATATTAAGATTACAAAGGAAGCCAATCATATTTAAATATAATTATAAAAAAAATTAAACTTAGTTGGTAGACTACATGTTAAGAATCACTAAACTAAATAGTCTGTAAATTCCCTTCCTGAAGCTGCAGCTTCCCGTGCTAGGAATATGTCCTCTTTTTCTTCAGGAAAGCTTTTCTTCCAAAGAAACTTTAAAATAAAATATTATATATGCATGCATATAAATGTCACATATGTATTTATTCATAATTATATACACATATACATATATATTATAGTGAAATTGAACTCACTGCCTTTTAACTATATACAAATCTTGGTTCTAAGAATGATCAAACTTCTGTGTATACATAGAAACTTTATAGTAGTGGGATATGAAACATAGGGAAGTAGTGGCCAGGGGAAGAAGCATGGGCCTCAGCAGTTACAGGGATTATGAATGGAACTTCAATGGAATCAGTTGTTATGACCTTTCTAGCAGCAATAAGATTATTGATTTGATTACTATTTCTAGAGCAGAAGCAAGAGGGAGAAAATAGGGTTGCATACACAGTATGCTCCCAGCAGCAGGGCAGAATGTAAGATACCTACACTGGGTGGGTCTTGGTATCCTGGAGCATATTTGGAGGAATGTGAATCATGGCCCAAGACTAGCTAGACATATAGTAGGTTAGGTGAGTTGCAATTACTCATCTGTCATTTCAGACAATGGAAACCCTAATCAGAGTACCAAAGCTTCAACTACCAGAGAAACTCTTAAGGAGCCCTGACAATACAAAGATCTATGACTTGGAAAAAAATGACATGCTGTGCTGCACAGGCTGATGGAAGAACAATGTGGAAAAGTTACTTCCTAGGAGAACAGGAAAAAGCAGATGGCCATAATTATCATTGCAATGGGGCCCATTCCAAGGAATTCATGGAAGTTCCCCAGAAGAGAGGATTCTTCCTTATGGGAATGAGACCCTGGAGAATGTTTATTGTGAGATCTCTGGAGATTTGGGATCATCAGGCAATATTTAAGGCTATAGTTTGGTACAGATTTTTTTTTATTTAAACAAGTATGAGCAACTAAGTTTTGAATCTCAGCTACTCTTAGATTTTTTTTAAAGTATCATCTATATTTCTTTTTCCATGTCTAATAAAAACCCCAGGAATTTCTTACCCTGTTTACTAGAAAGCTTAATAAAGCCATTGGGATCTGTGGAGCAAAGTGGTGAACAGTATGGGTGAATCATGAGAACAGAGCAAAACAAAATAAAATCCTTTATTATCCCCAAAGCACTTATGCAGCTGCAGCTTTCCTTGCTAGGAATATGTTTTCTTTTTCTTCAGGAAAACATTTTCTTCAAAGGACCCTTAAAATAAAACATTATACACATGCATATAAATATCACATATATGTTCTTACTTAATAATCATATACATATATTTTATAGTGAAATTGTACCACTGCCTCATGACCACATACAACAATACAAGGGTGTCATATTCATTTCTTTCTTAGATGGGATGGAAGAATGAAAAAAAAAAGGAAGCTGAAAGGAAGAAGAGAAGGGGAGAGAAGAAGAGGGAAAGAAGGAAGGAAAGAAGGAAGGAAGGACAGTGGAAGAGAGGAAGGAAATAGAGAAAGAGAGAGAGAGGTAAAGAGGAAGGGAGAGAAGAAGAAAAGAAGGGGAAAAGAAAGGGAAAGAGGAAGGGAGATAGGAAGAAAGGAAGGAAAGGAGGAAGGGAGGGAGGGAGAGAGGGAGGAAGTAAAGGAAAGGGAAGAGAAGAAGAAAGTGAGGAAGGGAGAAAAAAAGTAAAGAAAGAGGAAAGAACAATACCCTTTCCCTCCCAAATAGGCTGATTGGAAAGCAATAAAAAAGGAGTTACTTCCTAGCGGAATAGAGAAAAGCAATTTGAATTACATCAAATACTGGTATGGACTCAAAATGTTTCCTAAGTCAATCACTATATGATTGAGTGACCTTAGATAAGTCACATCCCCTCTCTGGGTTTCTGTTTCCTCCTATGTAAAGTGAGGGGGTGGACCATTTGGATCACTAAGTTTCCCTCTAACACTGACAATTGGTTCAGAGTATACCGCATGAACCAATGACTTTCACAGCTCTTGCTGATCATCATTTGTGGTAGAAGAATAATGATTAGTTTATCTTGGCAACTGTGTAGTCCAGCCTACTGAGTCTGGGAGGAAAGAATAGAGCTGGCAAATTTTATACAAAGTACCTTCTGAATCATCTTCAGATCTTCAGTTCCTATCAACTACATGTCTAATTTCCAAGATAATGAGACTTATGAGATAATCAATGTTCTCCTAAATTATAATTCACATCTTGTTTTTAGGTTTGTCCATGATCCTAGCCAAGATACAGATTAGCAATGATTCAATTCAACATTATATTTGTGGTAATATAATTCTTTTTTCAAAAAGAATTGGGAAGAGGGGAGGATATCTTTTAGGTACCAGGACAATTCAAACTAAACATTGATTACCTCCACTTAACTGTCTGCTTTGTCATCATGTTCTGGAATCATTAATACTGAGCATTAGCATTGTTAAACAGTCTAGTATCTATAATGGAGTTGTCTACATGTTATCAACTTGAACTTAGTGTTATAAGGTAGCCTTTCTCTCAGAGACATATTAGCAAAATGCAAGGGGGCTGAACGTTAAAGGACGTGGGTCACCCAGAAGGTATAGGTCCTTCTAGTTACCCTTCACATTGGAAGAAACTTCTTACAGAGAGAACTCAGGGTGGTCATATGTACAGATGGAAAGGGAAAAGGAGTGCTTTCAAGGAGTACATACTGGTTGGTATCCATGTTTACTAAGGCCCTTCCTGCATGACAAGATATGAGGGAGAGAGGAGTAGAAGACAGCAGATAAAGGGACCAAGAGCAAAACTGCTAACCAAGCATGAGCAGGAAGACAGGAGCCCACTAGACCAGAATTAGGCAACAGAAGTGACATAAGAGAAATACCACTGGAAAAGAAGTTGAGAGAATTACAAAACAGGAGTAAGGGATAACAGGACAATCTCTGTGCTCTGTTGTTCCTTAAATCAGTAGCTGTGGAAAGAAACTTTGTCCTAGGGTATGGATAAGACTCACAGAGGTTGAGAAGTCATGGATGGATTAAGATCCATGCCGTTGACTAGAAACCCTCAAAGAAAATATAAAAAAATAAAATGAAATTAAAAAGGAGCAACAAGGTGGCTCAGTGGATAGAGCACCAGCCCTGGAGTCAAGAGGACCTGAATCCAAATCCAGTCTCAGAACATAACACTTACTAGCTGTGTGACTCTGGGCAAATCAGTTAACCCCAACTGCCTTGCTCCCCCCCCAAAAAAAATCAAAATTTTGAAGTATCATTTATTCAGCAGCTAAGAAGCTATTTTAAAATAGCAGTTCATACAATATGACTAAGGTAAATTTGCAAACCACTCTGATATGCAAAGGTATCAGAAATTGTGAATAACTCTAGAGTCCACATTATATATAACTTTCTCCCCTGGAGAATGCTTCTTCCTACCATAAAAGTCTACAGTGAATCCCATATGCAGTTAAAACTCAGCTGTTTCCTTTGTTATGACTGAAATATTTTCTTCTGGAAAAGATTTACCAGGAGATTTTAATTAAGCCTAATTAATATTTTCTTTATCTGGGTCACTCCAATTCTCATTGTGGCACAGTGCAGAGTGCTATACTTGGAGTCAAAACACTTGAGTCTGAATCCTGCCTGATATGTACAACATGTAGTTTTCTAACCATGGGCAAGTCTCTGAGTTTCAGTTCTCTCATCTGTAAAATGAACAATACCTCTAGTATACAAGCCACAAGGCTTTTGAGAAAACTCAAATGAGACAATGTGGGTAAAAAAAAGAAAAGGATGCACACATACATGAATATTAATCGCAGTGCTTTTGCTGTAGCTTAAAACTGAAAACAAAGCAGGTGGCCATCAACTATGGAATGGCTGAACAAACTATGTTCTGTCAATGTAACATTGCTGCACTATACGAAAAAATGAATATGATGGATTCAGAGAACCCTGAGAAGAGTTGTGTGAACTGATAGAGAGTGGAGCCAACAGAAGAAGGACAATTTACACAATAACTACAATAATATAAACCAAAAAAAAAACTGTTCAAAACCTTTAGTGCTCTGATTATTGCAGTGGCCAATCACGTCTGCAGAAACCTCCTCTTGACAAGTGATCAATGAGTGGTACAAAAGAAGATATGCATTGACAGACATAAGAAAGCTATTGATTTGTTTCACTGTACTACACTTACAAAAGAGAACTTCTGCTGGGAAGAGATCATGGAAATGGTGAGAAAAGAGTGTGAGGTAGAAAAAAATAGAAGTAGTCAAAGGCCATTCATGAAACATTAAAAAATACACAGAAGAAAATTCAAATGGGACACACACAGGGCAGTTTTATTATTATTGTATTGAATAGAACTTACTTTTTAAAAAGCAAATTATGGACAGCAGCTAGGTGCTGCAGTGTATAGAGCACCAGCCCTGGATTCAGGAAGACTTGAGTTCAAATCCGGCCTCAGACATATAGCACTTACTAGCTGTGTGACCCTGGGCAAATCACTTAACCCCACTGCCTAGCAAAAAAAATTAAAATAAAATAAAATAAAAAGCAAATTATGTATCAGAAGTTCACATTTTCATATGTAATCCTCTTCTATTCTGTATTTATTACAAAATCCATGTTGGCTTATGTTGATTAAGTTTATAACAAAAAAATTAAAGATAATGTATCTAAAGTGCTTAGTAAATTTCATACCTTTATGTTCATGTCAGTCATTATTATTATCTTGTTAAGCCATTTTCTGAGGAGTTGCCCATTGTACTCAACCTGGCCAAACAAAATCTACCCTTTAGGGAAAAAATTGCTCCCCATTAGAATGATTGCATAGTTGTCTAACATCAATGCTCCGTAACATTTTCATCAGCACTTCCCATGCTGATTTGCAGCATAGATTTGACTCTTTTAACTGCATGGAGTAGCTTTTACCTGAAAAATTGAAATATTAAGGCTTTTTTTGTTTCCAGATCTCTAAGGGATACTTAGGGGCATTAGGCAAGGGAAGAGACCAATAATTTATTAAGTGCCTACTGCGTGATGGGTACTATGTTAAGCACTTTACAAATATCACACTAGATGACCATACGTTCAATTTGACAATTCAACATTTATTATGTACTTATTATGCACAAAGCACCAGGATTCATCCATCAAGCAGGGAATAGGACTACACGACATTAAGATCAATGGGCATGTGATGCTCCAGCAAACAAATTCTATGATTTATGACTTATTTATTAACATTTCCTGCTATTTATTGGTTTTAGTTTTGGCCTGTGGATTTTTTCAGGTTCAGGCTGTCTCCTTTCAAAACCATGGATTTCCTCGATTGGGAAAAGCATTAGCAAGTTGTTACATGAATATAATAGGAATTACTATGCATGAGAAAAATGAACGTGGAGAATGACGACAGATTCAGAGAAGTGTAAGATGACTTATATGAACTCATGAAGAATGAAGTAAACAAAACCAAGAAATCAGCATACATAATGATTCCAACATTGATTGTAATCCAGAACATCCAATGTTAATGGAAAGAACTGAAATGTTATATAACACTTGGCTCCAGTTGAGAATATATATCTCCCCTTTTTTTTTGTAGCAGTGAAAGAATATTAATATGGAATGTTGCATCAGCCATAAGAAGCAGTTGATACACTGGTTGGTGTGTGTTAAACTGTTTTTTTCCTCTGTTATTCTTTATTAGGGCGTCTTGCTGTGTGGAGGGAGGGGAGGAATTATTTGAAATTAGGTGATTTTTGAAAATTATCTATAATAATTTTTGTTGTTTTTGGTTGGCCCTGTGCTTTCATTAGTATAAGTAACTCCTAATGAGATACTCCCTCTACTTGAAGCAGCTAGGTGATCCAGTGGATGTAGTGCTAGGTCCATAGTCAGGAAGACCTGAGTTCAAATCCATCCTTAGACATTTACTAGTTACAGGACCTTTGGCAAGTCATTTAACCTCATGTATTTTTGTTGTTCAGTCGTTCAGTCATGTCTGACTTTTTGTGACCCTGTGGGCCTTAGCATGCCAATATCATCCGTGGAGTTTTCTTGGCCAAGATACTTGAGTGATTTGCCATTTCTTTCTCCAGTGGGTTAAGACAAATAGAGGTTAAGTAATTTGCTCAGGGTCACACAGTTAGTAAGTATCTGAAGCTGGATTTGAACGCTGGTCTTCCTGACTCCAGGCCCAGCGCTCTATCAACTAAGCCACCTAGCTGCCTCAACCTCATATAGTAAGTGCTTAATAAATGTTTTTCCTATTTCTCCTCTTACCCAATAAAGATCAACATCTCCTCTACAACTTGTAAATGTAGAGAGTTGCCTAGGGCACTGAGAGGTTGCCCAGGATGATACAGCCAGTAGGTACCAGAAGCAGGCCAGGTTTTCCTGACTCCAAGGCCAACCCTCTATCTCTATGCCATGTGGCATCTCACAATACAAATTTTAAAAATAAATAACACAAACTTTAAAAATAACAAAATTTAAAAGGAAAATAACACAAATACAAGAAAATGTAAATTATAACACAAATGTTAAAAAGAATAAGAGAATGGCTTGAGCATCATAATGGACTGGGGCTTTTAGAGATCTTTCTTGGTTCATACCACCTTCCAAAGCCTTTTAAATCTGAGTCCTTAATGCTTATAGCCAACATTCTGAAGATAAGCTTCTCCACAATCTTCTGTGGAGGCCAGTCTTCTGAGGACAGACCCAGTGTCATTGCCTGGCCCCTTACTTAAATCCTTCTCAGTTTACTAGGAGTAACCAGAACTTGTTGCCCATTGTCATAGGTTGTGAGACCCCAAGGTCACCTCCATGCCACAACAAGGTAGTACATAAGACTTTACCAAAATGGAGCTTAATATTAAGGGATATTTGAATCAAGGAGTTTCTGGTCCTATGACAAGATGTCTGCTCATAGTGTTTTCCATTGATGTCATCACTGCTGGATGAAACCTAAATCAGCGGTATTGTCTCTCAGAATTTTTTCTAAATACATCTGCATGAATTAGTAAGAATACTGCTGATTACATATAGAAATCTGCATAACTATGAAAGACATGGGTATTTATGGTATATCTATTAACATAAATGAATTCTAGCTCTTCCAATTTAACAATTATTATGTCCTTGTTGATTAAGTTCAGAAAGCAAAAAGCTTGTGTGTATGTATTTTTTAAGTATCATTATTTCTGAAAGAATTAAACAGTTCTTCCAGATCTAGACATTTATACTAACAAGCTCCCCGTCACAATTCCTTCATTAAATGGGGCTTCCAATTAAATCACAAAATATTCTCCTAAGTTGGGGAAAAATAGTATAAAGATTGAAAGATTTAATGATTGACACACACACACACACACCTCACAATAAAACAAAAATTTCATTTATATTTTTCTGTCTTCAGTGGCCATCTGATACTCCAAAACATTTCTTCTTATCTACAAAATGTTCCCTCTAACCAGTCCAATGGGCAGGAATAAAATTCCTGCAGGCACATGAATTTCCCAACTTCTTTAGACAATCTCTACATTTCTTCTCGTGCCATTTAGTGCATAGCTTATTTTTTATTAATGGGAAAGGGGAAGAGAATGAGCATTTATATAACTGCCTTCTATGCACCAAGCATTGTGCTAAGTGCTTTAAAGAATATTATCTTATTTGAGCCTCACAACAACTGTGCAAGATAGGTTCTATTATTATCTGCACTATACATTGAGGAAATTGAGTCAGAAATTAATTGATTTGTCCCGGATCATACAGCTAATAAATGTCTGAGACTGGATTTGAACTCAGCTCTTCCTCACTCCAAGCTTAGTGCTCTGACACACCACCTTGCTGTCTCTGGCTAATACTGTAATTACTTTAACATGTTTGCATCTGGCTTCCAACTCCTTTAATTCATTTTCTCCAGAGTCACCAGCAAGTTCTTATTTGATAACTTTTATTTAGTGTTGGAAGGCAAATTGTGGGTTATCCAACACAAATCCCCCATCTTACAGATGAGGAAACTGAATCTTAGAGAACCAAAGGTCACAGAGCTAGGAAGACCTGAGAATTGAACCCAGGTCCTCCAATCCAACTTCGGCATATTTTGCGCTCTATGATGTGGCTCAGTCTTCATTATCCTCGACCCCTTTATAGTATTTGTCACTGTTGACAACCCCCTCATCATGGATGCTCTTTCTTCCTAGGATTTTCATGGCACTCCTCCCTCCTGGTTCTCCTCCTACCTGCCCGACCACTCCTTTTTCTCTTCTCTGTGGTATCATCATCCATGCCCCACCTCTTAGGCATTAGTGTACACCAAGGTTCTGTCCTTGGACCCCTCCTCTCTCTACATTCTCTCTTGGTGAGCTTATCACCTTCCATGGATTTATTTTTATCTTTATGCAGATGACTCACAAATCCACATATCCACCACCTACATCTTCTCTGAACTTCTATTGTATCATGAACTATCTCTTGCATATGTCTATCTGGTTCTCCCATTTGGCGTCTCAAAGTAAACATGTTTATAACTGAACACGTTATCTTCCCCTCAAATCCCATTTCTCTTTCTGACTTTCTTCTTTCTGTCGAGGACAGGCACCACTATACTTTCAGACAGCTCACAATCGAGGAATCATCCTTCACTCTTTAGTATCTCTCATCCTACATGTTTAACTAGTTACTAAGTCTGTTGATTTTATTAGTTCCACAGTATTTTACGTATCCATCCTCTTCTTTTCACTCATAGTGCCACCACTCTAATTCAAATACTTATCACCTTTCACATGCACTATTGAATAGCCTCTTGTTCCTCCAGCTTCCTGTTTCTCCCCTCTTCCATACATTCCCCCATGCTGCTGCTAAATAGATATTCCTAAAACATAAGTCTATCTGACCATGTCATTCCCCTGCTCAAGAAGTTTCAGTGACTCTCTACTGCCTCTAAGAAAAAAATAAAATACTTCTTTGGGGCTTTTAAAGCCTTTCACAATTTAGCTCAAACCTAGTCTTCTGAACAGATTTCACAACACTTGCTTTCAAGTACTCTACAATGTAATAAAACTGACCTGCTTGCTAGTCCTTGTACGCAATATTCCATCCCCCTAATTCTTGCCTCTACACAGGCTGTCCTCCATTCCAGGAATGCACTGTCCTCTTACCTCTACCACTTGGAATCCCTGGCACCTTTAAAGGCTCATATCAAGTCCTACATGATGTCTTTTCCAGATATCTCTAGTTATTATTGTTCTGCTCTCATCCAAATTGCTTTGATTTTATTTTGTATTATTTTGTATGTATTTATCTGTGTACTTCTTGTTTCTACCAAAGTAAGCATAAGTTCCTCAAGGGCAAGGATTTTTTTTTCCCCTTTTGTCATTATATCCTAACCTCACACATAGTGGATGCTTAATAAATATTTGTTGTATTAAATTTAATTGAAATTTGAATGTACTGAAATGAAATAAATTGGCCTTGAAATGAACCTCAACAAAATGTGAGCTTTAAAGAGAATTTTAAAGCTGGGCTAAGCAAGACGAAAGAGGAATCTTCCAAACCCCTTTGGCTGGGATTTATCTCCCAGTTCTAATAGGGATGCCTCCCACCTGTTTCCCTGGCATCACGGCTGTATACACTTAGCAGAGAGTATACGGAATCCTAACTGTATTCTGAAAGATGAGATAAAAAGCTGGAAGGCCACTTGCATAGTATGATGAATTTCCTGGCACAGAGCAGAGAGGTTCAGAAAATTTTCCCCACTAAAAGGGCCATGATGAAATGATTGTGCAGCAAGGCACATTTGCAATACAGCAATGACAGCAATAAAAAGCCTATAAATGTGATCAAGATTTATTATGACTTGGTTCCAAAGCCTACAAAGGAAATTTTATACAAGCTTCTGATATTGTCATTTTTTTCCCCTCTTCCACCCAGCAACTGAATGAGTAGTGTCCAATGTTAGGTAACTGTGAGGGTGACCTCAGGCCTTGCTTCTTTTGTACTGACTTCATTAACTATAAATGCAGTTTAATATCCACATGAGCAAAGGCCAGCATAAGGGGTGATATGGCCACTCTACATATAAGAATGAAAAATAAGCCAAGTAGGTAGACTACCCTCGATGTGACCAGAACAGCTCATGAGGCACAGTCATAATTAATAAGACAATGTCAGGCACAATAAGTGATTGAATGTTATGCCTAAAAGCTGAGGAAAAAATAAAAATATAAAGCTTCTGAAATGTCTGTAGTTAATATGGCATTAGATTTTAGGAGCATTTCTCCTTTTGTTCTTTTTTTTTTAACTTATTTTATTCTGAATTTAAGAAATAAAACAAGCATTTCCATAACATAGTGGAATAGAAAAAAGATGCTTGTACATGAAAATGTGAATTATGTACAACTTGCTATTCCTTTTAAATATATAATAAAGTTATTATGTAACCTTTCCCCTCCTTTTTTCTCCCCCACCATGGCTACCATTAGACACAAATATGTATATATGTACGTATGTGTATGTGTGTGTGTGTGTGTGCAAAACCATTCCATACATACTTCTATTTATCAGTTCTTTCTCTGGATGTAGATAGCATCTTCCTTCATGTGTCCTTTGGGGTTAATTTGGGTATTTGTAACAGTCAAAATGACTTAGTCACTCAAAGTTGTTCTTAAAACAATATTACTGTTCCTGAATACAACATTCTCTTGGTTCTGCTCATTTTGCTCATTATTTCATGCAAATCTATCCATGTTTTTCTAAGATCATCAAGCTCATTATTTATTCTTTACTGTTTAATTTGGGCACACTTTATTTTTGTCCTTTTGTTGAATTACTAAGTATAGAAAGAAATTATAGATTGGTCATGTGAGGAAGGATTTGTGGTTCACAGCCCAAGTGCTCCCCTAATATTTTCACAATGTCCAGAGAAAACAAAGAATGCCTCCAGCACTTTGGTGGATCCCCAGTGATAAACTTTGGAGGACAAGGACAGGAATCACACAAGAGGGAGAGCCATGAATGTGTTGTGATCCATATCATTGAAGAGAACATCCAAATGGTAATGGTAACAGAGCCAATGGAGTAGTTGAATAGCAACATAATTCAGTGGAATAAGCAATGAATTTGAAATCAAAAGGCCATGTTCAAGTCTCACCTGTATCATTTTCTACCTAAATGATATTGGGCCATCACACTTAATCTCTCTGAGCCTCGGTTTCCTTGTATTTAAATTAAGGGGTTAAACTAGATGGTCTCTAAGACCTCTCCCAGCTCTGGATCTATGATCCTAAATGGTCTAGAGATCCTAAATGCTTCTAGAGAAGCAAGATGTGGTTGTAGAGTGTCAGCCTTGAAGTCAGGAAACCTGAAATCTAGTTTCTACTCTCCTTTGCCATAAAATTCCCCTGAATTTAATTGTGCATATTTTTGTATTTCTTATCTGTGCATGAAATTCTTTTATTTTTATATTTGTATTCACAGTGGATCAGAGGGCGTGGGACACAGTAGAAACTTAATCAATGCCTGGATTAATTAGGATTATGAGGCACAGAGAAGTTGCTGAACTGTATCACTGTATTACAAGAATAACCCACACCAGACAAAAATAAATTGAATATGCTAAAAACATTACCAAGTACAGAAACAGGACCATCTTTTTAACTATTTATCTATGCACTTAACATTATATTTAATATTTTTTAATATTATAGAAAGTATCTAGTGAAAACCAAAAGCAAATATCATGTGCAATGGGCAGACACTAGAAACTTTCTCAGTAAACACATGAACATGGGGCTCTGTTCTCCTTCCCTAAGAGCTAAATGTGTTATATTTCACACCTATACCAGGGTTCTCTAGTACCCTGAGAAGACTGAGGAGTCTCTCATCTCCATCACCGGCTAGAATCCTTTCTAATTTAATTTCCTCAAATTTAAGGGAATTTTAAGGGTCCAAGTACCTTAAACATGTAACAGTCAGATTAGCTTTTAGAGAGGAACATTTACTTCACAAGTATAATAAGAAGAAATATACATACAAACATTTTCCCCAATGCCTTGGGGTTATAATTGGGGGGGGGGGTCCCTCCGTATTACTTAAGTCTCTAAAGAGGGCAGAAGAAGGGTTAAGTTTCACAGCTTAGTTCAATTCCTCTACAGCATTAATTCCAAGAAGTTCAAGTCTAAAGCCCTACTTGGGTTAGCACCAAAGGATTTTGGTTTCTCAGTACTTCCTTGCTGGACTGGCTACAAAATCTAGCCTAGAATCTTGGGCTCCAAGGTTCCCATAGCTCGAAACCCTGAGTCAGGGACTCCTATCTCTGCCCCTAGAAAAGGACAAATAAAAACAGACCAAACTTCCAGACTCTTTCTTTGGGCCACAAAGTCTAAGGGAAGAAAAAGTTGCCCCTCAGGCCCTTCCCCACTTAAAGTATGGTGTCAGAATGAAAGAGACCTTCAACGCTGGATACCTTAGTAAAAGAGAAGGCCAGACTTTCAGTCAGGAAGTTTTAAACATGCAACCAGCTATTGGGAAAAGATTGGTTCCAATCACGTGAAAAGCCAACACCAAATATCCACATATCCACACACAGAGATCTTTCTTCCAGAAGCAGGTCCATGACATCTCTCACATGGTTGCCTCCATTTAGGCATCTGGGCATGAGCTAAATCCCAGTTACATAAGTAAGGACACCTACTCTCTTTACTATTACTTGAAAAAGTTCTAGAAATGTTATCAATACTAATAAGTCAGTCAGCCAACTAACATTTATTATCTACTATGTGCTAGGAATACAAAATGAGGCAAAAAACCAGCCCTGGTCTCAAAGAGTTTATAATCTAATGGGGGAAACAATATGTATGCAACTACGTATAAACAAGACACATAAAGAATAAAAAGTTAAAAGGATATAAAAATATATTACATTGTTAATGACAAGATGATTTTCTTTGAAAGTCCTAGAGAATCATTTTGAGGAAAGGGTTTTAGAGGTGATTTTTTAAAACAATTTAGTTAGCCTTCTTGATATAACTAGGCTGCAAATAATAATTGGTTCTCTTCATTTTCTGATTGAATTTAGAGATTAAAAAATGCATTCCCTTTTGGGCAGAATATAGAGTGGAGGGAAAGAAAGATTTTTTTTTCTTTCTTAAAGACCAGCCTTAACCCCAAATCACTCTGGCTCTCATTGACTGACTTGTAGGTCCCAGGCCAAGCCCTACTTTGTCATTGTTTGGGTCCAGATTGACTGAGAATGAACTTAAATAACAGCAGTTTCTGTTTTGGCCAGAAACCCTGAGGGTCTTTTCTTCCAGATCAATTTTTGTTTGTTTTTGACTAGGTAAAGAAACCATTCTTTATCTCATTTCTTATTAAGCCTTAATCTCTGAATAGGCATTGTCTCACTCGAAGGAAAACCAGTTAAATACCTTAGCTTCAAAAGACCAAGGTCCCTACTGCATCCTGGGCCATCTCCCTTATCCTGATCTATATCTGGCCACTGGACCAGATGGCTCTGGAGGAGAAAGTGAGGCTGGTGGCTTTGCACAGTTCTCCCTCACTTAAATCCAATTCACTTGCATCACCCCCCTGAAGTTGATCCTCTTCAAAAATGAAGAACAAACAACAACAGTCAATACAAGAGCTTCAGCAAATAGCTATAGAATAAATTCACAAAAATCAATAGAATTTCTATATAATAAAAGCAAAATCCAGGAGTCAGTAATAACAGCTCTAATAACTACAAAATGGATAACGCATCTATGGATCAATTTATTATAGCACATAAAAATTAGTATAGATTTAATGACAAAGTATTCCTTAAGGAAATAAAGAATAATTAAAATAGCTGGAGGATTATTCAATACTCATGACTAGGCCATATCAAAATAATAAAAATGACAATTCTACTACAGTTAATTTACAGTTTTCACACTATACCAATCAAGCTATAAAAGGGATATTTTATAGAACTCACTAAAATAATAACCACATTCATTTAGTAAAACAAAAGTTCTAGAATATTAAGGGAAATAATGAAAACAAGTAAGCAGAAAGGAAGGATAGCACTTCCAGATCTCAAACTATATTATGAAATAGTAGCCAACAAAACCATTCAGTTTTGGTTAAAAAATAGAAAAGTAGATCAATGGAACAGACTAAACAAAGGAAAATCAGAAATAGTAGAATTCAAAAACAAAAGTTTCAATAAAATTCAAAACATAAATTACTTCCTATTTGATAAGAATTTTTGGAAAAACTAGAAAACAATCTGGCAAACATTAGTCTCTGATCAACATCTTACACCATAATCCACATTAATTGAAAATGGGTATGTGACCTGAATTTTTAAAAATTAGAAGAAAATGAAATCATATAGTTTTCATAGCTATGGGTAGCTGTATTCTTAATCACATGCAAGATAAAGGTAATTTATGTTGTTGTTTAGTTGATTTCAGTCATGACTGACTTTTCATGACCTTATTTGGGGTTTTCTTAGCAAAGATACTAAAGTAGATTTCCATTTCCATCTCCAGCTCATTTTGCAGATTTGCCACTTAACCCAGTTTGCCTCGGTTTCCTCAACCAGTCTCAGACACTTACTAGCTGTGTAACTTGTCCAGGGTCACACAGCTAGTAAGTATCTGAGGCTGGATTTGAACTCAGGAAGATGAGTCTTCCTGACTTCAGGCCTGACACTTTATCCACTGCACCACCTAGCTGCTCATAAAGGTAATCACCAAAGGTAATTCTAATTATGGGTCATTGAAAAGCTTTCACACAAACAAAAATACTGCATCTAAAATAAGAAGGAAGCAGTCAAATGGGAAGATGTCAGATGTCTATGAAGTGGCCCAATGAAAAGAGCACTGTGCCTGGAGTCAGGAAGTCCCAAGTTCAAATCTGGCCTCAGATACTTACTAGCTATGTTACCCTGGGCAAGTCATTTAATCCTGTTTGACTCTGTTTCCTCGACTGTAAAATGAGCTGAAGGAAGGAAATGGCAAGCCACTGCAGTATTTGCCAAGAAAACTCTAAATGGAGTCACAAAGAGTCAGACATGACTAATCGACAAAAGAAGTCAAATGGGAAGATTATATCAAATTTCTCAGATAAAGGTTTGACACAGAAGACATATAAATAATTATTAAGACCAAAAGCCATCCCCAGTGGGTAGGTAGACAAAAGATGTGAACAAACAATTATCAAAATAAGAATTGTACTGTATTAACTGCTATATAAAAGAATGATCTAAATCAGTAGTAATTAAAGAAATGTAAATCAAAGCAACCCTCAGGTTTCACCTCATACCCAACAATAATGAAAAAAGATAGGAAGGCAATGTTGCAAGTGTTGTGGAAAGATAAACATACTAATGCATTGCTGGTAGAGCTATGAATTACTACAAACATCCTAGAAAGCAATTTGTTATTAACCAAAGAAAATGGTTAAAATGCTATACACTTTTACCCAGAGATTCCACTACTAATAATATATTACTTTTTTTGTGACAACAAAGAATTGGAAAAAAGTAATGCTCATCAATTGATAAATGGCTAAACAAATTGTTGTATGTGAATGTGATGGAGTATTATTGTGCTATAAGAAGAAACAAATATAATTAACTCAGCAAAACCTGGAAAGATTTATGTGAACTGATGCAAAGTGAAAAATAAAAGTTAGGAAAACAAAATACGTAATGACCATAATAATGTAAATGAAAGAATAACCACAAATCATTGAAACACACGTTGAAACTACAAAAAAAATGAAATGAATGACATAAAATTACAAATAAGCATGGCCCTAAAGAATACACAAAATAAGAAATATCTCTGTATTTTTCTTTAATAGGGAGACTGTGAAGTTAGATTAGGTGTGAAACAATACATTGTCAGATTTTTTTCAACATACTAATTTGGCTATTTTTTTTCTGTTCTCTTTTTCAGAAAAAGAACTTTAAAAACAGCTGTCTGATATATGAGATAACTTTCTGAAAATTTTCTGTCACATGGGATAGCCTCCTTACCCTGGAAGATCATTTTGCCCCTGTGTCTTCTTTCCCTGGTAGTTCACTCCATCTCTGGTCTTCTTACCCTTGAAGTTTATTCTACCCCTGAAATCCATTCCTTGGAATGGCTGGTTTCTCCCAGAAACTCCATTTGAATCAAAGAGCCTAGGCTAGCCATGTTTTCATTCCTCCCCAGGCTCCACTCCTGACTGTCTAGAGACCTTCTCCACCATGCCACAGTAGCCTTCCCATTCTGGAAGCTTACTCTGTCCCTGTGGCCTCCTTACCCTAGAAGTTCACTCCACTGGACTTCTCATATTGGTAAAAACTCCATCCCTGCAGATCCTCCCTCTTCCTCCCAGGATCTAACTTTAATGAAAGCATCCAGGGCAACTAAATCTTCTTCTCTGAGCTCCACTCCTAACTTTCTGGAATTTCTCCACCATGAAACTACATGGGTACTTCTCCCAACTCCTTTCTTACACTCTTCTTTTCATCCTTCTATTATTTGTTGTTTTCTCTATGAAAATGTAAGAATCTAAGCTCCTTGAGGGCAGGGACTGACTTTCTATTTGTATTTGTATTTCCAGCACTTAGCATAGTGCTTGGTGTTTATTAAGTGCTCTGTAAATGCTTATGAACTAACTAGATACTGGGAGAAATTTTGGCCATATAAAAATGAAAGATATCAATGAAATATATATTTTTAAGTGAATAACCTATTAGAGTCTGATGAACTGATGATTTTTTTTACTATCAGTTTGAGTCTTTATATTTGCAAGAAATTACCAAGAGATAATAGCTATTTTGTACTTCCTACTAAAAGGACTTAAATGCTACCTTTTAGTTAACCAGATTAATTGTTGTCCATTCAAATGAATTTCATTGCTTACCCAAAGTGAAGAGTTTATTATACTGGCTAATGAAAGAAATAGTATGATCACACAGTGCACACAGCCCTACCACTGAAGAATGGTTGTCATTTTTTATCATTCCATACCTGGCCTCCTTTTCTACAGAGTGACGAGTGAGATCAAATCATGGCTATCAGTACACTGACTCTCTGATATGGATGCATTTTCAAGGAAGACTGAAGTATTAGGGCTGAAGCTTTTTTCCTCTTTGACCCCAGCCAAATTGCAGTCCTTGGAGATGTGGTGAAAAGTCAATACATTAACCTACAATAACACCTATTAACCTGCCTTTGCAGCCATACCAGTAGCCTAATTTGTTTTAAAGTCTCTGTGCTATTAAAAAAAATTAGTCTCTGTGCTTTGGAATATTAGTGGTGCTGGAACAAAAGGCCATCCAACTTTGTTATTGATCTTCCTCAGTGTTATTTAACCTGACACTTAAAGTAATGAAGCAGCTTTAAAAGTATGACTTCTCAATACATAAACCTGTGACCTCTACCATGGGCTGAGACATAAGGGAGATACACACACAGACTATGGAAAGATTGAGAATTCTCTAATCTTAAATTGAAATTGTATTCAAATTTTCAACTTCTATGGAGTCTCCCTCATTTACCCTCATTACAACCTAATAATCAATTTCAACATATGATATCTTACTAAAATGTGTACTTTTCCTTTTGGCTGCCAAAGGGCAGCTGAAGTCCTCATTAACTGAGAATGCCATATGAGGAAATGGGCAGAGCCCATCAGGAGAATATCACTGATGACAACAGCCTACTATTTCTAAAGGTCCTCTTACCAGCATCCAGAGATATTTTAAAGGTTGGATTCTTTTCACTGAGACTTGGGTTTTCTTCAACTTGTGGTAACGTTTAAAGGGGAATAATACCTAGTAAGAGCTTTGACTTTGAACTCAGATCCAAGTCTCTCGCTTGTGGGTCAAGTCTGATGAAATTCCAGTAGAAGGTATCAAGCTGCCATGTGAGCTATTTTTATTTTTTGTGATATGACTTCTATGAGAAACTCAACTTTTTTTAGTGATTTAGATGGACCATAGCGCTTTGTGGATTGAAAGTAAGATTGCATTTCATCTAGTTCAACCTACTCATTTGTAGATGAGTCCTTGAGAATTTAAGACATTTGCCCAAACTGATATAACTAACCAATAAGAGTCAAGATCAGAAGTCAAGTCTCCAGTCTAGTCCAGTGCTTTTTCTAATGCATCGTGTTCATTTTCTACTCCAAACCATTCCCTTGTATTTGGGGTCTTCAGTGTGCATGTTAATGTCCACTTAAAACCTGGGCCTTACAGTACATCAGCCTCCTCAATCTCCATGACCACCGTTGCAACTTACCCTCTCATAGATATAGTATTACCGATCTCAGCATCACTTGTAATGATAAATTTCTGTGATTCTGAGACCAAAATTACCTAACAGTTGATTAAAATCTCTTATCCTTCCATTTTTCCCTCTGCCTAAACCTATTCTTACCATGACCTCCAGACCTCCCATTTTTAGCACTGAAAAGTTTATAAAAAATGCTTTTATGTAAAAGAAAATGGCTATATCAATTCGTAAACTGGCCTGCCAGCTATTACCTACATATGGCTTTCCATTTCTTTCCACTGAGCAATTTTATAAGCTGTACTGTATATTTAGAATGTACTCTCTTTTAACCTCCATTTTTAGAAACACTACCTTCCCTAGCACAACTAAAACAGTACCTTTTGCCCAACGTATTTCTTGACACTGACCCCTACTTAGTGCTCTCTACCTCTTGAAATTACTTTTTATATTCAAAATGCCCGAAAGATTCTTTAATCTTGTCAATCTGGACTTACTCTCCAACTATGCAGATCACAATCTAATCATGCCGGCCCATCCAATAGCACTGTTATCATGTCTTCCCACAAGTTTGCCAGAGATTACTCAATATACTAGGCACCTTCTTCACTTTTCATGGAATAGCACAAGGATACCCAAGGAAAAATCAGGCAGTCCATCTATCATCTCTTACCATCACCATATGACCTTCCCATCCTTTCCATTCCATATTTTTTTCTCTCATTGTGTTATTCATTTTCATTTTTTCAGGAACTATGGTGTTCCATGTCTTACAGCATGTACATACTTTGTATATTTATTTACCAGCGTACAAGTAGAGTGTAAGATCCTTGAGGGTAGGGACCATGTATCCCTAATGCTTAAAATTCACTATTCTTACATGTAGCAAGTGCTTAATAAATGCTTATTGAATGGTTGAATCAAGTTCTATTGTGGTCAAAAATATTTAGATGGAGAGAAAATGACTAAAATTCTGTGTTTCCATACAGGCCTAGCTAGATGTATCTGGTTTTTCTGGGTGCATCTGTTTGTAATGCAACTGTAAGTATTTATATTAGGAAATTATCAGTATACATGAATTGTACATGTATCTCCACCAGAAATTTTCCCTATTCCCAGCTAAGAATATAAATTAATTTATAAAATCTTGCTTAAGTATAGTTATAGATTATAAGTAATATCAGCTCGTAAAACTAATTTAAAGAAACCTTGACTAAGATCCAATTAATAAAAGTCATCACAAGGGCATTTAAGGATGAATAAAAGGACAACTAACATATGAAAGATGAAAAAGATCTGCAAAACTTTTTCCTTTTTAACAACAAACTCTTTTAAGGGTTTGTTGGAAAGGAAAATCACTGCATTTCAATTCTAACATCACAATCCCAGATGTTCTTATAAATCAGTTAGAAATGGCACTGTCAGGAGCAGCTAAGTGGTGCAGTGGCTAGAATACCCTGGAGTCAAGAGGACCTAAGTTCAAATTCACCCTCAGAGACTTGACACTTAATAGCTGTCTGACCATGAGCAAGTAACTTAACCCCATTGCCTAGTTTAAGAAAAAAAGATAAATGTCACTGTTTAAAAGAAAAGTAGAAAAAAATGCCTGGATTTGGTCAAGACTAAACAGAAAAGGTTCATAGTGGAACCTACATAATTTTGAGGGTATTGAAGTATCAGTTCTGATAATCTGCTATCTGAAAGAAAAGAAGATAATAAAAACATCAAATAATTTTGTGTTATTATTTTAAAAGAGTCCTACAAAACATCAGTAACTACTGACGCATATTTCTACCTTTTCTCCTATTTAAAATTTGTATGAAATAATCTCCAGTAAGCTAGGTGGTACAGTGGATAGAGCCCTGGGTCTGAAGTTAAGAAGAACTAAGTTCAAATCTGGCCTCAGATACTTCCTAGCTATGTGTCCTTGTGGAAGTCAACTTCTGTTTACCTTAGCTTCATCTGTAAAATGGGAATAATAATAGCACCTAACTCCCATGGTTGTTGTGTGGATCAAATGAGATAACTGTAAATCACTTAGCACAGTGCCTGGCTCATAGTAAGTACTATATAAATGCAAGTTATTATTATTACATAATGAGGATGATCTTAAAGCAGAAGAAGACAATAGGCAGTTTTTCATAAGTATAAATCCATAGTAAACTACCTTAGTTATCAGAAAATTGACTGAAAGATGTGGAAGATCTAAGATTCCATTTTGCTTACTGACCGTATAAAATGATTCAATTCAGAAGAGCTAACTGCATCCTATGTCTTGGTTTCACATACGTCAAAATTACCCAAGATCCTTGGAAGATGTGAAAACTAGGATCATTTTGATCAGTGACCCTCTGATTATTAATATGAAACAAGTCATAAAACAAGAAAATGTATGTTTTCCAAAAATGTTTATGACTGTAATGGTCCAGTACAGAGACCAAGATGAAAAGGAACTTCCTGAAAATAGGGAGGTTTTCCAGAGGCTTCTGTTTGTGGGTATTTTTTAATTAACTTGGGATTAGGGACACTGCAAGCCCCCCTAAACTAAATTTTTAATGACTTAGAAGAATTTGGCCTAGCTTTCCACATAGAAAAAACCAAATAAGTGAAGTATATCTATTATCCAGATTATGATATGCAGTTGGAAGAATAATACTACTTGTTCATTGGTGTGTATGTGTGTATATATATACATATAGATATAGATATAGATGATATAGATATAGATATAGATATAGATTAGATATAGATATAGATATAGATATAGATATAGATATAGATATAGATATAGATATAGATATAGATATAGATATAGATATAGATATAGATATATAGATATAGATATAGATATAGATATAGATATATAGATATAGATATAGATATACACACACACACACACATATATATCTTAGAAAGATGCTACAAAAGACAATGAGCTCAGCATAGAATAGAACAGGAGGAGGATCAGACTGCCTTGTCTTTTAAAAATTGCAACATTCATTTAATGATGTCACATATCTTCCTAAAACAAAGGCCCATATTCTTAAGGTCATTGATTTTGTATGGCTGTAGTCTCTGATGATTGAAATTGAGGACCACTCAAAGAGCAGTGGAGAGGTGTATGGCAGGTGTGGAAAGGCTGCCATATATTGCAAACAAGGTGTTATGAAGAAGCTGTTTGAAAGACGTTATCAAAGAAATATGCAATCCAAAAAAAAAAAAAAGAAGGACCATTCACATAGTAAAAGTGAGGCATAACATACATAATTTTTTTCTTCCATTTGTGTCCTCATAATGTCAGGGGAATGCAAGGAAAGCCCCCAGCACATTAGGGGGATGTTCAGTAGTGAATTTTTTTGAAGGATATGGATTAATATCACATAGAATGAGCTGGCATTGTATCATAATCTGCATTGCTGGAGAAAGCACCTATATCAGTGGGACAGCACATCCATTGGATTAATTAGCTGTAGTAATACTATTATTTAATCTATACTACATAATTAATGTCACATTTTCTGCTAGAATCATGTAATGGAAAGGGCCTTGAACTTAGAATTGGAAGACCTGGGTCCTAGTCTTACCTTTAGTAATGAGGACTTTTATTTCAGGGAAAAGTTGAACATTAAAAGAACTTTGTATGACTTCACCAGGAATTACACCAGATGACCACTAAAACATCTTCTTGCTTTAAATTCTATGACTATATGATTTATGACTGTGAGAACTCCAGCTCTAAAATAAATGGAAGGATCATTCAGAATGGTAGAGAATAGGTGATAGTGAGAACTCTTGTATCATTTCTTTCCACCAATATGGCACATCTATCTTCTGAGATCTGTGGGCAACCTAAACTGAAAATGAGAAATTTTTTAGCAAAATAATTTTATTCCAAGACTGTAGGGACAATGTGAAATCAACAATTAATGGAATTTTGTAGTCATCTCTCTCTAGTCTGTCTCTAGTGTGGCAGGCAGACAATAGTTAACCTGAACACATGTGTCTCTTTCCCTTGCTGTTTAAAAAAAAAATTAAACCGAAATATAAAATGGATAAAATTGGTAGGTCTTTCTTGTTGCTAGACAAAGGGTTACACACTAACAGCGTCTCTGGGTACAAAACATTTAATCTTTTTGAGCCTCATCCTCATCTGACAATATAAGACTAATTGATCTCTAATGTTCCTTTCAGCTTTGACATTGTGATTCAATAAAGGTATATGAAACAATAAAACAAAGAAACAGAGGTGATAGAGCTTGCACTCAGGAATTTTGATTCATCATCAAAAGGAACAGGAACTAAAAATCCAATTGATACTAGATAGTGTCTAATGCTGGCTACCATACCTCTCAAGTCACTGGATTTTAGAACAATTAAAAATGAAGAGAACACATTGACCCTGCTTTTTATGAGCAAGGATTTAAATGTGAATGGGAGGGAGTTAGTGTGATTCCAATGTAGATTGCTTAAAAGACTGAGGAAAAACAGAAACGAAATTTCTTCATGTCTTAGGTCGAAGCTAATGGACCTTTGTTCCTAGATGCCAACAAATGTGGAGGTGCTTCCTTGTCCCTCACCTTGAGTTCTGCTGGCCTGCATTGCTATTCAGCATATTCTCCCATCTCACTCGCTCCCATTTCTCCCAGTCCATATACAACTGTGTTGTGCTCAGATACCAAAGGACTCTCTCCCCAACTATTTTTGTCCCAAGTGAAAACAGTCCTAGTTATAGCTTAGTCTTAGATACAAAATTTAGAGAGAGGTCCACTCAGTCACTACCCCTGTAAGTATAAATATAAAGATACCTGCCTTGGGAACAATATCAATGTCACAAATCTTTGCTTCAATTCCTCTGACAGGAAGAAAAAGTGTTCATTTCACTGAACTTCCTCTTCTTCTAATTTGGTAAATGCTAAGACAGAGCTACTATAACTTGAACGCCTGAGGCATCACAACTGAGAGAAAAAGAGATGGCCTAACATATGACCCAGATTATGCCAAATCTTTCACTCATTCTTTAGTTTCCTTACCATTAGGGTGCTATAGTTAGGTGAATGATGAAAGCTCCTATCACATGCTGTCCCTTTACATTAGAACTTGAGAACAAAATTAAATTTTGTCTTCTCATGCGGTGTCCTGTTGTTCTATCCACTCTTCCACAAAAGTTATTTTCAGTTACAGACAATGACTGGTAAGAATATAGTCTTACTGCTGACTGCACAATGGGTTACCCTGACCTGTGCTGGGAAGAGTCAGCTGCCAAGTTCAGAATTTCATTAACCTGATGTGACTAAACACTTAGATTTTTCAGTTCTCTGTGGCAGCCCCCTGGAGTGAAATCACAACTAGATTAGGCTCTGGCAGCATCATTGGTCTCCTGAATTGCTCAACGATTAAAGGGAGCTAAGCACTTTGGTCTCAAATTCCACTGTGGCTTAAGGAATGGTAACAGCCTCTTTTTCCTAAACTGTGGTACACAAAACAGTTATGTCCTTTACACAAGGCTTAGTCATTGCTCTCTGTGTACTTGGAGAAGTCTTTTGTGGCAAAGTTAGTGTAAACTCATCCTAGAGCTCCTCCAAGTTGTAATTCATTAACTCCTCTTTATCAGTGACTTGTTCCCCTTTAGCAGTCTGGGAAAAGTCTTTTCCAGACAGTCATCTGTAATTTTGGCCATGCTCATTCTTTGCATAAACGCAATTTAATTAGTCATAAAACACCAAGGTCTCATCCTCATTATGCTCAGCAGTGGAGTCAAGAACATTCAGACAGGCTTAACTTGAATTCTTCCCCTCTTATCCTCCAGAGTCTGTCTCCAAGTTAGGGAAAGCAGCCTTATTATTTTACCACCTTCTCCAATATCAATGCTCTTCTACCACCTTGAGGAGGGTTCTAGGCACACCCTTCCATCCACAGGGAAATGTTTTGATCTCCAAGTCCAGTATACCTACTGATTTCCTGACAGTCCTAAACATTGGAGTCTCTTAGTTTCAGGATCATAAAATCCTGAATCATAGAATGTTAAAGGAAGAAGAGGTCTTAGAGATCATGTAATTTATTGGTGAAAGCACTTAATATAAGACCTCTTGAGTTCAAATACTGGCTGTACCACAAACTAGCAGTATGACCTCATGTGAGTTTTAATTTTCTCTGAGACTTAGTTCCCATATTCATAAAATGAGGTTTTTAATACTTGTTCTAGCCACTTGGCAGGAATTGAGAGGAAAATACTTTGTAAACTTTAAAGTGTAATAGAAATATGATCTATTATTATTGATCTAACCTCATTATTTTGAAAATGACAAAATGAACATGAAGGACCTCTCATAGAAGAACTACCCTATATTCAAGGTACAGAAAGAGAGAGGAAGACAGAAAGAAAGATAGAAAGAAAGACAGAAAGAGAGAAGAGAGAGAGAGAGAGAGAGAGAGAGAGAGAGAGAGAGAGAAAGAAAGAAAGAAAGAAGGAATTGAGAAATGAGGAAACAGGAATAGAAATTATACAAGGAGGTAATATTGATAGCCAGAACATATTCATGGATATGTGTGGCAAAGGCAACTCATACCTCCAATATCACAGAGTGCTAATATTCTTTGGTAATGCCATTACACTACTCTCTGCTGACTGCTGGGCACATCATCCTTTTCCTATGCTGGGCATCTTTATTTGCCAAGTTGCTCTTTGTGACCATCTACCAAGTTTCAGCACTTTAGGGCCAGTTAATAGTTTTTTGTTGTTGTTGTTTTTTTGCACCCATCTATTTATATGTAGGGGCCATGAATTCTCTTCCTCAAAAAGGAGGAGCTTCTTAGTCCACAGTCTTTGTGGTCAGAAGCAACCACACCTGGGTAAGGGCAGTCAACAAAGATGGCCAAGGATAGATAAAATTAAGTCTATTCATTTGATTAATTGGTAGGGATTTCAGGTTGGTGGTTCCAGAGAACTACTGACTTGGAATTATAAAATTCCTTGCAATATCTGTTTAACCCCTGATGGTAAATCAAATACCTCTAAAATACATTTTGGGAGCTCTACTACATTAAAGTACAGAGGAGCTATATATAGTCTGGAATGATAAAATCTACTTTATTCCCCAAATAGTCTTTTATTAGCAAACAAATGAATGTTTAGGAAGAACAAGAACTAATTGAAGGGACAAGCTTGTTATTTTCTTCTACCCTCCTGGTGCACATTTCTGCCAGACAGAGAGATGGAGCAATAGAGAAGAAGAGAGAAAGAAAGAAAGAAAGAAAGAAAGAAAGAAAGAAAGAAAGAAAGAAGAAAGAAAGAGAAAAGAAAGAAAGAAGAAAGAAAGAAAGAAAGAAAGAAGAGAAGAAGGAAGGAAGGAAGGAAGGAAGGAAGGAAGGAAGGAAGGAAGGAAGGAAGGAAGGAAGGAAGAAGAAAGAAAGAAAAGAAAGAAAGAAAGAAAGAAAGAAAGAAAGAAAGAAAGAAAGAAAGAAAGAAAGAAAGAAAGAAAAGAAGAAAAAAAAAAAGGAAAGAAAGAAGGAGGGAGAGGGAGGAGGGAGGAAGGAAGGAAGGAAGAAGGAAGGAAGGAAGGAAGGAAGGAAGGAAGGAAGGAAGGAAGGAAGGAAGGAAGACAAATAAATAAATAGAGATAGAGATCTATATTTTTCTATATCTGTATGTCAGTGACAAACAAACTAACAAAAAGTCTTTTCTCTTGTGCCATTATTTGAACAGGACAAAAACTTATTTCCATTCAGAAAAATAGTAAACATAGAATATTTCAGAAGAAACACTGAACTCCAGGAAGCAAAGAGGGAAATTACTCTAGTCTAAAATGAATATTAAAGTTAAAGTTCTGAGGAATTTCAATTATGAGATCATCTACTACATCTGATCACACTTCACATAGCCTAGAATACAAATCCACTCTGAAATTGTGACCTTTTTTTCACTGGAATCTTAGTTGGATAGAGTTTTCCCAGAGTTCTGTGTCCCATCTGAGACTGCACAGCTGAGGAAAGCCTTAGAGAACTCATAGAAAATTTAAGATGTAGAATATAAAAGTCCTTTCCTCTGGTTCTTTAGGATTGTTAAAACAATAGCAATCATGAGGGTGAAGCATTTTCCAATAGTTTGAATCCGAGTTAAACAAAGGAGAATGAAGGATGTTGCTGCCAACTTAACCAATGGTTTACAAACTTTTT
This sequence comes from Phascolarctos cinereus, assembly GCF_003287225.1. Lineage (NCBI taxonomy): Eukaryota > Metazoa > Chordata > Mammalia > Diprotodontia > Phascolarctidae > Phascolarctos > Phascolarctos cinereus. Next base: position 186,543,273 of record NW_027555958.1, read on the forward strand.
TTTCATCAAGGCACAGTATTCTTTGTTTTAAGAAACTGTGGCATGCAAACATTTAAGTTGGCAACAAAAAAGGTCATAACAAAGGAGTTCTGAGGTTCCTGGGTCTTTAATGTTAAAAAAGACTCATCAATATCTTAAGAAAAGTTTTAGAAGATGGCAGAGAGAAGCCAGGAAGTTGCCTGAGCTTTCCCAAGTCTCCCTCAGAAACAATGCTAAATCAAGACCCTAAAAGAATTCTAGAGTGACAGAATCCACAAAAAGATGGAATGAAACAATTTTCCAGCCCAAGAGAACTTAGAAGGATTTCAGGAAAAGTCTTTTTCACTTGAGTAAAAAGAGGAGCACAGCCCAGTGCAGGTGGTGTCCAGGCAAGCCTGCAAGAGGCTCTCAGCCACAACAAAGATCAGTAACCAAGGCCCTGTGCTTCTGGCTCAACAGGCCATTGGCAGAGCAGGCCAGCTGTGAGGCCTCCAGCCCCAGCACAGCAGGCAAACCGCCAGCCCCAGAGCCCAGGGCACAATAAGTGACTAGAATAGGGTACCCTAAAAGAGTGGGCAAGCTGCCATCCCCAGAGGCCTCAGTGCACAAAGCCAGTGCAAGAAGCTTGGCACAATGCCCCATGTACTCTAGGAGCAAAGTTCAACTTTTAGAAATGAGCAAAAAACCAAAAAGAGCCCTGACCATAGAAAGCTCTTGTGGCAACAGGAAAGATCAAAAGAGGACAACAATGTCAAAATGCCTACATGCAAAGCCTCAAAGGGAAATATGAATTGGTCCAAGTCCAAAAAGTCATCTTAGAAGAGTTCAAAAAGGATTTTAAACGTCAAGTAAGAGACGTAGAAGAAAAATTGGGAAAATAAATGACAGTTATGCAAGAGAATTATGAAAAAGAGTCAACAGCTTGGAAAAGGAAGCAAAAAAATTCACTGAAGAAAACAATTTCCTTAAAAGTAGAATTGGCCAAAAGCTAACTGAAGAAAAAAATTCCTTAAAAATTAGAATTGGGCAAATGGAAGCTACTGACCCTATGGGACATCAAGAATCAGTCAAGCAAAATTGAAAGAATGAAAAAATAGAAGAAAATGTAAAATACCTCATTGGAAAAACAACTGACTTGGAAAATAGATCCAGGAGAGATAATTTAAGTATTATTGGACTATCTGACAGCCATGATAAAAAAAAAAGAGCCTGGACAGCATCTTTCAAGAAATTATCAAAGAAAACTGCTCTGATATCCTAGAGACAGAAAGTAAAATAGTCTTTGAAAGAATCCCCCAATCACCTCCTGAAAGAGATCTTAAAATGAAAATTCCAAGAAGTATTGTAGCCAAATTCCAAAACTATCAGGTCAAGGAGAAAATACTGTAAGCAGACAGAAAGAAACAATTCGAATATCAAGGAGGCACAGTCAGGATTGCACAGAATTTAGCAATCTTTACATTAAAGGATCAGAGGGCTTGAAATATGATATTCCAAAAGGCAAAAGTGCTGGGATTATAAACAAGAATCAACAACCCAGCAAAACTGAGCATAATCTTTCATGGGAAAAGATGGACATTCAATGAAATAGGGAACTTTCAAACTTTCCTGATGAAAAGATCAGAACTGAAGAGAAAATTTGATCTTCAAATATAAAACTAAAAAGAAGCATAAAAAGGCATTCAGGAAGGAAAAAAAAATGGTATTCACATTTACATCCCTACATGGGAAGATGATACTTGTAACTCTAAAGAACTGTATCTCTATTAGGGCAGTTAGAGTATACTTCAACAGAGGGTGTGAGCATAAGCTAACTTTGGTATGATGATCTTTTTAAGGCATTTGGGGTTAAGTGACTTTCCCAGGGTCACACAGCTAGTAAGTGACAAGTGTTTGGTCTGAGGCCAGATTTGAACTCAGGTCCTCCTGACTTCAAAGCCAGTGCTCTATCCACTGCACCACCTAGTTGCTCCAGTGTGATGATTTAAAAATTAGTTAAGGGGTGAAAAAAGGATGGTATGGGGAGAAGAGGAAAGGGGGAGATAGAATGGGATAAATTATATCACATGAAGAAGCATGAAAGTCCTATTACAGTAGAGGGAAAGAAGGGACAGGGCAAGCATTGTTTAAACCTTATTCTCATCTGAAAGAGAGAACATTCAGTTGGGCATAGAAATGTATCTTATCCTATAGGGAAGTAGAAAAAAAAAAGGGAAAAGTAATGGGAGGAGGCACTGATAGAAGGGAGGGCAGATTAGGAGAGGTAGCAGTCTAAAGCAAAACACTGGGGAGGAGGGACAGTAAAAGGAGAGAGAAAAGCACAAAAAGAGGGGAAAATAGAAGGGAGGGAAATAAAGTTAGTAATCATAACTATGAATGTGAATGAGATGAACTCTCTCATAAAATGAAAGCAAAAATCAAAGTGGATTAAAACCAGAATCCTACAATATGTGGTTTACAAAAAAAAGACATTTGAAGCACAGACACACACAGAGTAAAGGTAAAAAGGTGGAGTAGAATATATTGTGCTTCAACTGAAGGGGAAAAAAAAGCAGGGGTAGCAATCCTGATCTCAGACAAAGCAAAAGCTAAAATGGATCTATTTAAAAGAGGCAAGGAAGGAAACTACATCTTGCTAAAAGGTACAATAGACAATGAAGTAATATCAATACTAAACATATATGCACCAAATGGCATAGCATCCAGATTCTTAGAGGAGAAGGTGAGTTACAAGAAGAAATAGACTGCAAAACTATACTAGTGGGGGACCTCAACCTCCTTCTCTCAGAACTAGATGAAGCTAACCATAAAATAAATAAGAAAGAAGCTAAGAAAGTGAATAGAACTTTAGGAAAGTTAGATATGATAGACCTGGAGAAAATTGAATAGAGACAGGAATATACCTTTTTTTCTCAGCAGTACATGGCTCTATATAGAAACTGACCATTTATTAGTGCATAAAAGTCTCACAATGGCTGCACAAGTTGTGGTATATTAATGTAATGGAGGAATACTATTATGCTGTAAGAAATGATGAGCAGGCAGACTTCAGAAAAAACTGGAAAGATTTATATGAACTGAGGCTGAAGGAAATGAGCAGAACAAGGAGAACATTATACACAGTTAAGCCACATTGTACAATGACTAACTTTGATAGACTTAGCTCTTCTCAGCAATGCAAAGATCTAAGACAACTCTAAAAGATTCATGATAGAAAATGCTATCCACATCTAGAGAAAGAACTGTGAAATCTGAATGCAGATTGAAACATACTATTTAATCTCTTTTGTTGTTGTTGTTGTTTTGTTTCTTCTTTCTCATTGGTTCTCACTGGTTCTAATTCTTCATTACAACATAATTAATGTGAAAATATGTTTAATATGAATGTATATCTAGAGTCTATATCTGATTGCCTACCGTCTTGGAGAGGGGTGAGAGGAGGGAGGTGAAGAAAATTAAAAATTCAAAAGTTTATGGAAGTGAATGTTGAAAACTAAAAATTAATTAATTTAAAAAAAAAAAGAAATGATGAGCAAGTGGATTTTAGAGAAACCTGGAAAGACTTACATGAATTAATGCTGAGTGAAGTGAACAGAATAAGGAGAACATTGTACACAGTAACAGCAAAGTTGTGCGATGATCAACCATGACTGACATAGTTCTTCTCAGCAATACAATGATCCAAGACAATTCCAAAAGACTCATGATGGAAAATCCTATACACATTGAGAGAAAGAACTATAGAGTTTTAATGCAGATTGAAGCATAGTATTTTTACTTGATTTTTGTTTTTGCATTGTGACTTTTACCTTTTGTTCTGTTTCTTTAGCAACATGACTAACGTGGAAATATATTTATATGAACACACATGTATGACCTATATCAGATTGCTTGTCATTTTGGGGAGGGGGGATGTGAGGGAAGTAGGGAGAAAAAATTTGAAACTCAAAATCTTATTTAAAAAAGAATGTTGAAAACTATTTACATGTAATTGGAAAAAATAAAATACTATTTACTATAAAAAAAAGAAAGCTTTAAAATTTGTGGGGAATGGGAGAATTCTTCAGTTGAAAAGCCTAATACCTTAGAGGATAAAGGGTATTAGATGGAACAAGTAATAGTGAAGTTAGTACCTAGTAAATATCAAGGAGAAGCAAAAAGGAATATGGGCTCAGCTGTCTATAAATGAAAACAATATGGTAATAAAATGAATTTAAAATTTTAATAGAGGTGGATTTTTGGCAAGATAAGAGACTAAAAGATTCTGGTAAAATTCAACTATCTTCACCCTAACTTGAAAAACAACAAGAAGGGTGCCAAAGGAAGTATTAAAAAAAAAGAAAGAAAGAAAGAAAAGAAAGGAGACACCCACAACACAATCCCCATAAAAATACAAATGAAACCCAGAAACAGACCACACTCACCAGTTCTAGGCCTCATGGTACAGAATCTATAAATCAGAGGCACAAGAAGCTATATTTACATAGTTTGGGAACAATATCAAATGAGACAATTATCAGGAACCTTCATCAGACACCCCTAATATAGTCTCCCCTCACCAGTGATTCGACAATACTCATTCATACTTGACACAGGGAAGTTTAAAAATTAAGACTTCATATACGGGCCAAAAGAAAAACCCAGACTGAAGGAATGAGTGAGCAAAAGAAAACTTTTAATGCAAGAAAGACAGCATATGGGGTAAAAGAATGTCAGGATAGGACATCAAAAGGAGAAAATAATTCTATGCCCCCAAAATGAAAATGAATCAACCACAAGGACTATGAGAGTGATTGGAAGGCTAATAAAAGAATTAAAAGAAGTCATGAGAATGGAATAGTCAGCATAGAATATAATGTGGAAAACTTGACAAAAACGATAAATCACCTGGGGAAAAAAATAAAAGGGGAAATATAGCTCAAAAGTGCCATAATAAAATGAAAAGTAGTCAGACAACATCAAAATATAGGAAAATTTCAAGAACAAATAAGATATCTACTATCAGACACAACAGGCCTAGAAAACAAAATGCAAAGGTATAACCCAAGAAACATCATCCTCCAAGAACATGGTGAAACAAACAAAAAACCTGCAGTACCATATGCCAAATATAAAATAAAATTACTGAGAAGCCATGCAACTCAAAGGTAAGACACATTAAATCCACAGGTCATAGCCAGAGAGAAACTCCAGGCAGATCAGATCCTGAAAATCAATCACAAAGATACAGTCATTTAAGGTCAAAGAAAAATTTCGCAAGTACCTACAAAGAAACACATAAAATGCACAAGATCCCTAGTTAGAATTACACAAGATTGTGCATGAATTACTAGAAAGCAGTTAAATCATTGGGACATGCTAGAAAAAGTCAAGAAAAAATAATTTATATCTAAGAGTAATTTATTCTGAAAACTGAGCACCATACTACAGCTTAGAAAAAAACATTTTAAAAGAATAAATGATTTTCAATCATTTTTGGGGAGCAAATTAAAGTTTGTCAAAGTCTTCAAAAGACAACCAACAGAGACCAAATAAACTTTTAAAAAATAAGTATGTTTGACTTAAAAGAACTAATAGTCAAGTGTTTAAATTCTGAAGAAAAATAAAAGGGGGTTGAAGACATTTTGTGTTTTCATGGTTCCATCATCTCCAAAGGATGGTGAAGAAACACACAGAGAGAAACTTGGATGTTTAAAAAATAAATATAATAAATATCTTAAGAAAAGAAAGGAGAGGAGAAGGGAGGACTCAGCTATTTCTTAAAATTGGAGCAGTAGAGTAAAAAATTATTAAAATGTCTCATTAAACTCTGAATTGGTTCTGGATCGTGTGAATTGAAGGAGGAAGGAGGAGGAGGAGATGAAGAGGAAGAAAAGGAAGAAAAAGAAGTAGAGGAAGAAGAAGAAGATGATGATGATGATAATGATGATGATGATGATGATGATGATGATGATGATGATGATTTTGGTGGTATAAATAGAATAAAGTAACCAAGGAACTCTAATGGGTCTGGGGGGGAGGAGGGAATTGGGAGAGAAAGGATAGAGTTGTACAGAGCATGACATCGAGCAAAACAAACTACATTATATAGTGAGCTGATTGCAAAAGCCAAAAACTCAGTGATAGAGTTGGGCTCAATGGAGAAAAGGGAAAGAGAAGGCTGGGGTTGGATTGTTCCAAACAAAATAAACAGATGCTTAGTGCTGGTGTCACTGCATTTTCAGCAATCTCTAACAAAAATCACAGTTTTTAATGGTCACAGGAATCTAACCCCATATTTCCCATAGGTTCGATGTATCAACATTCACATTGTTACTTTCACACCATTTTCTAGGAACATCACCCCCATGAAAGTTGAGGATTGACTGTAAGACTAAGAGACATTTCACAGTAGGTAAGAGGTTAAGGAACAAGAATGAACAATGAAAGAAAAAAGAATAGCAAACCATCCAAAACCATAGAAAAGTGCTCCAAATCACTAATACTATGTGGTATGCAAATTAAAAGAACTCTAAAATTTTACCTCAAACCTCTCAAATTTGTAACATTTGGAAAGATGGAAATAGTATTCGAGGAACCTTGGAAAGACAGGCATACTATACACTCTTAGTGGAACTATAAATTAGTTCAACCATTTTGCAAAACAATTCAGAATTATACATTCAGTTACCAAACTGTTAGACCCTGTGTTCATGCCAAACTATTTATTCCAAGAAAGTAAAAGATAGAATGAAAAGTCTCTTATACACCAAAATACTTGTAGTGGCATTTTTTATACTAGCAAAGAACAGAGGGGGAAACATAGATACCCATTGATTGGGGAATGACTTAAATTTAGGTACCAGACAATAACGGATTATTATTATTATACAAGTAGCAAAGAATACAGAGAAGCATGGGAAAACATTAATGGCTACTGAGTGAAGTAAGCAGAAGCAGAAAAGCCATATATGCAATTTACAGTGACTAAAAGGAAAAACAACAAAAATTAAAACCACTTAATGTTACACAATTACAATGATCAGATGTAGCATCCCAAAAGACGGAAGAAAATGTACCTCTTTCCTTTCTTCATAAGGATGGAAGACTATGTGTGCTAAGCATTTCATATGCTGACAGACTTGGTTGATATGTTGGTAAATTTTACTGGACTCTTCCCCTACCCCCCAACACAGATTCACACACCTTTTCTTTTTTTTTTTCAATTATTTTTTACAAGAGATGACTTTCTGGGGAAAGAGATAGATATATTCAAAAACAAAAACAATATAAAAACAAAATACTGCAATAAAAATTAATTAATTAATTAAAAGGAAGACAATGAATAGCTATAAATTGAAAACTAACACTCATTATAGACTACTCAGGTTCTATACAAGCTCCTCTTTAATTAAGAGATTACGGACAACTGTTGAATGTTGTCAGGCATGGCCACTGTTTCAGTTGGGTTTGCCTGTTTTTCCTTGTGATGAAGATGAGTAATACACAGATTGGGGATGTATTTGGGGATGTCCCCATGGGGTAAAATACAAAAAGAATCAATAAAACTTCAAACAAAATTAATACGAGGGGCAGCTAAGTGGTGCAGTGGATACAGCACTGGCCCTGGCATCAGGAGGACCTGAGTTCAAATCCGGTCTCAGACACTTAACATTTACTAGCTGTGTGACCCTGGGCAAGTCACTTAACCCCATTGTCTAGCCAAAAAATAATAATAATACTATGCAAATAGAATTTCTGAGAATTGTTAACACTTGATAGGATAGAAATCATAACTAGAACATGGAAATGGAATTATATCTTATTTCAAAAAGGTTAACAGAGAGGGAAAGTTACATAGAATTGTATGCCAAGATGCACATCTTTATGGAATGCCTTGAACCTGGGTTGTAGAAGCACATTTTTGAGCATTTAGGTAAGAAGAACAGAAATAGAAATTCTATAGCTGTGAGAATATGATATAGACTGCCTAACTAGATGGAGAATAGAGATAATACATTTCTAATACAAAACACAGAACTGGCTCTTGGGCAGAATAGAGGAGTAATAGAGTGATTTAGTTATGTGAAAATAAAGCGAAAGTCTCATCCTCTTAAAACAGAGGATGTTATAAATTCTTAACTTACTTTAAAGCCAAGACAAATAGACACACTGCAATCCTGGACTTAATTTTGACTAGAAATGAGAATATTTGGCATTGTAGAAGTGACAGGAATTTGAGAGGGTGAGGGTGGGGGAAAATGGCAGTGTCATCTTGGTATTCATCACAGTGAAAGAAGATAATTCTGGACTTAGCAGACACGTATCCTTTGCACTCTTTGCAACTAGTGCTTCTGTATGATTGATTGATTGATTTTTGATCTCTGTGGAAAGCCTAGGGATCAGGATATCTCCCACAGAAGAATACAGATGGAGTAGAATGTGGCAGATACACGACCTTCAGAAGTGGGACTTTCTAAGACAAAGAGAGGGTGGAAGTTACTCCTGTGATCTGCACAAGTAAGCCATGGAATAGGAAACAGATATGTTTCTCATATTCTCCAACATTTATTTTTTTGCCTTCCTGTATTTCTTCTTAAGCTTTTAAAATCTGGATTCTAACCAAAAGAAAAGATGGGAGCAGCTGGGAGAGACAGGAACAGCAACATGCAGAAAAATGGATTCCATCACCAATACCAGAGGCTACAACACCATAGAGTTTTTGAGCCTAGAGTAACAAATCAACAAGGATTTATTAAGCATCTACTATAGGCCAGGCACTGTGCTAAGCATTGGGGGATACAAAGAGAGGCAAAGACAGCCCCTGCTCTCAAGTAGTTCATAGTCTAATAGAGGAGACAATATGCAAACAACTATGTACAAATAAGATGTACTCCAGATAAATTAGAGATAATCAACAGAAGGAAGATACTGACATTAAGAGGGATTGGGAATAGCTTCTTATAGAAGCTATTCTTATAGAATTCTTATAGAAGATGAGAGCTAAGATTCCAAGGAAGACAGAGAAGCTAGCAGGTGGTGATAATAAGGGAGAACAATTCCAGGCATGGAGATAGGCAGTGAAAATGCCCTGGAGTTGGGAAAAACTTATTAGAGGGGCATTGAGGAAGCCAGTGTTATTAGATCACAGTGAAGTAAGGTATAAGAAACCTGAGAAGATAAGAGAGAGATAAGGCTTTAAATGACAAACAGGATGTTCTATTTGATACTGGAGGTGATAGAGAACCACTGGAGTTTGTTCAATAGGGGGTGACATGATCAAACCTGTGTTTTAAGAAGATCGATTTGAAAGCTGAGTAGAGAATGAACTGTAGTGGAGTGAAGTCTACTTCTAATGAACTTGAGTCAGGGAGATCAATAAAAAGTATTTCAATAGTCTAGGTATGAGTTGATAAAGACCTATACCCAGGTACTATTAGTGACAGAAAAAAGAAGGGGGCATATACTAGAGATATTATGAAGGTAAAATCTACAGGATTTGGCAACTGATTAGATATGGCAGGTGAGAGAGAGTTAGGAGTTAAGCATGATTCCTAGGTTGCTAGCCTGGGTAACTAGAAGGATGGTGGTACTGCCCCACAGTAGTGGGAAAAATAGGCAGAGGGAAAAGCTCTGGGGAAAAGATAATGAGTTTAGTTTTGCACATGTTTAAGGTGTCTATGGGACATTCAATGTGAGATATCTAATAGGTATTTGGAGATGCTAGTGTAGAGACTAAAAGAGAGTTTTGGGCTAGACAAATTGATCTAAGAATCATTGAAATGGAGACAATAATTGAATCCATGACTTGATGAGAACACCAAGTGAAATATTATAAAGGGAAAAGAAAAGAAGGCCCAGTACAAAGACCTAGGGGAAACCCATAATAAGGAGCATGGCATGGATGAAGACTGAGAAGGAGTAGTCCAACAAATATGAGAAGAACCAGAATAGTGTTATAGAAACCTAGAGAAAAAAAGAGCATCAATAAGAGAATGACCAACAAAGTCAAAGGTTGAAAAGAGGTCAAGAATGATAAGGACAGAAGTAAAGAGGGTTCTAAGTTTCAATTAGTACAAATAATGAAGTTAAAACTATGTAAAATATGGGAACTGGTTCTAGTCCAATGGAAACATGCAGGGTGAATATGAATAATGTCACCATTTCTTGAAATTCACTATTTGCTCTGATTAGTTATATATGTAAAGCATACAAACTTTTATATAAATGGTAGTTATAATTATTAACTAACTTCCTAAGCCCATTAAAATTCCTCCTTTCTTCCAGGCTCAACACAAGTACTGCCTTTTCCACAAAACTTTATCTGATTCTTATATCTCCCCTGGGTCCCAGTACCACTCTATTATTACAAATGAATGAAAAAGTAGATAATAATTACTCATTGTAATTTCTCAAACACCTCATGAAAAGAGAAGCTTGGAGGAGTCAAATGAATATGTCAGAAAAAGAATTTCTAGAGCATTTTGATTTGCTACTATTTTCCTTATTAGACTTACATAATCACATGCCAATGGGTGTGAAGTGAAGGTGGGTCTCAAAGTAACTGATGAAAATTAAGGTTAGGAGATCATCTACAGGTTTCAATGGCACACTCCTTTCTGTCTCTTTTTCACAAAGAGAGTTGACTCCCTGAGAGAGAGCATCTAAACTGCCAGTGAACAAGCCTGATTTTGACCCAAGTGAGGAGGGTCAGGAATTTTTCTTTATTTGGATGTGAGTCTTGGCCCAAGTGTGGATTCTCCATTGGATGCACCTTCATTGACAGTTATTTCAGGAATGCCATAAACCTGATGTGGCCTAAGACTCTTTTTATAGAATACTTACATAAACTGTTCCAAGCTAAACCTTCAGGCAAATTCATCAGTCCAGTTCTTTTGACATAGAGGTGAATTAGAATAATTGAGCCTGTTGTGCAAATTCAATTCAATTTACTTATTAAGTACCTAGTCTGTGCCAGCCACCATACCAGGCTCTGTGCCCACTAGCACCGACAATATAAAGACAAAAATGCCCTCAAGGAACTTATATTTCATTGTAATGGAGAACTGGCTAATCAAATATGAGTTATAGTTTATAGACATAAATTTAACCTCTCCATAGTCCCTAGAGTAGAATTACCTCCCTGGGGTACTATAGAAACAGTAGAAAAACAGGCTACCAGACAACCTTCATGTGGTGTATTACATGTATGTATACATGTATGTATGTATACATGTATCTATGCACATATGTAGGTAGCTAGGTGGCAGAGCAGACAGAACACTGGGCTTGGAATCTGGAAGACCCAATTTCATGAGTTCAAATCCAGTCTCAGATACTTACAAAATATGTGACCCTGAGCAAGTCATTTAATCATGTTTGCCTCAGTTTTTCACCTGTAAAATGAGCAGAAGAAGGAAATAGCAAAGCACTCCAGTATCTTCACCAAGAAAACCCGAAATGTGGTCACAAAGAGTCCGGCAAAACTAAAAGAAATGACCAAACAACAAAAGTATATGTATATATTCTATATATAAATATGTACCATCATTCATTACTGACATAATTATGTGACGTATCAGAGACACAGAATTACAGACATTATTATTCATTCCAAGGGATAGTTTCCCAAACCAGACTTGTTGGTCATCTTTATCACTAAGAAATTCTTCCATATATCTAACTTAAATTTCTATTCACTCTTAATATATCCTAAACAGAAAGAAAGACCAGCTAGTCACTGTCCTCTTTATCTAACTAACAATATGGTCGTGTCTCAACATTCAGTTATCTATTATTAAATCTGAGCATACAGGGATAAAAGGAAAAAAAGTTGTTTGGTTGTTTTTTTTTTAATGGAAAATACTTAATCACTTCAACAGAAAGTATGTTAGGTTAATAAGAAGAGAAGAAGTCCATGCTGTTCAAAATGAAAATGGTAAAGTAAAGGAATTAATAGAAAAAGTATACAAAAGTTAATCCCCATTTTTTTCTATCGTGATCAAGGATCTCCCTAGCCCTGTGGCCATAGGAATTTCAATAATTCTAAAATATATCACCTCTCCTGTGGATAAACAGTTCTTTTAATTGCTGAGCATGTGTAAGAAATTAGAACAGAATTTTCTTTTGTTTTTTGCTTGAAGGTGTTTCTTTTGTTTTTCATTATTAATTTATTTAATTTTAGTTTTCAACATTCACTTCCACAATATTTTGAGGCCTAAATTTTCTCCCCATGTTGCTCCTCCCTCCACCCCAAGATGGCATGCACTCTGAATACCACTTCCCCTAATCTGCCCTCCCTTCTATCACCTCCCCCTTCTCTTCCCCTTCCCCTCCTATTTTCCTGTATGGCAGGATAAATATCTATACTCCATTGCCTGTATATCTCATTTCCCAGTTGCATGTGAAAACAATTTTTAACATTTATTTTTAAAACTTCGGGTTCCAAATTTTCTCCCTTCCTCCTTCCCCACCTACCATCATTGAGAAGGCAACCAACTCAATAAAGGTTATACATGTGTAGTCATGCAAAACATTTCCACAGTAATCATGTTGTGAAAAACTAACTATATGTCCCTTCATCCTATCCTGCCCCTCATTTATTCTGTTCTCTCTTTTGACCCTATCCTCCTTTAGAAGTGTTTGCTTCTGATTACTCCTTCCCCCATTCTACATCTCCCATTCTCCTTCTCCCAGTATAAACTTCTCTCACCCCTTAATTTTATTTTTAGATATCACGCCTTCATCTTCAACTCACCCTGTGCCCTCTATCTATCTATCTATCTATCTATCTATCTATCTATCTATCATCTATCTATCTATCCATATAATTTTTTCCTTCCAACTATCCTAATGCTGACAAAGGTCTCATGAGTTATAAATATCATCTTTCCATGTAGGAATGTAAACAGCTCAACTTCAGTAAGTCCCTTATGATTTCTCTTTCCTGTTTAACTTTTCATGCTTCTCTTGAGTCTTATATTTGAAAGTCAAATTTTCTATTCAGCTCTGGTCTTTTCATCAAGAAGACTTGAAAGTCCTCTATTTCACTGAATGTCCATTTTTTTTCCCCTGAATGAGTATACTCAGTTTTTGCTGGGTAGGTGATTCTTTTTTTGTAATCCTATCTCCTTTGACCTCCAGAATATCATATTCCAAGCCCTCCAGTCCCTTAATGTAGAAGCTGTCAAATCTTGTGTTATCCTGACTGTGTTTCCACAATACTTGAATTATTTCTTTCTGGCTTTTTGCAATATTTTCTCCTTGACCTGGAAACTTTGGAATTTGGCTACAATATTCCTAGGAGTTTTCCTTTGGGGATCTCTTTCAGGAGGTGATTGGTGGATTCATTCAATTTCTTTTTTACCCTCTGGTTCTAGAATATCAGGGCAGTTTTTCTTGATAATTTCTTGAAAGATGATGTCTGCGCTCTTTTTTGGATCATGGCTTTCAAATAGTCCAATAATTTTTAATTCTCTCTCCTGGATTTGTTTTCCAGGTCTGTTGTTTTTCCAATGAGATATTTCACATTGTTTTCGATTTTTCAGTCTTTTGAATTTGTTTTACAGTGTCTTGGTTTCTCGTAAACTCACTAGATTCCAATTGCTCCATTCCATTTTTTAAGGAAATGTTTTCTTCAGTGAGCTTTTGGACTTCCTTTTCCATTTGGCCAATCAATGTTGCTCTTTAGGGCATTCTTCTCCTCATTGACTTTTTGGACCTCTTTTGCCATTTGAGTTAGGCTATTTTTTAAGGTGTTATTGTCTTCAGTATTTGGGGGGTCTCTTTTAGCAAGCTATTGACTTGTTTTTCATGATTTTCTTGCATCACTTTCATTTCTCTTCCCTGTTTTTCCTCTATTTCTCTTACTTGTTTCTCAGACTCCTTTTTGAGTTCTTTCATGGCCTGGGACTGATTCATATTTTTCTTGGAGGCTTTGGATGTAGGAGCTTTGACTTTGTTATCTTCTTTTGGTTGTATGTTTTGATCTTCTTTGTTACCAAAGAAAGATTCTGTGGTCTGACTTTTTTTGGACCTTTGTTTATTCATGATCCCAGTCAATTACTTGAGTTTTAACCTCTTTGTTAAGGTAGGGGTCTGCTTCCAGTGTGGAGAATATATTGTCCCAAGCTTCGGGGGTTTTGTGCAGCTGTTTTCAGAGACACTTCTAGGGACCTGTAAATTTTAAGTTGTTCCAAGGTGGTACAATAAGGGGTGAGGTGTTTACTCCTTTCCTTGCCTGTACTCTGGTCTATGAGTGATCACAAGCACTCTTTCCTGCCTCGGGACTGGTGAGGAGGATTCCATCTGCATCACCACTGCAAGCCTGGCTCACCTAGACTGGGGCTGGGACCGAGCTTCTCTCTCACCACAGTCACAGACTTTTCCTACTGACCTTCTAAGCTGTCTTTGGCATTTGTGGGTTGAGAAGTCTGAAAGCTGCCACAGCTACCCATCATTCAGTCCTCTGAGGCCTGCTCCAGGTTCACTGAGGAATGTTTTACCTGCGTGCCCACACTGAACTGTGCTCCTCTACCAGCCTGGAGCAATAGACCTTTCTAATCACCCATCTATGTTGTCTTGGGCTTGTTTCAGTCCGTCTTTTTGTGGGTTCTGCTGCTCCAGAATTTGTTTAGAGTCATTTTTACAGGTTTTTGGAGGGGTTTTAGATTAGAACAGAATTAATCTGACTAGGTAATGACAGTGGTTCAATAGAGTCTCTCAACTCAATCCTAATATCTAATATCAGTAAATACATTGAAAGTGACTTTGGATAGAGACATCCTAGCTTGTTGTTACTTTGTAGAATCGCCTTATTTCAGAAATATTCTAGTTTCAACTGTTCATGTTAGTATGAGAATCAGAGTAGTAGAGTGAATGGCATGGCAAGCATGGTATCAGAAAGACAGTTTCAAAGCCCATCCCTGATATTAATGGCATAACAATGAACATGTCACTCAAGTATTCTGAGGTTCAGTCTCTGCATAAATAAAATGGAGATGATAATAGCTTCAATTCTTACCTCTTCAATTCATCCTAAATATGATTATCAGGCTAGCTTTTCTCAATAGCATCCCAATCTGTTATACCCATATGAGCATCCACAATCCCTCCCCCAACATACACTCTCACTGCTCAAAAAAACAAACAAAAAAAAAAAATGATTCCTCTTCTTCTATCACAACAAGTCAACTCCTATGCCTAGTTTCCAATCTGGCCTCACTCATCTACCAAGCCACTCAGCTGATTCTAAATCATGAATTCTCAGCTGTTGTTGGACTGGTCTCTTCACACACACACACATACACACACACACACCACTTGTGCGCACATAGCCTATGGTAATTCTCATTTCCATTACTTTTTTGGAGGTAGCTAGGTGATGCAATGGATAGCATCCTGGGCCTGAAGTCAGGAAAACCTGAGTTCAAATACAGTCTCAGACACTTACCAGCTGCATGACCTTGAGCAAGTCATTTAATCTCAATCTGCCTCAGTTTCCTCAGCTGTAAAATGAGAATCGTAATAGCACCCACCTCAGAGGATTATTGTGAGGATCAACTTATATAATATCTGTACAGTTCTTAGTATACTGTTAACAAATAACAGGCACTGAATAAGTGCTTATTCTCTTCCTTCACCTCCTTTTTCCACATTATGGAAGGACAATTATTTTACCTCTTCTCCTTCACAAATTCCACCATTTACTGAAGCACACATCAATTGACCCTGGGTCTGCTGAGACTTCTTTATTTCTCCCTTATCTACTCTCCTACCACAATGACTGTATGTACTTTACCTTGTCCCATTGGTTAGATGACATTTTGTGTACTATCCTCACATTAATCTAGCCCCAAATGGATTATAAGCTCCCTGAGAACAAGAGTCCATGCCTTATATTTCTTTGGCCTGTATTTATTAGCTATAGTCCCATGGGGAAATTCTTTAGGGTTTAGAGCTAGAAGGGAAATGAAAGATCATTTCATCCAAACCATCATTTTAGAGATAAGGGAACTGAGGCCCAAAGAGCTAGTGTGATACTACCAAGGCCATTAAGGCAGTATATAATAGACCTGAAATGTGAACCTAGTCCTCTGACTCAACAGCCAGTGATCTTTCCACAGCACCACATTGCCTCTGACCATTCTGGGCCTCAGTTTCTTTATCTTTAGAATTAGAAATGTAAAATAAATGTCACCAAAGTGCCTTCCAGCTCCAAATCCTCTGATTCCAGTGATTACTGCAGTTTTGGACAAATTAGAACCTTCATAAATGGATTCAATTATCTCCAAGGTTCCTTCCAGCTCTAAATTTGGTGAGTTTAAATATTTTATTGAATGAGTGGCATCATTACTCCATGTCTACCAATAAGGCATTTACTGATCATCAACAAATATGCTGCTTTGGAGAAAGCTTGGAGTACAGTTCCTTAACAATCGTTTACTTTTACCTCTACCAAAGAGGTATACTTGAGTCATCCAGAGGTCTCAAATTTCCTAATTAACTTTTCCCAAATAACTAGTGCTTGTTTTGCATTTGAATACATATTCCAAGATGTCTTAGTGCCAGGTTCCAAGATGGCTCCCTCCCTAATTCTGGGACCATGGAACTCCAGGCAGTTCATGGAAGCCACATGTTATTCTGGTATTTCTTTGGATATACAAGCAGAAAAGTATTTCCGATTCCCTGGCCATAGGAAAGAAACAGAAATCCTACCTCTGTGGAGTGAGCAACTACTGATTGGATGGACCCTGGTTAGGAAAGAAGGCAGTTCCATTCTTCACACCATGCCAAACCAAAAGAAAAGATGGCTAAGAACCGGCAAGAGGGGTCACCTAAAATAAGAGCTCACTTGAACTGTTACTTAAACATAAACCAAATGCTACTTATGAGGTTTGAAAGACTCCAAACCCCCATTTTCCTTCATTAGTAATTTTTCTTTTAAACATACTTCAGCCCATCCCAGGACTCCAGCGTGTACTGAAAGTGCCAGAAAGCAGCACAAAGGCCATCCTTGTTGTATTTATGGCCCAACCAAAAGTGGGACGCATTGGAAATCTCGAGACACCATAATTAGAGTCCATCCAATTATAATTCTTGCAACAAAGAATACAAATAACAAGACAGTATCCAAATGGGTGGGAAGGGAAAGAGTTTGAGGATCCAGCAGTGAAGTTTAACAAGCACATCTGGGAAAGGGAAAGAAAAGGATGAGACAAAGCTGCAGCACTGGTAAAATTTTTTTCACAAAGGATTCAGCCAAAGTGATGGCAACATAGAGAACAAAATGGAAGTTTGGGAATCTATAATTTTGCACCTAGTCTCTGAATTACAATTTAATTTTTGTAGTTTTCATATATTGAACATTTGTGGGTATCCTTCAAGGCTACATCCTTGAGCCTTTTCTCTATGCATACCTTCCTTGGCAACTCCTTCTGTTTTTAATGGCTTTAATACCGAGGGCTCTCAATTCTATATACCACCATGGTTCTTATTACCCAGTGGATACCTCAAAATTGTCACATCCTGCCTAAGGTATATATGTGCCAGTAACTTGGCAAAACTCCTGCAGGAACATCATACGGACTGGGTCTGGGAAGGTAGGGATTGATAGGACTTGAGAGAAGAGCAAGTATAACTAAAAATGCGGTTTCATACCAGGGTGTCTGTGGAACACTAAAATCCAAGAATTAAAATAGCTACTAGTGTGAGGATTAGAGTTGAAGGAGTTAATGCAAGATATGGAAGTCAAAATTCATAGAATACCATGAAGTTGATTATTTGACTGACTAAACCTGATTCTCCCAAAGTTTTGTTCTTTTTATTACAGTTTCTAGTATTTCTAGCCCCACTAGCACTGTTGAGAAAAGACAAGGCCTTCTCCTGATGTGCACCATTATTCTTTCCCAGTATCCCTCGTCAAACCTCCAGGCCAGGGGGTCTTAACTTTTTTGTGTGTCATGGACCCCAATAGCAGTCTGGTAAAGCCTATGAACCCTTTCTCAGAATATGTTTTTAATGCATAAAATAAAGTGTATAAGAATACAAAGAAAACCAATTGTATTGAATTAAGATTATAATATGTGTTTATGCATAGGTTAAGAACTCCTGCTCTAGATAGTTACTCTGATAAAAAGTTCCCAGATATGAAATTTCTACATTGGCTTTTATATTCTCTCCTAAAGGTCATACCCTTACCAATTAACAGGACAATAAAGACAACTCAGTCACCTGCACCTACGTGAGGTGAGTGAAGATATCTTAATGCATTCCTTCTACTACTTCATAATTATTAGTGGTGGGAGAGGATTTGAAAGGTATAATATGGGATGAACATGGTTGTCATAGCAAAGATTAGAGCTATACAGGTTCGATACAGAGGATAGTCTTGACCAATAAGCTGCAGAACTGTTGAACTGACTACCTGAACGATGGAAAAGTAATCTAGTGCCTTTTCCATAGAGGTCCATTGGTGCAGAAGTTGCAGGACAATAGACCCATACCTATTTCCTGTGCTCATGACCACTCCAAGAGTGTTGAAGATATTGATTCCTGTACAAGCCATTTTGGTTACTTATAAGATAACCTATGAGTAAACCAAAGTCATACTAAACTCTCCCAGGTAGTCATTAATGGAATGGGGTGTGTGCCCAAGCTAGGTGCAGTTTAGATACTGCCTATGACCCTAGGCAAGTCACTTAAATTCTCTCAACCTGTTTCTTCAACTGTAAAATTGTAATAGCACCTTGCTCCCAATGTTTTTGTGCAGATGAATGTAAGCAAAATATTTTATAAACCTTAAAATATTATATAAATGTTAATTATAAGAAAGAGGAGGAGGAGAAACAAGAACTATGGACAATGAATGCTTTGTAAAGAGTATGTTCTGGGTGGATGAGTGGACCAAGTTATTAGGACTAAGTTCCATAGGAAGGTAGCTTCATAATCCCGAGGATAGAAGTACGGATGATACTGTTTTAGGGTTCAGTTCATACACTCTATTTGCCCACTGGCCTGAGGGTGATATGCTGTGGAAAGGTAGATCTTCACCTGAAGGACCATAAGTAGAGCCTTTCCTAGTATAAGATAAACTAGGGGTCCCAGCTGCAAGTGATGTGACAGAGAAGACTGGAACCAAAAAAAAATTTCTTTCAGGAGAAGATAGAAAGATAGGAGGAAATCCAACAAGGGGGAGGAAGGGAATGATCTTCTTAGTCAAAACGTTTATCATCACCAAGATGACATTGTGCACCTAGTACAGGGGCAAAATTAAGTATAATATACCACTTAGGGTAAAATAACCTTGAAGGGCTTATAATGAGACTTCTTGTCATTCTACTTCATCCTTAATTGACATGTCAGCCAACACCCTAAGGATCTTGAGTCTTCCCATCTGACTTTCAACTGAAACCTGTGTCTATTGTCTCTTTCTAGTAGAATGTAAGCTCCCTAAGTAGAAGAAAGTGTCTTACTTTTCTGTGTGTATCCCCAATGCCTAGCCAGGCCCTTTGGACATAGCATGTAATTAATTAATGTTTTTTTTTCACTTATAGGATGGCCAATGGAAGTTATGAGTGATCATCTGGAGGGTCTCAAAGAGGGTCCTGTGCCCTGCTACCCAGTTATCATGACAGAGATAAATTTCTGTTAATCTAAACTTGCCAAGAAAGATGCACAGGTATGAGTAGAATTACAGAAATTTATATGAAAGTAACTAAGCCCATCCTATACAACTCATCCTTGTTATCTCAAAAGTGTACCACAGAGTATCCACCCAGTGTTTTGGAGGCCTTCCTCACTTGTCCTGAAGTTATAAGGATGCTAGTGGGGGACTTTTGTTGTCCACTTGTCATCCCTCCATAATAGGACTTTCCTCACATCTCTGGAAGAATAAGAGCCACAATCCAGTCTACCACAAGGGAATCATGGGAGTTGACTTGTGACCATATATGACTCACACTGGATTGAGTCCCAAGATGGCTTACTCAGCTGGGACTCCTTGGACGTATTAAAGAGGTGACCCACCCTATGGTCATACTTCTCCCTTCTGGATTTCAAGCATGAAGATCATTCTGAGATGTCCAGAGGATGTGGGATGCCAGAGAATGCATGATTATCCTATCTCCCACCTGACCACAAGTCTTAAGCACGTGCCCTGCTTTGGTAAGCTGGTGCTTATTATGGAGTGGCCACACTTTTGGTCATCTTTCCCTTGGTACAGGGCCTTGTAAAAATTTGAAAGTTCTAGAACTCTTTGATCATAGTAAGCATCCAGCAAGCAAAGCAATAACAGTGGTTTTCCCCATAGCTGCTGACTGATGGCAGTGGGGAAATGTTTTTATCATATAGTTCACCACCCTTAGGAGAGAAACCACTTGAAGGAAGATCAGGATTGGCTGCTTGATTGGTTTATGCCTGGTACAGATGTGAAATGTGAAATGGCTAATTAGCCGAATTGCCAAAAATCTGCTATAAATTAAATAGGCTTATCATCATTTCAGCAATTGCAACAGCAATTATAAGTAAGCCACTAAACTCTGTTCTAATCATTCTGTAAGGCAACCTATTTGCTTTTGCACTTACGTTCTCTTTTTTGGTGTGGGAAAAAATGTTCTGTTCCATACCTAATTAATGTTTATACATTGGGTACCTTTATTTGTTTTTCTTCTTTCTGGGAATCTCTTAGACTTAGAGCCTTAACTATTAGTATAATTAGCAACTTTCCTGAGATGCTGAGGTGGTTGTGATGAGTCAATGAATAAGAGAATTAGGGAGTCTACTTCCTCTATTGAGAAGTTAGGCTCCCCCAGCTATAGACCTGGGCAAACCTCAATGACTAAGTGGAACTCGAATATTGATACAGGTCACCAGTCATAAGGCCTTAGATTATGTGACTAGTGTATTTTCTCTTCCTATCATCCCATTCCTTGATGATATTCTTTACCTCTGTTCTTCAGAATTACTCTTTAGTTGTATGATTCAGCTTGTTTGCATACACCATGTACTTCTCCATTGCTGTTTGTATGAAACCCCTCTTTACTTCTTTAAAGACATTGGTGCCCATATTTCACTGTCCTATACCAACATTGGTAAACTATTAGTGTTGAAAAGATAAGTCTTTGCTTTCATGGGAAGCTGGGAGTCAGTAAAATAGCTTTGTATTTTCCCCAAAGCAATCTAACTCACTCTCCTTCTCCTGTTCAATGCTAGGCCCACTTATTGACCACCTGCACTGTCACTCCTGGCTATACATATTGAGGACAAGTGCAATAGAGTTTCTAACCAAATGCATGATGAAACCTGAGCAATAGACATTATTCCTCTACTTGAGCTTTCTTATGTGGATGGATAGACCTAACTCTTTGGGGTGACTAATGATCTTTTCCAGAGCCTCTGCAATGTTATGCAGCTTCATATAATCAATGGAATGCAGTATGAAAAAGAGGACACACACACACACATATATGTATATATAGAGAGGGAGAGAGAGAGAATATGCATATACATATATATTAGAATGTGAGCTCCTTGAAGGCAGAGTCTGTTTTTGTCTTTGTATTCTCAGTGTTTAGCACAGTGCCTGGCACATAGTAATTGCTTAACAAATGCTTGTTGATTAGATGAGAGATATAGAGACAGATATACACATAGATATAGGTAAACAAATGTGCATATCCACATATATGTATACATACGTATATCACTATGTACATGTGTGTGGGTCATAGGATGGGAGATGACACATGGTAAATCTGGAAATAGTAAGAAAGAGAGTCCTGCCACTGACCTTACCCTTAGTTGGAAGTAATCCATCCCACAGATGTCTCCTTATCTGAGTAGAACTCCATGCTTTGGTGGCAAGAATGGTCTAGAAATGGTACTTCCTGAGCTGTACTGGGTCTCATCTATTGTGGAATTGACTCCTACAAAGTCAGCTAAGAGACTCCCACAATTTGGTTTTGCTTTTTGTTCCTATCACATGTTACCTTGCTTGTTTTATATATGTTATTTACCTCTAGTAGATTACAAGCCTTCTGAGAGCAGCTATGCTGCTCTTTCCTTTGTAACCTTCCTTATAATACAAAGCATAGTGCCTTGCACATAGTAGGTGCTTAATAAATGTTAAATTTATTTTAATTAAAGAACAGATTGTATCAGACTAATGCCATTTCCTCTTTTAACAAGGTTACTAGACTATAGGTAAGGAGAAAGATCTATAAGGTTTTAGTTGACTGTGAGCTCAATATGATTCAGTAGAGTGATATGGCAAAAAACTAATGCAATTTTACTACACTGTGAGAGGCCTAGTAGTGTAGCAGAAGGACTGCTGATTTAGAGTTAGTAAATGTGGATTCAAGTCTTAACTCTGCCGCTTACCTAGCTATGTGATCTTGGACAAGTCAAAATCACTCTTAATCAGTTTGTTAATCTTCAAAATAAGAGGGGTTGGACTAGATAATATCTAAGATATCTGCAGCTCTAAATTCAAGATCCTATGATCCAATTAGTGAGTAGGGAAGAAACCATCCTATGCACTCTCTCCTAGAGGATTGTATTCAGTTGTGGATGCCACATTTAAGGAAGAGCATTGATAATCTGAAGAGTGCTTAGAGGAGAGAGAATATGATGGGGAAGAGTCTTGAGATAATGCTATTTTGATCGAATGACCTAGGGATGTTTGCCTAGCTAAGAGGAGACATAGGGGAGATATGATAGTTGTTATCAAGTATTTGGAGGAATATCATATGGAAGAAGGATTTGATTGTTTCTGCTTGGCCAAGAGGGCAAAACTAAGAATAACGGGTGGAAATTGCAGAGACAAATTTGGACTTGATGTAAGGAAAAGTGTCCTAATAATTAGAACTGTCCAAAAGTAGAATAGTTTCCTGGGAGATTATGGTTTCCCTCAGAGGTTTTCAGGCTGAGACTGGAAAACAACTTGTTGAGTATACTGCAGAGGGAATTATTGTTCAGGTATGGATTGAAAGACATTGCTTCCATGTACAATATAATTCTGTGAGGATGCCATAGACATAACACACCTGGAGTTCAGCAAGGTATTTGACACCCATGATATTGTTGTGGACACTATGGAAAGATGCTGACTAGATGATAGTTCAGGATTTGGAATTCATTAAATGACTAGATGGCTTTGTGTCAACCTAGAGGGAGGTTTCTAGTGGTGTGCTAATTGTAACTAAACTTAAGAGGAAGGCACAGTACAATTGCACATATTTATTCAGTAAAAAAAAAGCCTAAATATAGAGATGCTATTGATTTCATGGGAGGTAGGTGAGGAGGGGAGAGAACAATTTCTGCCTGCTAGACAGATTTGTCAAATTTTATCTCTTTACGCATTTCTTTTGTGTGTGTGTGTGTGTGTGTGTGTGTGACTATTGCCTTTTTTAATATAAATTTATTTATTTTTAGTTTTCAATATTCACTTCCACAAGTTTTTGAGTTCCAAATTTCTCACCCCTCCCCCCACCCGATGGCATGCATTCTGAATACCCCTTCCCTGGTCTGCCTTCTCTTCTATCTCTCTCTCCCCTCTCTCCCCTCTTCTTCTTCATTTTCTATTTCCTTTAGAGCAGGATAGACTTCTGTACCCCCATTTCCTGTATTTCTTATTTCCCAGTTGCATGTGAAAACATTTTTTTTAAAACGTGTTTTTAAAACTTTGAGTTCCTTTTATCTTCTTTCTATTCACACCACAACCACCCTAATTCAGGGCCTTCAATGTTTCTGGCCTAGACTATGACAATTACTTCCTAATGATCTTTCCTTCTAGTCTCTCTTTCCTAGTCTATGCTCTGCATAACTGCCCAATTGAAATTCTTAAAGCAAAGGTCAGATCATGTCACTCGCCTGCTCAAGAAACTCCTTTGGGTAGATGGTGTAGTGGATAGAGCACCTGCTCTGGAGTCAGAATGACCTGAGTTCAAATCTAGCCTCAGACACTTACTAGCTCTTGAACCTGGGCAACTAACTCACTTAACCCCACTAGCCTAAAAAAAATAAAAAAACTAACAAAAACCTCCTTTGGCCCTACTTGACTCTATTATAAAAACACAAACCTTCTGTTTTTTCAGCATTCATTTAAATCCCTTCACAAGCTAGTTCTAGGCAATGTTCCTAGATTTCCTTATGGCCATATGATTGCCCCTTATGCCCTCTACATTTCTACTACTAAACTGTCTTAACTTTCTGTCCACTGTACACCACATTCCTTCTCTTGTCTCTGTGCCTTTGCCTGTCTCTGCACCCATGCTTAGAATGCTCTCCCACTTTTCCTGTATCTCTACAGTAACTCCCTTCAAGGCTCAGCTCAAATGCAATCTTTTCTCAAGAGGCTTTATCTTATTTCCCCAGTTGTTAATGTTGCCCCAATAAAAATCATTCTGTATTTACTATATCTTTATCAAAACAACAATAACCAAAATAAGATTTTTTTTAAAAAATTCAATGACCATTTATTAAGTGCCTACTTCTCACTGAGTGAGGCACTGATGCTATTTTTGGCACATGAAACAATGATGTTGATTTCTGCTGTGTTGCAGGTCTGGTACCAGTGAAGGGCAGTACTGACTTGCTCATTCTTTTACTCAGGTCCAACGGTGGCACAAAGTATTCATCTACAGGATTGGCTGGAGGTAGGGATACATCCTGGGTGTGGTCTTTTTCTACTGGAATCTAATTGTCCCATACAGAGATTGAACCCCATCAGCTCAGCCTCCATCCTACCATGCTTTAACTCATCCTACCAGCCTAGACTATGGGCTGAGTGAAATTATAATCATACTATTAGATTAATAACTAATTATTAAATTGGAATCCAGGCTTTTCTCCTATTTCCTCAGCTCTTATTAAAAATCAGTCTCTGATTGATTGATTACTCTTAGGCCTCAAGGAACATGCTTTTTAATCTTGGGAGGGATCCCACCCATTTAGGAAACCAAATTCCTGTTTAGATTATAAACAGTATCCAGTATAAACAGAATCCAGTCTGCAATTCCTTACCCTACCCCTTGTCCTTGTCCTTATACCAATCCATTAGAGTTTAGAGTGGCCCAGCTCATGAAGGAGAAAACCAACCACAGTAGTCTGGATAGAGATGAATTCCCCTGTCTAGATTACTGGAGGCTACTGAGTCTCATAATCTTGTTCTCAGCAGGAGGAGCTGAAGACTTCTAGCCCACCTCCTTATTAAATGTCCACCAATCAGGCTTGATTTTCATTTGTCAGGGACATTCCTTTTCAGAAAGGTATTCTAGGCTCTTAGGGTCTTCTGGGGGGGGGTCTTCAGTTACTGAGAGAAGCCACCAACCATCAATTCATTGATTGCTGGCTAGTCTAATTAATAAAGTAATTACTAATCACCCAAAAACTCCGTCTTTTGGGGTTTTTTTATTTGTTTTGAGGCTGGGCAGCAATGAGAGAGTTTTCTGCTTGTGTCACAATCAAATTAAGTTAAATACGCTGGCACCAGTATTGAAGTCAGAGTGGAGAAACTCAAAGCAGACTCTGGAGCACCAGGACTCGGAAAACTGCACACCATAAATGCCATATGACATCTTTGAGTGATTATACCTGGAAAGGCTCAAACAGCTGTACAGAGGTCCTTTGCTACTCTAATTGCAGGAAAGGTGTCATGTTGCTGTCCCCACAGATGACAATCCTTGGCTGAAGACCTGCTTTCAACAGATTCAGCCGTCTTCTGGGATCTGCTAGATTTGCTGGAGCAAATCTCTTTCTATGAGTTGCAAGCCCAGGTTACAGTTATTGTTTGGTGCCAAAAGTTGACATTTCAATGAGGGGAGGAGGGAAAATTTAAGGAGTTTGGAATCCTGACAGCCAACCAGGTTTGCCTCTTGAGATGAAAATGGCAGAAATTCAGGCAGAGGAAGCAAACAGTAATTGAGCTAATGGCCGGACTTATTCTCTCCCCTTCCCCGTATGGGTAAACATATTTATGTGAGGACTGTCATCTGCCTCAAGATCACATCAGAAAATCAGAGAGCAGGGCCAGGATCTGCTCAGCACCATTTCATTGGTCATAATTTCCCTTACTCTCATCAGGCCAGAAATTCTTCTGTATCTCTTTCTCCTTTCCCTCCCCATCAAGATCCCATTCAAAATCAACAGCAGCTTAAAACTGGAGTGTGCCATTTGGTGATCTGTCCTAACAACTTGGCAACCAGCTCCTCCTGGAGCCACCATTTGGCTTACAGTAGCGCAATTGACAACACTGGTTATTAGTGGTGTGCATAAAGCCCGCTGCCTGTAGTTAGCTTCCTTTCCTCAGTTGGTTGAACTCCTTTCAGTCCCAGTGTAATTACATGTTTTCTTAGATGGCCAAAGTAAAAATATGTAAGTGATAGAATCTCCTGAAGCCCACACCACACACTAAGAGATAGAGGGCCAAAAGCCACTGTGAAAGGACTCCTAGGCTCATAGCTTTAGAGTTGGAAGGGACCTTCAGAGTCATATAATTCAATCCCCTTATTTTACAGATGATGAAACTTTGGCCTTGAGAAATTAAGTGACTTTCCCAGGGTCACAGAGAGAGCAAGTAGCAAGTTTGAGATTCAAGCCAAGGTTCTCTGAGTCCAAATCTAGTTCTGTTTATATGTATAGTAGAAAGGGGGACAGCACTCTGTGCAAGGGTGTTTGACAATAGGAAGGATGAGAACCGGCATGTATTAAGCATCTACTATACGCCAAAGACTGTATTAAATGCTTTACAAATATTATCTCATTCGATCCTCACAACAACCCTGGGAGGTTGGGGTTATGCTGATCCCCATTTCACAGTTGAGGAAAATGAGGTAGACAGAGGTTTAAAGGACTTGCTCAGGGTCACATAGCTAAGGAGTATCTGAAGCCACATTTGAATCCAAGCCTTTATAGAGGCCCAGTGCTCTATGTACTACACCTAGTTGCCTTTAGATGAAAATAGGAGAGAAAGGTTGTACTCTAATAAGGGAAGAATATTCTCAATTCAATAAATATGTTTTTTAAGGGCTGAGTATGTTCAAGGCACTAGAGATACATAGACTTTTAAAATGAAATAGTTTTTGCCCTCAGGTGGCTTACATTGTAGTGGTGGAATAGGGATACAGAAATCTGTCTTTGACCCTTACTATCTGTGTGTCTTAAGGTATATCACTTGGGCAGTTAGGTGGCATAGTGCATAAGGCAGGACTTGTCAAGAAGACTTGACCTGGAATCAGACAGTTAATAGTTGTATGACCTTGGACAAGTCACCTAATATCTCTGGGCCTCAGTTTCTTCATTTATAGGATGAGGAGGTTGGACTTGATCACTTTCTTCCAACTCTAAATCTATCATTCTTTAGTAGGTGGACTCTGAGGTTCCTTCCAAACTTACACCTATGCTTCTATGACATGAACACGGAGAGAGACAGAGAGACAGAGAGAGAAAGAGAGATGAGAGATTTTAAAAATAATTATAAGCCTTTATATTTATTCTTACTACATTTCATCTTATTAGGTTAAGTCCAATGTTTTGGCTTGTTAAGATCTGTTTGTATGGTGGCAGGAGTCTTTTCCAAGTATGAATTGTTCTAGCCAGCTGCTCTGACATCTATAGATTTTGTGTTAATTATCTACCAGAATTTAGGCTCCCCAACCCCAACCTCTACAGTCTGATAGGTGAGTTTTTACTTTACCTTACTCAGAATCTCATTTTATCCTAACCCCTAATCTTTCCAACTTTTACTAGGCTATATGTGTTGTTTTCCCCTATAGGAATGTAAACTCCTTAAGGGAAGGGACTGTTCACTTGTATTTACATCCCTAGGGTTTAGCACAGTGCCTGGACTGAATTTAAGTGCTTACTGAATGCTTTTTAATTCATTCATTCACAGGTAGGTTGTGTTGGGGGCCAAGAAGACATTAGATAGTGCTCTTGGAGGAGAGAGCCAAAGTTTTCAGCAGGGGGAAAAGAGAAGGCTTCCCAAAGGAAGTGTACCTAAGCTGATACACAAAGGAAAAGAAAGTTTCTAAAAGATAGTGATGAGAAAGGAGGACAATTCAATCCCATTTAACAAATAATTATTAAGCATTAACTCTATGCTAGGCACTGGGGATAAAAAGTTAGTGGAAAAAGGCACTGTTTTTATATTCAAGGAATTTACAGTCTGATGGAGAAATAAGGCATGCACATGGATTAATATAATACAGATAATAATGTATGTGACAAAGGCAAAGGAGGGGTCTAGACAAAGTACTACAGGAAACCCTAATAATGTAGGAATTAAGCAGGCATACCTCACATGTATACAGGACTTTACAAAGAACTTTCCTGAAAAAAGATCTTTTGAGAGAGCTAATGAGAATAATATCCCCATTTTATAGATGAGAAAACTGAGGAAAAAGAGCAATGGTAAGAAGTCTTATGTTTGAGTCCTGGTTGGGCCTTAGACTGTGACCTTGGGAACTTTGGTTTTCTTCTCTCTGTCTCTTCTAATCTTAACACTCTGGAATTCTGTAGGCTCAGAGACATTCATGACTTTACCACTGTTACACAGCCAAGAATTGTAAGAGCAAACTAGAAATCACTCTTCTGTCTATGCTGACTTTGAAAGGCAGTCAAGAGCAGCACAGACTAGTTGTATCAACACTCCACATAAGGCAAAGCTTGTGTATTAAGTGTTGTAAGCTTGCTTTAAGTAAAGGAAGCCCTTCCCTTCAAGAGTCTCAAAGTATTTTGCAAATGTTGATTTAATCTTCACAGTCCTAGAGGTAAGACCAGTAAGATATTTGGTAATAGCTGTTTGCTTGCTAGTAAATAAATAAGATGGGGCCTCTAGATGGAATAGTGGAGAGAATGGGGCAGCTAGGTGGCACAGTGGATAGAGCACCAGTCCTGAAGTCAGGAGGACCTGAGTTCAAATCTGACCTCAGACCAAACAGTTGACACTTACTAGCTGTGTGACCCTAGGCAAGTCACTGAACCCCAATTGCTTTAAAAAAAAAAACAGTGGAGAGAATGCCAGGCCTGGAGTCAGAAAGACTCATCTTTGTGAGTTCAAATCCAGCCTCAGATAGTTACTATCTGTGTGACCCTGGGCAAGTTACTTAACCCTGTTTGCTTCAGTTTCTTCATCTATAAAATGAGCTAAAGAAAGAAATGACAAACCACTCCAGTATCATTGCCAAGAAAACCCCAAATAGGGTCACAAAAAGTCAGACACAACTGTAATGACTGAACAACAAAAAGATTCATAAAATGCAGAGAGGTAGATGGCAGAGGAGGGTTTTCGAGTTGGGAATGGGGGAAAAGTGCTACAAATTGAATCCAAATTCCATAAAAGAAGCATTGCTTTTTGTCAATGCCTGGTCCTTGAATACTTCCCTTTTTCTTTCTGCTGGAGATGCTCTGAATAATATTAGAGAACTCTGAAAATTTCATCTGGGCTAGGAAAGACAATAATTACCACCTGTACCCTGCACATGTGGGTAAGCATCCACTGAAATAAACCATTCACATCCATGACAAATATCAAAACTGGAGACATAAGGAGCAGAGCAGTAAATTGTAGTATGACAAAATAGCCACATTTAATTATCTCAAATTACATAGAATTTAGTCTCCTTTTGACGTGTGTTATTTAAAGTCATGTCTAAAGGCCTTCTCTTTGACTAATGCAAGTTTCATTGAAAGTCACGAAGCTGACAAAAAGAACATTCAATAAGTATGCTTTTCAAGGGCTTTTGCACCATTTCCCCCGATGATCATGTCTTTCAAAACCTTGGACACGCTCCTACCCACCTACCCAAAAGTGTGGCACGTGCTATTCCCCCCACTTGGAATCCCTTCTCTCTGCTTCTTGTCTATCCCCAGCTTCAAAACATAGTTCCAAAATGCCTTTTTAAAAGTTTTATTAGTGCTTTTCATCTTTCCCTCTTTTTTTTTAATCCAACTTTATTTTCAGGTTTAGATTCTCTCCCTCTCCCCCATTGAGAGGGGGAAAAAAGATTATAAATAGATATAGTAAAACAAAACAAATTCCCTCTTTAGCCACATAAAAAATATATATACATATATACATATATACATATATATATATATATACATATATATACATATATACATGTATGCATATATATACATGTATACATATAGATATAGATATAGATATAGATATAGATATAGATATAGACATAGACATAGACATAGACATAGACATAGACATAGACATAGACATAGATATAGATATAGATATAGATATAGATATAGATATAGATATAGATATAGATATAGATATAGATATAGATATAGATATAGATATAGATATAGATATAGATATAGATATAGATATAGATATAGATATTCTTCAAACTGCACTCCAAGTCCGTTACTTCTCCATCTGGAGGTGGATAGCGCATTTCATCATGAGTCCTCCAGGAAGGTGGTTGGTCATTGTATGGATTAGAGTTTCCAAGTCCTTCAAAGTTCTTTGTCTCTACACTGTTGTTGCTCTTATACTAATTGTTCTCCTGGTTCTGCTCACTTCACTTTGAATCAGTTCATACAAGTTTTTCCATGTGTCTCTGAAACTATCCTCTTTTTCATTCTTTATAGCATGGGCTTATATACCATATAACCTAACTTGTTCATATACAATAACTTGTTCAGCTATTACCTAATTGATGGGCACCCCTTCAGTTTCCAATTCATTGCCACAACAAAAAGAATTGCTATAAGTATTTGTGTACATATGGGACCTTTTCTTCCTTCTTTTGTCTTTTCAAGGTATGGAGTAGCAGTACCACTGGGTCAAAGGGTATGCACAGTTTAGTAGCTTTGGGGGCATAATTCCAATTTGTCTTCCAGAATGGTTGGACCAGTTCACAACTTCACCAACAGTTCACTAATGTCCCTATTTTTCCATGTCCCTCCAGTATTTGTCATTTTCACTTTTTGTCATCTTTGACAATCTAAGGGGATGAGATACAATCTTGGAGTTGCATTTATTAGTATAATATTTAATATGATATAATTATATTATATATAATATAATTAGTAAAATAATAATAATAGAGTAATTTGCATTACTCTAATAGTGATTTTGGTCATTTTCTCATATGGCCATTGATTTATTGTTTTATTGACTGTCTAGACTTAAGGAAGTGATGGAGAAAATGTTAATAATTCAGATTAAACTTAAAAATATGTCCTGGCTGCATTTTTTTTTCCTGTAGAATCAGTTGTTAAATATTTACCAGCATGCCCCAAATTAAGGGTCTTACCCACAGTCATGTAGCTAGGAAGTGTCATAGACAAAATTCAAAATGAGGTCCCCTGATTCTTTCTAAATCCATTCTCCTTGCACCATGCTACACAGCTTCTCTCTCTCTCTCCACCCCTCAAATCCACAATATCAATTCATTTCTGATGATTAGTTTGAATAATGGGACAGAATAATGTTTTATGTTTTTAGGTGCTAAAATCAGTAGGAATAATCATTTTGAGGGGATCATCTATTAAAATACATTCTCCATGAAAAAAAAATGATTTTCCCCAGTGCTTCCACTCTGTGGTTTGGTTGTGGTCCTCTTGTGCTCCACTGTTTTAAATAAATTTTTATTAGTATCGCATGTATTTTTACATCACCTACATTACCCTCTGAATTCTTCCAGTCTTGTGTTCTTAAATGCTATCCCAGAGGAATACAAACTCTGGTGGGTTTTGCCAAGTTGGAAAGGTTTAGAATATGGGCCTATTCATGTCTGTTAGTCAAACCAATCTAGTTCAGAAAACGGGACCTCAGTTTTGGCCATGAGGCAAGAACCTTTTTTCAGCCACAATTCTTGAAGAAAGTCTACTATGGCTCAGTTTTGGCCATGAGGTAAGAACTTTTTTTTAGCCACGATTCTTGAAGAAAGTCTACCATGGCTCACAGTGGGTTTTGAACTACATATGTGAAGGGGGTGTCCTTGTTATAATTAAAAATAAGTTTCTTGAATTTTATTCAATTCAACAAGCATTTATTAATAGCCTATTATTTGTCAGAAAAAAATGCTCAGAGTTGGAGATATAATGACAAAAAAATAGGTCCTTTCCTAAGGAATTTTCATTTTACTCGGGTTAGTCAGTCAACAATCATTTTTTAAGTGCCTGCTATGTGCCAAGCACTGTGCTACATGCTAGTGATCCAGAGAAAGGTAAAAGACAGTCCTTATTCTCAAGGAGCTCATAGTTTTATGGCAGTGACAACACAAAAAAATTATGTATGAACAAGATATATCCAGAGTAAATTAGAGATAATCAACAGAGGGAAAGGACTGGCATTGAGAAAAGCTTCTTGTAGAAAGTGGGATTTTAGCTGGGGCTTGAAGGAAGCCAAGAAATCAAGGAGGAAGAGGTGAAAGAGAGAATTCCAGGTGTGGGACATAGCCAGTAAAAATGATGATGGGTTTCGAGGAACAGGAAGTCCAGTGTCACTGGATCTAATGAGCTGAAATAATAGTAGTTAACATTTATATAGCACTTACTATGTGCCAGCCATGCTTTGTAATTATCCTATTTGGTCCTCACAATTATCTCAGGAGATAGGTACAATTATTATCTCCATTTTACTGAGGATTACCAGGGAAACTGAGGCAAAGATTTTTTTTTTAATTAAATTTAGAAAAAAAAAATTTTGCCTAGGATCACAAAGC
Source organism: Phascolarctos cinereus (assembly GCF_003287225.1). Classification (NCBI taxonomy): domain Eukaryota; kingdom Metazoa; phylum Chordata; class Mammalia; order Diprotodontia; family Phascolarctidae; genus Phascolarctos; species Phascolarctos cinereus. The sequence continues at coordinate 186,575,921 of NW_027555958.1, forward strand.
TAGTAAGCATCTGAGGCTGGATTTCAAATCAGGTCTTCCTGCCTCCAGGCCCAGCAGGGAGAGTAGGGTGTAAGAAGACTGGAAAGGTAAGAAGGGGCCAAGTGGTAGGGGCTTTGAATGCCAAAGAGAGAGTTTTCTATTTCTTCCTGATAAAGAGCCATTGAAGGTGATTGAATGTGGGAGGAGTGGGGCCTGGGAGAGGGTGACATGGACAAAGCAGTACTTCTGGAAGATCAGTCTGACAGCTGATTAAAGAATAGATGGGGGAGGGGAAGAGACTTGAGGCAGGGAGACAAACCGAGGGGCTATTGGAATAACCCAGGTGTAAGGTGATGGGAGCATGGGTACTAGAGTTTGGGAGGGGAAACACACTATGTATACAAATATGATAGCTGCTTTAGGTGGTGGGTGTTAGAGAGAATAGTTTGTTTACCCACCCTGGCCTCTTCCTTTCCTTCTTACCACTAAGAAGAGCACCAGGCTGTCAAGTAATTAGTCAAAGCTGATGATGCTCTAACTACCTGGGAATAGCCTGTTCCCTTCTTTTTTTCTCTACTTGTGGGCACCCACTGACCTGGTTCCTCGGTTTAATAGAGGTCTAACTGCATGAACTAGAATAATCTCAAAATGTACCCAAAATTAAAAAAAAATTCCATTTACTTCTACTTGCCCACCCTGTGTACCCAATTTGCTCCCCTTAATCATGACACCCCCCCCCAACTCAAGGGACTAACAGTTTGCTATTAATTTCCACGTGATTTATTAAAAGCATTCAGTGGCATAGTATTCTCTCCCCCCAAAATAAAACAAAAGTCTTTCAAATACAAGCTACAGAATCCCTATTGCTTGGGTCTCTCCTTCACCTCCTCTCAGATGTTCTATAGCAGGGAACAAAAAGGGAAACAGTTGACAGATTCTGAAACTCAGGGCATATCTTCAGCAAGGACAATGAGAAGACAGAGTGGAGCTGTGTTTGATCTCACCTGTATTCCCAGCCTCTGCCAGGCTCGTTGTGTTTTCATCCACACCTCAATGCTTGAGCTCACCTACTCCAGTACTCTGTGCCCCTCCACCCACCACAATCATCTGAGTGCCCTAAGGTGATAGCCACTCAGCTACCTCCCCACCCCAGCCTCAGCTCCCAGCACTTCTCCTTGTTATAAATCACTTTTGTTCATAGCTACTGAGGTTTAATTTAATTATGAAAGGATACAGGGAATAGAGGTCTGCACTACATTGTTCTCTACTCTCATCCCAGTACAATAGACCTTTGCTGGTGACCCAACTGTCTTGGGCTAGAAAATTGTTTCACTCTGTCCTATTGTGGGTTCTGGTGAGCCAGAATTTGTTTGAAGCATTATAGTTATTTGGAGGAGAATTTGGGAGAGCTCAAGCAAGTCTCTGCTTGTTCTCTGCCTCCCAACAATTCTTTCTTTTAAGGAGTTTGTTACTGAATTTTACATTAGGCAAATTCTGTTTTTTAAGGGGTTATTTTTTTCAGTATTTTTGTGCCTATTTGCATCATTTTCATTTTTCCCCTATTTCTTCTCTACCGCTCAGGTCTTTCTTAAAATTCTTCTAGGAATTCTTTTTTGGGCTTCAGTCCAATTAGCATTTTTCGTTGAGGCTTTGCTTATAGATGTCTTCTAAGTTTATGTCTCCCTCTTCTCTGCCTCCATAATACTTTTTATGGTTAAGGGTTTTTGTTTGTTTATTTGCTCATTTTCCAGACTATCTCTTGAATTTTAACTTTGTTTTAAAGTTGGGCTTTGCTTACCTGGGGTAGGAAAACAGTGTCCTAAGCTTCAGCCTTTTTCATGCTCCTATTTTCAGAGGTTGTTCAAGTGGTCTACAAGTTTTCAATGTTTCCAATGCAGTGTGATCTGGGATAAGGCACAGTTACTGCTGTCCTTGCTTGTGTTTTGGTCTTTACCCAGGATGGGTCCCTGTTCCCCTTCAGTCACAAGCACTAGTCCTCCACTTAGCCCTGGAACTGTGATTCAAGCCCCTGTTTCCTGCAGCCATAAGCACTAGTGTTCTTCTTTGCCCTGGGACTTCAATCAGGGTCCCTGCTTCCTTGTGAACAACCACAAGTGTTCTTCTCCATCCTGGAACTGTGACCCAGGACTGTGTATGGCTAGTAGAGTTGCCAATCAGCGCCAGCTGTGCCCAGTAACAGCAAAGGGTCCCCTCTAATCTCTTTCTGACCCTTTGTTGAACATCTTTATTGTCTTCTCTTGTGTTGAGAGCTCCTGAATTTGCTGCTGCTGCTGTTGCAACTGTTTCTGCCATGATATGTATGAGCTCTAGAGAGGCCTCCACTTCAGTGTCATGGATTTCTCCTGCAGACCTCCTAGGTTTTCTTCAGCCTGAAAAATATCTCACCTTGACCTTTTGTTGGCTCTGCTACTCCAAAATTTTACTTGAGGTATTATTTTAAAGTTGTTTAGAGGGGAGTGTTGAGAGAACTCAACTGCATTACTGCCTCTCTTCTGCCATCTTCTATAAATTGAACCCACATCTTTTTTTTTAAGTTGTCAACAGTTTATTGACATATTGATGTCTTGCTCACTTTTTCTTACAAAACAATCATTACTTTGTTACAATAATTCCTGGGAACAACATTTATCAATGAACCCACATTTTTTTAAAAGCAGAGTCAGATACTCTTTCTATTGTATTACTCTTCTATATTAGTAAGTAGTAGGCACTAAATCCATGTTGTTTGATTAATGTATTGGTTAGTTTTTTCAAAAGTATCCTCCCCCTTCCTTGTTTATTCTTTGTTCCAGAGGATTGCTCTCTGGGCAGGAGAGGGAGAGAGATATATTTGGAAATGAATATAACATAAAAAGAGGTATCAATAAATTAATTTTAAGAAAGAAAAAAAAAAGGTCAGACCAAAAACAATTGTCTTTTTTCAAATGGAGTTCTACTTATTTTCAAATTCTCTACTTATTCTCTTAGTTGATGAGTAGTAATGATTTGGAACCTTCATTTCTTTGTCCCACATAAGTCTTATAGCTATCATCCAACACATCACTTAATCACTATTTCTCTAAATATCCCCACCCTCAGCAATCTGTCTTTGATGCAAGTTCATCAGTACTCTTTCTTATTGCTTCACTTTCTTCAATCTATTTCCCCTTCATCATGAACTCACTCTATCTTATCACTGTCTGTTACAGCATTTAGACCAGCAGTCCTCCCATTTCTGTGTGATCCCTCAAATCAAATCAAATTAGTTTGTTAGAGGCTTTTTTGCTAAATAAAGGCATATCACATATTGACAAGTCAAAGTGTAATAAATTTACAGACTGTTTGTTTAGCCTCTCGCTGCTGAATCACCAAATAAAATTTTCATTCTAGAATAGGAAAGCTAATCATTTCTTGTTTGGGCATACAGATCTAATCACAGGACTAAGATCATCTATCTGAGGAACCTATAAAGGCTTCCCACCCACCCAACCCACTCCTATGTGCCAGGGAGATGCATGCTGCTACATGATTACCAGATGAGAAGCCTTTAAAGAGATGAAACTATCCATAGCTCTCTGTTTAATCTTTCAACTACAAAGGTTTTACAGTAAGATGTTTTATTTATGGGAATAGAAATAAAGCTTTTCCAGGAAGGAGGTATTGTTCACATAAATATGGTACAGGAATTATTTTGCTTATTCAAGCATAAATATTGTGTTTGAAGAACCAAAAAGTTGCATAGTTTACAGAAGGCATAGTAGTAACAGTATTGTTATTAATATTATTAATCATTATAATTATTAAATATAATTTTAATATATAACTATATAAAATATATCTATAGAAATTGTATCATCTTTAATATTAATTATTTGATATGATTAGTATCAATAATGCATACATTAGGAAACATAAAATGGACTATAACATATTTGGAGAGTATTCTACCAAAAACCCTAACAATACTAATGAAATACAACATTGTAGCAATTAGGAGGCACAATGTATAGAGCCCTAGACCTGCAATAAGGAAAACTTTAGTTCAACTCCCCCCAATCTCAACCCCCCCACACACACACACCTGACACTTACTAGTTATGTGACCCTGGGCAAATCACTTAAGCTCCTACGAGGACCTACCTCCCAGCATTGCTGTAAGAATAAAATGAGATCATATTATCAAAGAGCTTTGCAAACCTGAAAGTGGTATATAAATGTAAGCTTTGGTACAGAGCCCATTTCATAAAAGTGCAAAAAAGGAGGAATATTCATTCTCATTGAAAAGGAAGAAGCATGTAGATAGATATTCTTGGAGGCACATGATAAATTTTCAAAGCCTATGAAAATACTTCTGGTACAAGCAACATCCCATTACTGAGTAATAACAATGTTAACAGGTAGAGGCCACTGGATCTGTCAAATATAAACAAAAATCATTTGCCTCCAGATAACAGCCTTTGAAATGGCTAAGATCCAAGAACGGAATAAAGGGGCCCTTCATGGGTGACATCCACATGAACTCAACCAAAAATATGTGGACAGAGAAGCATCAAATTAATGGCTGAATCATATGGATTTGTTTATGGAATTAGATGAGTTTATGATGGCAAATCAAGACTAGAAATTACAGAAGCTTTATCCTTTATGAGTGTTTACATAGAAATCAATGTAGATTACAAGAAACAGTAAAGACTGTCCAACACATTTCTGCAGGTTGTAAAAATTTAGTAGCTACCAAAAACCTAGCAAGACAAGAAATACATCCTAATAGGCAAGGTTTTCTAACTAAAATCATTCAAGTAATAAAGTTTACACATATAGGTGTACATATGTTTGTGTCTATATATGTATATACATACATAAAACTCAATTATTATAATACTTAGCAGGTAATCTCTTTAACTACTTTTAGTTCCTGCTAGTAAATATTTCTCTAAGCAATACGAGCTTATAGAGCTGCTTTCCTCATGCCTTGGGTTAGGCTTGCTGAATTGAGAGGTTATTCTTAGAGATTTTTAAATAACATTATGTTGATAGTTAGAATAGGATAGTGGAGAGTGAATGTATGGGTTAAATCTTGCCTCAAAGTCTTACTGTATGTGTGAGCTTGGGGAAGTCAGTTAGCTTCTCTGTACCTCAGTTTCCTTATCTGTAAAATAAGGGGGTTGGAGTCATAGGTGACTAAGTCCTTTCCAACTCTAAATCTATGATAGTATGAACAGAAACCCTTTTAATAATGATGACAACAAAATCCAGCAAGTCTAAGGATTTTTAAGTTCTTTCTCAGCGGGAAGAGGGGAAGAATTATTTGTGTGTTGCTGAACAGGAGTGGTAAGAGAAATAAAAGAACAGCTAATTAAAGTTTTTAAAATGTACTTTATATTATTCTATATTATATAATATGCAACATAACACATATATGTTCACATACACATCTTCCATAATGGTTCTGCCTGTCCATACAGAGAGATGGACAACACCATTATTTAATGGATAAAAGTTGGAGGGAATATTATATTTTATTTACTAATAAATATCCCTTTTTGGTTCTAAAAGATAAATGACCTTTAGATTTACCAAAAAAAAAAAAAGGAACAGTCCCTTTTTTATTGAATAGAGAACCACAATCTCTCAAGTGATTATTTCAAAGGAGAGGGTTAAAAAAATAAAGCTTAGAATTTAAAATATGAAAGAAGATTCAAGTAGCTCTCCTATTGAGTTGAACTGAAAATGCAATGACAGAGAAAAAAGATTTGGAAATACTTGCTCATTTGTTTAAATGTCTTCTCTGTAATTTAAGGGAACAATAAAAAATAAGTTTCAACCAAAACATGTGGTTTTTGCTGCTGTTTTTAAGGGAATGATTATAATAGTAGAATCAGGTGGGTCTGGAATACAAAGGGGAGGGAAGCAATGAAAGAAGACATAATAACCTGAAGGTTAGGGGGGGAAAAAGTAGATAAATTATGAAGAAGAATTCTTTATCTGTTGCCTATGAGTAAACCTTCAGACCTTGAAAACGGGCTCTATCCTCTTTCTAGGGATGCAAATTAAAAAGTGTTGTGTTTTTTTTAAAAGACAAACAACTTTCTACAAGGCTTATTTTAGTACTGCCCATGAAATGGATTAGTAGGCCACTACGGGAAGCTAAAAAGGCAGCCAACGTTGCCCCACTGCCCCCCCCCATTTCCTAATGAATAAATCACAAATACTTTAGCCTGATATTCAAGGCTCTCCATAATCTGGTGCTAGCCTACTCTCCTGCCTTATTTCATTTTACGGCCCTACAGTCTAGCAAGCCGTATTGCACTACTCCCTGTTCCCTTCACTCATATCCCATCATCTTCTGTCTGAATCATTTTGAAGTACCCAGGCCACTTCCACCTACTGACATCCTCCTCCAATGCCTTTGAGGACTCCCTCAGATATCACTTTCCTTGATCCATCCAGCTAGAAATGATCCCTCCTTCTGCAAATTTCTCAAGCCATCCACCTTTGGATTCTCCTGTGTATCAGCAAATGTGTATTATAGTTATTTGAGTATATTTTATATCCCCTTACTCGATAATGAGCTTCATGAGGGTAAGGACTATTTGTTTATCATCTTTATATCTTGACCACTAGAAAGGCAGCATAGTATAGCAGACAGAAAACTGGTCTTAAATTTAGGAAGACCTGGGTTCAAATCTTACCTTGATTAGATAATGATGTGACCCTGGAAAAGTTATTTAACCTCAGTTCTCTAAGCAACATATCACAGTGCCCACCTGCCTTTGTATAGGGATTCTCCATTCCTCTGTGAGTGAAATCACTGAGATTGCTCCCTACCTTTATCTTCACCACCAATGATAGTATGGGGCACATAGTAAATTCTTAATATATATGTATGTTGATTGAATACTTGAAATGACAAGTTTAAAAAAAAAATAGGAAATTTTTAATTCCAAAAATAATCCATTCAGAGAATTCTCATGCTATAGCTATGCTGTAGTGAATGTCTATTAATTTTGACTAAAAATGGTAATACACATCTCTCCATGTATAATTTAGTACTTAATCTAGGATTCTAAAAATTACCCAAAAATACCATTTTACCATAAGAATCATTTTGATACTTTGCAGATCTTTTAAAAAATATAATAAAAGTCTCCTCCCAGTGGGTATCTACAGAAGTCAACTGCTTTGGGCATAGCTCCAGTGCATCAATTTCAGAAAATAACATAAATGAGTGATCTTATGTATACACAACTTCATACAGGTAGAAGAGAATTTGTCTATGTATCATCCTGAAAAATGTGCTAACAAAGACAACACATTCAAGCATATCTACTTGACAAACTAGCATCTCTAAAAAAAAAAACTATCCAAGTGATAATCTCCATATTCAATAAATTCCAGTGGTTTTTCCATTACCTCTGAGATCAAAGATCTTTGTTTAGATGTTAAAGCACTTGATAAGGTTACCACTTCTTACCTTTCTAGTTTTCTTATACTCTCTTCCCTACTCTTCCCTATGATGCTGGGTGTTTCTTACAGTTCCTTACAATTGGAGACCATTGATCTCCCCAAAAGAAGTATGGTTAGGATATTGGGCAATGAATGGACTGTGACTCCAGAATGGTCTCCATGGGACCATAAACAGTCAATTAGGAAGCTAAAACTAAATTCAATGAGCAGATTGATGGTCATACAATCAAAGATTTTGAAATGATGACTTTAAAAGTCATCTAGATCAGTGGTGTCAAACTCAAATAGAAACAAGGACCACTGAACTATACATAAGGATCCATATATTAACATTATCTGTACTTATTGTATATTTATTTTGTTAAATATACCCAATTACACCTTAATTTTGTTTCACATGTACTTGGGAAGGTTGTGAACTGCAATCAGGCCGTGTGTTTGATACCTCTGTTGGAGACCAACACCAAAAATGACTCAGAAAGGAAGAATAACTTGCCTGGTGTCACACAGGGTGTAAGTGGAAGGATCAGGATTTGAGACTTGGTTTCAGACTTCAAATCCAATACTCTTTCCACTGCAGCACCATTTATTTGGACATTACTGGAAATGCCAACCACAAGATAAAGTGTAACTTATGACAGATTGGAAAATTAGTTTACAAGAAATTAAAGAGCTGTTTGCAGTAATACCATTATTACTCCTCTCTTGCTATAGCAATAGCTGCTATTCAGGAGCTCTTTTTTCAGGATAAGCAAGAGAAATGTTTACTTTTAAATCTTATACATCTATAAGTTTTCTGTGCATAAGAGGTTTTATTAAATTACCTTAAATTTAAAATTAACTTTCTTTTTATTAATTTGTTGTCCTCTTATAAGGGACTGAAAGGATTACACACACACACACACACACACACACACACATACACTTTTTTTTCCAAGGAAAATTTTACCATTAGACTAAGATGAGAGGCATTAAACATTTCAAAAAGAGGACCTCCAGATAGTCCAGCTATACATATAAATTTAACAACACTCTTACAAGTATAGCCAGAAATCTTATATGCTAGTTACAAAGGCTGACTTTAAAAAGAAACTAATAATGTAGAGTTACTCATTTTCAGTCCCTTAAAGTAACGCCAGTTGTCAACAGTTTCCCATGCTGAAATTTGGAATTTTCTTGCTTTGCAGCATGAAGTCAGATGTTTAACCCATATGACATTGTGCCTGAAGATACTTCCTGTCATATCTGAGAAACATCAGAGGATAGTAGCTAGATTTTTTTTTAATAAGTGTAGTTTTATGGGGGGGGGGGTTAACTAGATGAAAAATGCCATGACTTTCAAAGAGATAAATCAGTGTAATGAAAAGAATATTTGACTTGTAGTTAGAAAAGACATGAGTTCAAATCCTGTTTCCAGCACATCTTAGTTGTATACTGCCTCTCTGAATCTGGCCTTTCTTCATCTATAAGTGCAGATGATAATATCTATTACCTACTACGTCATGTGCATCTGCAAAGGACAAAGAAGATAAAATGTTATGCTCAACAAATTTCATAATACAATGTAAAATCATATTAAAAACAGTTCTATGTATATGCTTTATATATATATTTTTGCCATTGTTGTACCTAACTTGTCAGCATTTTTTTTTGCTTCTTTTGATATGAATATGTGATTAATATAATCATGTTGTCTTTCTAGTTTGTACCAATCTTGTAACCCTGATAAAAATTCAAGTTGGTTGCAGTGAATAATTTTTGGATCTACTGCTATAGTCTTTTGGTTAATATTTTACTTATAATTTAAAAATTGCTATTTGTTAGTGAAATTAATTTATCCCTGGTTTCAATATATTTGTATCATAAAAGGAATTTGGCAGAGCATTTTCTTTCTATATTTTTGAGACTATTTTTGTGTTGCATGGGCATGAATCACTTTTTTAAATTTTTATGTTTTGTTTATATATAATGATCAGTTTTAAAATTTATTTCCTCCCTCTATCCAGTGAGTGATCCCTTATAACAAAGAATAAAGAGAGGTCAAAAATCAGTGCAATAAAACTAACCAAGATACGTAACTGTCTATATATATATATATAGTATATGTTTTCCACACACATAACCCTCCACCTTTGAAATAAAGGAAGAGAGGTTCATTGATTGTTCTTTGAACATTTGATAGCAGTCACCTGGAAAGCCACCTAAGCCAAGGCTGTTTCCCTTTGGAGGTTTCTTTATGGCTTGTTTGCTTTCATTGTTTGAGATTGAGTTAATATCTCTATTATGGATTTTGTTAATTATTATAAACAATTCCCTATTTTTAAACTTTATTTTTTAATATGACATTTGAAAATATATTCGTCTTGATGCTATTTGAATAAGGTCATTCTGCTGTTATTTTTCACTCCTTACTATGTTTTTACAGGGAGTATTCATAAAAGCAAACATGGAAAACATTTCTGAAGAAGTAAACTTATGGCATTAAAGTCAGTTAACACACACACACACACTCCAACAAACACATACACGTAGAATCTAGGCATAGATGATAGTCAGTCACATAGGACTTGATGGTGACAAGATGATAAGCATGTAAAAAAGACTTAACAGATTTCAAATTCAATTTATCCCCAGTTCCCAACAATGCTTCTTTCTATAAGCATATCTAATCTAATAGTATAGAATTTATGAAAATGAGTCAATGAATTCAAACAAGGCAAATGCAATCAAGCAGCTTACTGAACAATCTATGCAGAGAGAATAACTTTGAAAATAGATATATTTTTGAAGTTGTACAAACAGTACGATTCAGTGGAAAACACACTGGATTTAAAACCAAGAGGGCCTAGATTGGAGCTTTGCTTTCACTGAATACCCGATCTTGAATTTTAAGCTCTCTGGGCCTCATTCTCATCTTTTAAACCAGAGTGCTGGATTAATGACTTCTGAGGTACCTTTTAGCTGTAAAGTTGAGATTTTATAAATATTAGGTCAGCAGAGGTACCTGGGAAATTTGCTAAATAAACTGATATCAAATACTCAGGTGATTTTTATAGTGTTCAATATTTTTCAAGGGCATGTGTAAAATTAACACCTCAGTTGACCAAACATATAGAAATACAATCTCCTTTAACATTTATTCAAAGTTCTATAAGAATTTGTAAAATAAAGTCTTTTGCCACAAAAAATCACTTCACGGTATTCACATATGAACTAGACCTTGGTAAAGATGAAAGGGAAAGTTAGTTAGCCCCATTCAAGACACTCTTAAGCCCAAATCTGCTCAACAGAAGCCTCCCTCAGACTGCTATCCTCACTGGCTCCCTGAGAGGATGGCAGTAGCCAGGGAATGCTGAAGAACTATCTTATTGCTGTTTTGACCTCATTATTCATGTCAAAGAATCCTTTTGGATCTTCTCATAAATCCTCTTAGTTGTACTGATGAAGGCTTTTTTTATGTATGTTGTCTTTACTGAGGTGTCCATGAAGATAAGTCCGTGGTTTAAACAAAAGCTTCCCCTTCTCTCTTTACTTCATCCGGATTCTGGATTACTTTTATTGCCAATCAGCATGAAGACTATAATCTAGTCGGAATGTTGATGGGCATCTTCCAGTCAGGTTGTCAAGGGACTGAAGCTATCTCACTATCAAGCAGGACCCCAGCAGCATCACAGTAAGAGCATCTTGAGACGGAGCAGAAAGACTTGCCAAGCTGTGTCAAAGACCTGGAGCTTGATCTGCTTGCCTTCAGTGGCAGTGAGGTGAGTCCCACACTCTACACTAATGGTCAGGTCACGTGTAGGCTGGAATCTAGTAAATTGCAGCAATAGACATGATTTACCAATCCTGTGTTGCCAATAATGAAGTACTTGAAGAGGCAGGCATGGGTCATAGTGGTATCTATGGTTGGCTGCAGCTCTGAGAAAAGCTGTTGGACCTAATTGCTATGGAAATTTCATGAGGAAACGAGCCCTGCCTTATAGTCCAACTGCAAAACAAGCAGGCAGATAGCTCTCTCCTCCTTTTAAATTATCAGTTTTGTTAACCTATAACTATGTATGGTACATTCTCACAATTCTATTTCTTCTCTGTTTGTTGTAATTATACTTTCTTCATTTTTAATATATTTCCTTCCTTTTTTTGATCAAGTTGATTCATAAATTTTCTTAATTTTTTCAAAGAACTAGCTTTAACTTTTACCACTTCTATAGTCTCCATTTTACCTATTTCTTGTCAAATATTTATGATTTCCTCTTCTATGCTTATTTTATTTTATTTTTTTGTTTTGAAATTTTTCACTTTTAGTTCACTAATCTTTTTTTTTCTATTTTGTAATTTTAAGAGATATTTTTACTCAGATTTAGTGCAAAACAGAAATATTGGCTTGCTATCTCATTATCATTGCTTTTTCATATATTTACCTTTTCTCTTATTTCCTCTCCAACAACTCATTATTTAGAATATTATAATGAAGTTTCTACTTAGGAATATATGTTTTGATTGTGTTCCCTGTATTACTATTTATTGGCTTTATGATCTGTAAAAGACATGTTTAATATTTCTGTTTTTTAATATTTATTTATAAGCTTTCTGTGACCTAGCACAGTCCATTTCTGTAAAGATGGCACATGATGTTGTTAAGTATATATATGTTCTTTAGTGTTTTCTTTTTTTTAATATAAATTTATTTATTTTTAGTTTTCAACATTTATTTCCACAAGTTTTTGAGTTCCAAATTTTCACCCCATCTCACCCTCCCCCCACCCCAAGATGGCATGCATTCTGAATATCCCTTCCCCTAGTCTGTCCTCTCTTCTATCTCTCTCCCCTTCTCTTATCCCCTTCCCCTTCTATTTTCCTGTAGGGCAGGATAGACTTCTGTATCCCATTTCCTATATTTCTTATTTCCCAGTAGCATGTGAAAACATTTTTTAAAACATGTTTTTCAAATTTTCTGTCTTCCTCCCTCCCCACCCACCCTCATTGAAAAGGAAAGCAACTCAATATAGGTTGTACATGTGCAGTTATGCAAAACACTTCCATAGTAGACATGTTGGGAAAAACTAACTCTATTTCCCTTAATCCTATCCTGCCATCCCATTTATTTTATTCTTTCTTTTGACCCTGTCCCTCCTCAGAAGTATTTACTTCTGATTACCCTCTTTCCCAATCTGCCCTCCTCTCTATCATCCCCCTGCTCTCTTGTCCCCTTCTTCCCCTATTTTCCTGTAGGGTAAGACAGATTTCCATACCCAATTGAATGTGTATGTTATTCCCTCCTTAAGCCAAATCCTATGAGAATAAGATTCACTCATTCCCTCTCACCTTCCCCCATTTGCCCTCGACTGTAAGAGACTTTTCTGGGGTTTTTTTGTGAGATAATTTACCCTATTCTACCTCTCCCTTTCTTCTTCTCCTAGTGTAATCCTCTCTCATCCCTTAATTTTATTCTCCAGATATGTCCCCTTAATCTTCAGCTCACCCTGTGCCCTCTATTTATCTATCTACATATACATACATATAATTTTTTCCCTCCAACTACCCTAATAATGACAAAGGTCTCATGAGTTATAAATATCATCTTTCCATGCAGGAATGTAAATAGTTCAATCTTAATAAGTCTTTATGATTTCTTTCCTGTTTACCTCTTCATGTTCCACTGGAGTCCTGTGTTTGAAAGTCAAATTTTCTATTCAGCTCTGGTCTTTTCATCAAGAATGCTTGAAAGTCCTCTATTTCACTGAATGACCATTTTTTCCCCTGAAGGATTATACTCAGCTTTGCTGGGTAGGTGATTCTTGGTTGTAATCCTATCTCCTTTGCCCTCTGGAATATTATATTCCATGCTCTGTGGTCCTTTAATGTAGAAGCTTCTAAATCTTGTGTTATCCTGATTGTGTTCCCACAGTACTCGAACTGTTTCCTTCTGGCAGCTTGTAATATTTTCTTCTTGACCTGGGAACTCTGGAATTTGGCTATAATATTCCTAGGAGTTTTCCTTTGGGGATCTCTTTCAGGAGGAGATGTGGATTCTTTCAATTTCTATTTTGCCCTCTGGTTCTAATATATCAGGGCAGTTTTCCTTGATAATTTCTTGAAAGATGATGTCTAGGCTCTTTTTTTGATCATGGCTTTCAGATAGTCCAATAATTTTTAAATTCTCTCTCCTGGATCTATTTTCCAGGTCTGTTGTTTTTCCAATGAGATATTTCACATTGTTTTCTAACTTTTCATTCTTTTGTATTTGTTCTACTGTATCATGATTTCTCATAAAGTCACTATCTTCCAATTGCTCTATTCTAATTTTTAAGGAAGTATTTTCTTCAGTAAGCTTTTGGACTTCCTTTTCCATTTGGCCAATTTTTCTTTTTAGGGCATTCTTCTCCTCATTGGCTTTTTGGACCTCTTCTGCCATTTGGGTTAGGCTATTTTTTAAGGTGTTATTTTCTTCAGTATTTTGGGGGTCCCCCTTAGGAAGATGTTGACTTGTTTTTCGTGATTTTCTTACATCACTCTCAGTTTTTCCTCTACTTCCCTTACTTGCTTCTCAAGATCCCTTTTGAGCTCTTCCAAGGCCTGGGACTGATTCATATTTTTCTTGGAGGCTTTGGATGTAGGAGCTTTGACTTTGTTGTCTTCTTCTGGTTGTATATTTTGATCTTCTTTTTCACCAAAGTAAGATAATATAGTCTGACTCTTTTTGCGCTGCTTGCTCATGATCCCAGCCAATTACTTGAGTTTTAAACTCTTTGTTAAGGTACGAATCTGCTTCCAATGTGGAGAATGTACTGTCCCAAGCTTTTTTGGGGGTTTGTACAGCTGTTTTCAGAGATACTTGTAGGGACCTGTAAATTTTCAGTTCTTGCAAGGTGGTATGATAAGGGGCAAGGTATTTACTCCTTTCCTGGCCTGTGACTACAAGTACTCCTTTCTGTCCTGTAACTGTGAGGAGGGGTTCCTCTCCACAGCTGCTACAAGCTCCACTAAGCCAGCACTCCTCCTCACCCCAGCACCGCCACCCAGAACTGTGGCCCAAATCCAAACATGGGCAAAGCAAGAGATTCCTGCCTCAGCACTGGCAAAGAGATCCCTGCAATCCTTTTCTGACCAGCCACTGGATTCCCTTTCAGTCGGGGCAGGAAGCTTGGGAAGCAGCTACCCCCCACCAGGGCCACGCTCTTGGGGAATGGAGCTCAGACCCTGCCTTCCTTTCTCAGCACTGACAGAAACAGACTTTTCCCACTGACCTTCTAAGTTGTCTTTGGCATTGGTGGATTGAGGAGTCTGGAAACCTCCACAGCTGCCCGAGATTCAGTCCTCTGAGGCCTGCTCCAGGTTCACTGCAGCCTGAGCGCCCATGCCGTGCTGCTCCCAGCCCAGCGTGATACACCTTTCTGATCAATCATCCAGGCTGTCTTGGGCTGGAAATTTGTTTCACTCTGTCTTTTTGTGCGTTCTGCCACTTCAGAATTTGTTTAGAGCCATTTTTTATGAGTATTTGGAGGGGTTTGGATGTGAGCTCAAGCAAGTCACTGCTTTCACTCTGCCATCTTGGCTCCGCCCCCTTAGTGTTTTCATTAATAGGATAACATATACCTTTCTACTCTATTTTCAACCATTTTTTCAGTTATATATTTTTATCCACTAGATTTATCTAGCCATGGGAGGGGAAGTTAACTATTATGTATGTTTGAATTCAATAACTTTTGTTTTATGAATGCATATTTAATGCATATGTGCTTAACTGTTTCATTATCTATGGTTCCTGTAAGCATGATGTAGTTTTGCTGTTTATCAATTTTAACAAAATGAATTTTTTTTTGCTTTGTCTGAAAATATGACTGCAATGCTTGTTTTTTTGCATCCCTTTGATATTTAGTAAATTTTGTTATAGCTTTTCATTTCCATTGTGTCTATTTTTCTTCAGTTTAAAAAAATACATTGTATGTTGTTTTGTTTTGCATTCTGCTATTCTTCCATTATACAGAAGATTCTGCCACCACTTTCAAAGTGAAGAACTCAAATTTGTCACTGAGAGAGAAGAGGGAATTGGCATGGGACTTTACAGGTAGACTGAATCATAATCCTGTGAATTGGATTGTATTCATGGCCATATGGATTAGGGCTTGAGAGAAGGGTTGAATGGAAGTTTGAAGAAAGTTTTTACTGCTGTTTAATGAGGGTTTGAATAAAACAACCTTGAGAGGCATTTCTGTCTTCTTGTTTTATGAATTCAACTTCAGTTATTCCATATCTGGTGGATACCTTTTTTTTTTTGTTTTTCCTGAGGTTTTAGATTTATTAAAGATTGTTGAAAACAACTTCACCATCTTGTAGGTCACAGTCTCCCAGAGATCACCAATGGTAGCTCAACAATCATATATGCCAAATATTTCAGTACTTTGGAAGGTAAATCATCAGAACCAACTGACTTGAACTCAACAGCCAGCTAGATCTCATTAATATTTTGTCTGGAATATCAACTCCCTCTTAGACAGTTTTGTTCTGCCCTTTGTAAGCCAAGTACTATACTCCTTGGCAAAGAAAACAGAGTTAAGCACTCTCTTTTCTATTGTCAGTTATCATTTTCCCCACATAGCCAGAGTCTAACCCTTTTTGTTATCAGTAGCTTTTCCAGCAGCCTGACTATTAGCATTCTATTAGCAATCCTGATACTATTCTAACAGGAATACATGTTTTGCATTCATCCTGTTATGTACCCTTGCTTTCACTTTTTTGTCTTTTAAAGATGAAGTTAGTTGGTGAGTCCCCTTTGCTTCCATAAGCAACTATCTCTTTTAGACAACTCCTCCTTTTCCTCATCAAAACTCTGTTTTTAGACTTTCATTCTTGAGAGCTTCCTATTCCTCTTGCATTGACTTCTCTCAGAAAATTTTGGTCTATGGCAGACCTGCACAACTTGTAAACTTCTTCAGGCCTCAGATAGGTTACACTAGAGAAAGACTGATGATGGCTGGTTGCCATGGGTCATATGACAGCCACCCGAAATCCTTTGGCAGGCCGTATGTTGTGCATGCCTGGTTTATGGGAATCTATCTTTCCTTTGAACCCTTTGTAAAGTCTCTAAAAAGAGGATTCATGTTGAATAATTTCCAGCTTTCTTTCCCATCAATAAGATGGGGTGGTCATTTCCAATTATACATCCCAGCAACCAGTTCCTCTTTGTTAGTGAAAAGCAGATTCAGAGTAAAATTTCCCTTGTTTGCTGCACTATCTTTTTGAAGGACAAAATTATCATTAAGGGAAGTATTACGTATTCTTCTTTTGATGAAAAGAGATCCAACAGATGTCTGTATAATCTAAATTTCCTGTAACTGCTATATTGTGCTTCTGTGATTTTTTTTAGTAGGTATTTTTATTATGTAATCTTAGGGCAGCACTGTTTCTCCATGTTGTTTTTCACCCAAATACTTTCCACCACTCCCTAGGTTTCATCACAGCAGCATATGTTCTCAATATACATACACACACACACACACACACACACACACACACATATATATATATATACATATATATGTACACATACATTCATACATATATATAATGCTACTCTGCCCCCATCCCTAATCCTTTTTACCCATCTTATTTTCTTTGAATAAGGTATCCAGAGCCACAGTACAATATGGGTCTCATCTGCCAAGTCTCAGTGATACCTACAAGGCCAAACTTGCTTCCTTGCATTAAGATCTTTAGATTGCTTGTTAATTTACATTTTATCCATTTGTGTATAAATATTCAAGGCTTTAGTTGGAGCAACATGTTCTCTGGAAAGTACTTAGACAAAACTGGTTTTCTCTCTATAACTTCCTGCTGTCCTGGTGAACTATGATGGGAAGAGGAGTCCAGGAGTAAAAAAAATTCTCTATTGGCATTTTTCAGGTAAAGACTGTGATTCGTGTATAAGTCCATGTTTCCTAAGAAAAGAATTGTGGATGAGCAAAAACACTTTCTCTAAAAAGAAAGGCTGTTGCACTGCTATTCCAAATGGATTCCCTCCAAAAAAACACTGTTAAAGACAGTTTGTCCATCCAAACCACCAAGTAATTTTGTACTAGATAATCACTGAATCCAGTGAGAGTTTGTGGCAAATAAATTACCCCCTGAGCATCTGCTGAACTGCATGGTCACTCATAAAGACCCATGACCACCTTAACTGCTTAACATGATAGTGGCAGGAATCTTTCCTTCGGAAATTGGTTATTAGGGTTTAGGACTATTAAGTTATTGCTAAATATTTTCCTTCCCCATGAATCATATTTATTCTGCAAAACTTTTGCTAGTGGGGATGCAATCATTAGGGGTTTCCTCAACTATAGTTTTTATGATTACATGTAAACACATACTAGTACAGAGCTTGGCAGTACTCTCTCCAATATTAATATATATGTGTATATGTATATATATATATATTATATATATATATATATATATATATACACACACACACACACACACACACATATACACATATATATATGTATATATATGCACCAGATTTCAATTGCAAGTTAATTTTTCTGGTGTTACCCTATGTACTATAAAATAATAAATCCATTGATATTCATGAGAAAGTTATCATTTTTAATGTTTATGTGGAAAGGAATAAACAATGGCCATGGTTCTCTCTGCTTTACGGATGGATGAAGCTCTGACCTATGTTCTTTATGTATCTTAAGATAGTAGGGGAAGTCTGCATAGTTTGAGAGTAAAGTAGTGTGAGTTGGCTGCTTTGTGCAGTGGTATGATAAATAAAATGCCGAATCTGAAGTCACAAAGATCTGGGTTTGAATCTCACCTTAGCCACTTTGGGTTTTTTTTGTATGATGCTGGTCAAGGTACTTTATTTTTGTGTCTATTTCCCTACCTGCAACTGGGAATAATGGTAGAACCTATTTTACAGGGCTGTTGTAGAGATGTCTGTATTGTACTCTGTAAACCTTAAAGTGACTAAAAAATGTGAGTTATTATTCCATTGTGCTACCCCATTCATAGACAAGATTTTGGTAGTAAGGAAAAATTGTAGCACTGGAAGTCCTTCCTCTAATCAAACCTGGGTTTTAATTTTTAATTTTTGCATACTAATTTTCAAACACACACAAAAAAGTTATGCGATCACAAGAGAGCTAAAAATTGGAACAGATTCTTTAAGGCCTGTCAGTCTTATTTTGCCCACCTTTATCTGGAGACATGTTGCATAGTTTTTTAGACTACTGATATATTTGAATTTATTGAGTGTATTCAGTTTATAATATTTTTTAAAGAGGTAATGTGGTGTAACAGAGAGTTAGAATTTGAATCAATATGATCTCGGTTCAAATCCCTGCCTCTGACACTTGACAGTATTCCTGGACTTAATCTCTTTAAGCCTCAAGCTATCCTTGAGGATTACATTATACATGGGTTGCAATCTACATCAGAAGACAGAGTTTCCCACACCAAAGCAATCACAGATCCTTTCGTATTCCTGTAGTAATTTTTTAAAAACAGGAAAACAGGAGAGAAGTAGGTAACAGGAAGGTGTTCTTTGCTGAACTATTCATGTTCATGTGTATTTGTGCCTGACAGATGAACAGAGAAAGACACTGATTGAGAGAGAGAAATAAAGACAGAGACAGAGACAGAGACAAAGAAAGAGGAGACACCGTTGTAGCACCTTATTGAGGCAGTACAGGAGAATAGGCCAGATATTAAAGAAATCTTAAAGAGACAAAACTACATTGGCCAAAAAGAAATGACCCTGGGTATAGCAGTCTAAAGTCAGAAGGCCCAAACCAATCTCTATTTCATTTTTATTATAACTTAACCAACAACCAATTCATGCTTCACAATTTTGAGAATTTACAATTATGGATTTTACTAGAAACAACATGAGGAAAAAACCTGACAACTTGAAAAAGCTTTATTGAATATAGTCCCACATCCCCTATTTACAGAGAAGTCATTTAAAGATGTAAACAAGCAAGGTTATATAAACTTAATAGTATTTATACTCATAGAATGTGGAAAATTTTATAAAGCCCATATTAAACTATTCACTATTTGAAATATCCTTTTTTTTTTTTTGTATTTGCTAATAGTGAGGATTCTGAGCTTTAGCTTCTTCTTGACCAATATTCAGGACAGATGGTTTCATATGAAGTCCATGTGAAGAAGAAACAAATTTGAGTAAATATCAAAGTCCATTGAGATACTTTTGCATCTAGTTCTTTCCTCTGGCCTCTATAAAAGACAATAACAAATCATACAGATTAAGACCAACTGAGAATAATTATAATTAATTACATATACATATTTCTTAGTCCCACAATTGTCTTTTTATGCCTGATTTGATTTGTTGAGCAGAAAAGCTATTTTTATTGTGTTGTTAGTATAAACAGTATATAAACCTACAAATGTTTCATACATTTTGTTCAAATATACTTAAGTTTACATAAGGTTTAAATAATTTTCTCATACTTATGAAAAAAGAAATGCATTTATATGAATATAAAAATTGATCTCAATGCTATATCGAAATACATTGATAAAGCATAAAGTAGCTCATTACTGCCTTTACCATTCACTGTTTGGATCCATAATACTTAACACCACAACCCAAGGAGCTAGGTAAATAATTGTGCCCTTCCTGGTTACTTTCAAAGGCCTATTTTAAGACAAGAATGTCTTATTTGGAACTGGTGGTTCCTCGAACACCTGGCTGATACCACCATTGCCCATGCAGCATTTTTTGTAGTTACTTAAGAAGGCTTCTCCTCAGGGACTACAGCCATGTGTCTGAGAGATTCTGTGTGAACTACTAGCCAGAACTAATGCATATCTGTAACCCTGTTTCAAAATGGAACTACTAGACCCAGTGACATTATGCATGGAGTAAAAGAGGAGAGGGGTTATATTATCCTCTTCCTTTCATGCATTATTTCCTCATGTTTCAAGCAGTTCCTCCTGTAGGCTTAGGCAAGCTTACTTTTTGAACCCCAAAGTTGGAGAAACAGGTTCCATGTTATCATCAAGAATTAATTCTCATTTGCTTTTGAAAATCTGTGTTGTGTAGAACGTAGTGCAAATTGTTTTCACAAGAAATCATGTAATTACATTGTATATATAACCTACTGCATTTTAATAACTGACAGAGATAAAGAAACCTATTAAATCTGGCCAAACAGATTATAGCATGAAACCTCACTAATTTACAATGAATGTCATTTACTTATGGAAAAAACCTCTCTTACAAAAATTTCATCATAATAACAAATGTTTGCTTTTTCAAAAAATGAAAACATACCGACCTATTTGATCAATAATTTATCATTTTTCGAAGGGCATCATAACATTTCCATTTGTCTGGGATATAGAATGTCTCAAAGATATGAGGAAATGGTGTATCATATCCACACACTCTTGAAATTGGTGCCTCAAGATTCAAGAAACACTCTTCCTATAAATAAAGATTGAAGTTAATTTCAATAATTTTTTTTAAACTTAAAGATCTTAAATCAATTTTAAAAATAGTGACTTTTGGCAAACCACTAAATAAGAAAATCACTATAGCTAGCTTAGCCTTCTTTTAAAATGTCCTTGGTTAATTTAAAACAAAATTAAACAGCACTCTACAGTTAACTTTTTCAATTTTGTCTCTGGATAATATACATCCAGATCCAATTTTAGTATTTCTACCATAAACCAACACTATGCCAGAAATAATATTCAACATCTTATACTAAATAGTACTTTCCATTTTCAAAGTGATTTCCAAGCATTACTCAATTCTCCTTATATCTGACCAAAAGTCCACTTTTCAACAATATCGAAGCAAGATTTTTTTTCTTAAAGTACTCTCAAAAAAGTAGTAGGGGAAATCAAATCATCTGCAAATGGTTACCAATTGTTCAAAATATAAAACCAGTACAGTGCTCCCAACTCCAGTAGGACTACAGAGAGGAATGTTTTCAGAAATAAACTTTATACAAATCAGAGACCTAGGCTTAGAGTAAAAAATGTAAAATCTTAAGAACTTTACCTTAAACATACAGATGACTCTGTAAGTTAAAATATAAGCAAAACAGTAATGCCAATTTGGTGTAAGCTTTTAATAAAGAAAACCTTTTTATTTTTTTTTTTACTTACACAACATTTTTTGACAGTAATCTTCAGCAGCCATGGCTTATTTTCTCAATTTCTACCCTCTCTGCATATTCCTTTAAAATTCATAGGTCTACTAGGTATGGAATGGACATGAATACAGAATCCAAACCACATAAGTAGTAAAGAATAATCATTATGACTTACTAAAACCTGATAAAAATGTATTTTTTTAATTTCTTCCTGGTTTTTGTTAATACTACAGAGAAATGATTATGATTTTTGTAGGCATATTTTGTATCTTGTTACATTACTGAAGGTATTAATCATTTCAACTAATTTCTTTGCTGATTCTCTGGTTTCTCTAGGTTCATCATCATGTTATTCATAAACAATTATCATTTTATGTTCTTTTTGCTGATGTTTAAATCCTTTTTTTTCTTTTGTTTTATTGCTATTGCTGGCATTTCTAGAAATGTGTTAAATAATAGTAGGGAGAGGAGGTATTTTTGCTTTATTTCTGTTAATATTCTTGGTTTTAGGTATGTGCATTTGACTATATTAAAGAATGGCTTTTCCCTGCCTTTGCTTTTAAGGTTTCTTTGTTTTTGTTTTTTAACATGAATACATACTATATGTAGTCCTAGATTTTTTTCTTCATCTATTAGAATAATCATTAGGTTTTATAAACATTATTTTTATTTAGATAATTATACAAATTGCTTTCCTGATGTTGAGCTATCATTGCTTCAATGAGATGAATTCAATTTGGACATAATAAATCATTTATTGATATATTATAGTAGTCTGAAGAGGCAAATGTCTGAAGTAAAATAACAAGTGTTGTTTGGGGAAGGGGAACACAGAGAGAATTAGTTCAGGCCTGAGAGACAGAAAGAAGAAACAAGGAATACCAGGACCTGGCCTGGGAAATTAAGAGGTTCATTAGGAAATGGAGAAAACCTGATCAAAAGCTAGAGTCAGTAAAATTAAGAGTGATTCTAGCTTAGGGGTGGGGAGCCTATGGCCTTGAGGCCACATGTGGCTTTCTAGGTCCTTGGGTGTGAGGCCAAGTTTTACAGAATCCTTTTATAAAGGGGATTTGTTCTGTGAAATTTGGAATCAAAGGGCTGCACTTGAGGACCTATAGGGCCACATGTGGTCTCGAGGACGCAAGCTCCGCACCCGTGCTCTACAATGAGGATAGATGGGGGGAAAAAAGGCAAGATCTGGAGAGATGAAAGGGCAGACAAAATGTCACTTAGTAGTGGTGAAGGTGGAGGTTTTAGGTAGGAGGGGGCAGAAGGAGGACATATAAGAGCCTAAAGTAAAAGAAATTCCACAACAGGACCACTTTATGTATTTGATATATCAACAGCCATCAGGTAGGAAATGGATCTGATAGAGGGCACAAAACAGGCATCAATCACATCGCTATTTGAGAGATACTGAGAAAATAAATGCTTTCAAATTAGAATCCCAAATGAAATATGGTCATCCCACTTGTTTTTTCAAACACCATTTTTTTCTTAAAAATAAAAAGTTATCCTAGGCATAGATTCTTTTCAGCACAGATGGAGATAATTTTGCATCTCTGACCTCTAAATGAGAGAAAATAAGACACAGTCCATTATTTAGCTGTGAGCTACCTTGCTATGGGATTTCTGAGGAGAAAAGTTTAAAGTAGGTTTGGAAAAAAAACAAATATTTTCTATATTCATAATTGCTTTCAGCTGATGTACTTCTTTTCCCATGTCTCTACAGTTAAAAAAAAAAGATAGCACATCCAGCTTGGAATTCTTATATCATAACTGCAATGTGGTATAATGAGAAACACACTGTGAGCAAAAATGGGTATATACTGTTTACTGGAGCACTTAAAGAAATCATAAGTCTGAGTTTCCTTATCTGCATAAAGATGAAAATGATCATCTCAAAGTTAAGCAGCAAAGTAATAATAGATACGTATATTTTAAGTTTCTTTGAAAATGTGAAATGCTAAGTAAATAAGCATTGTTGTTATTGTTCAGTCATTTCAGTAGTGTCTAACTCGTTGTGACCCCGTTTGGGATTTTCTTGGTAAAGATACTGGGGGGATTTGCCATTTCCTTCTCCAGCTCATTTTATAGATGAGGAAACTAAGGCAAGCAGGGTTAAGTGACTCACCCAAGGTCACTCGTCTAGGAAGTGTCTGAGGCCAAACTTGAACTTAGGAAGATGAGTCTTCCTGACTCTAGGCCCAGTCCTTTACCCACTGTACCACCTACCTGGTCCATATTATATTACTGTTAACACTACGTGAAATATTAGAACATTAATATGATTCTGAAAACAATTCAGCTATAGAGGAGAATCACAAATATATATTAGGTCACACAGTTCACAGAGACACTTCTCTTGAAGGAGAAAACTATCTGGATGAAATGACCTGAAGAGATCTATGAAAATGGGATGCATGCTCTGTTATTATATCAATAGCATCATTATCTCTATTAATATCAATAAGTTACATCAATATAAAAATTTACAGTTTAAATTGGCGTTTCCTCATAATACTTTTGTGAAGTATTCTTATTTTCAAAATGAGGGCACAATTGAGAGAAAAGTGAACCCCTGAGGTTCACAGGGATAAAGTAGGGTATCCAAGTGGTGAAAGCTGGACATGATTAAGCATATAACCAAAATCTTCTGACTTTGCAGCTCAAGGTTAAACTATAACAAATATTTAACTTTCATTAATTTTTTAGTGTGGAATAAGAATACAAAGAAGATATTTTGCCTCCACATGTAGTTAAATAGGTAAATACCTTAATCAGAAGCACACAAATTAAACCCTATACAGATCTATTTATAAGGCACTAATAATCTTTGGTACATTTGTTAGTTTTCACACTGAAGTACTTTAGTTCACATCAGACACATTTTAGTTCCTATTATGTAAATTCAAAACTTTCACTGCTGTGGAATCAATTTCTAAACATGAGGCTATACATAAGTGTGACATATTATTGCAAATTTGTCAAGAGAGTTTGCCAGTGGTCAGAATAGCCAGCAGATGAGGAAATAGATTGTGGTGTCCTGAATCACACTTCTTCAACAAATGAGTCATAGAAACCTGTGAAGGCACTACCCTTTACAGGGGGAAATCAATTCTGCTGCTGAATTAAAACTTCAATAATGTTCATTAAAAAGAAAAAAAAACCTTTCCTAACAGAAAAGGTATTGTTTCTTTTTATTTTTTGTTATTGATACATTTTGTTTTACATCACCTACATTTTACGATATATCTCACTCCTCCCTTCCTAAACAGCCATCCCTTATAATAAAGAGTAAAAACAAGGGGAAAAAGTTCAGCAAAATTAACTGACTTACTAGAAGACTGATATTATACTCAAAGTTTCACATCCATAGTCCTCCACCTCTACAAAGATACAAAAGTGGTGGCATTTCCTTGAGGTCACACTTGGTCACTATGATTTTGCATCATACAGTTTCAATTGTTTTTGTTGTTCTCTACATTTAGATATTTTTAAACATGTGTTCCAAATATTATCAACTTTATTCATGCTTCGAAACATTACTTTAAAACAAAATAATGCCTATAATACTTTAAAACAAAATTTCTACATGTGACCACCAAATTCTTTACAATATATACTCCTCCCATCTTAGCCCCCAACTCAAATGCAGATGCAAAATCTGTCTCCAACTAAAGAGTACCACCAAGAGACATTAAATATAAGTCAGATATTCTAATACTCAATAAATATTGCTGAAAGCATAGAATAAATAGAAACATGTACTGATTAAAATAAGGTAAAATCAAGAATATTAAGGCTTCAATAGCATCTGGCAAAACATCTTAAAATATTCTAGTGAAATCTGAATATTCTAGCTAAAACTTTCATATGAAATTATGATCTTAATGCAGTTTTTAGCAATGATATTTAAGATAGATGAGGAGTCTTCAATATCTGTCACTATAAAAAAATTTCTGGGTTTTTTTCCTCATATGGAAAATTACTAGCAATTTGGCATCAGTATAATTTTCACTCTCAAAAATTTCTTTCAGATAGTTGAACAAAATTTTAGGTTACCATTAAAATTCAGATTTTAAATAACTTAAAATGTGAAACAAGCATATTTTTCAATGTTATAATTTCCGACCTAAATAGTCAGGGCAAGATGCAGTCTAGCTTAACTTTGTTAGGTGACCAATAGTGACAATTGTTTCAGAATATAAATATGTTCAGAGAAAGCTCCCATTTTTTCCAAGAATGAGTTCTACAGACATAAAATCAGAGTAAACCTAATCAAAATTTAAAATAAAAACTTCACTTAAATTTGGTAGAACTTTTTTTTTATAGACAATAATGAACACTGCATTTTCCCCTAATATTTCTAAGTCAGTTCTTTAAAGCTCGAGATGGAGTAAAACAGAAGGAAACAAAACTAGAAAACAAATGCTAGAATCTATAATATCATTTGAAAGTATTTCATCACAAAATCAATTATAAAATCACAAAGGTTCAAATCAGCCAAACTTAATTCACTTTGATATTATTTAATCATGAAGATTTAGAGTACAGGCTCTGTTTCTGTATATAAACTTTATCATGCACTAGTATAGTTCTCCCTTAGAATCACAGCAACTTAGAAACCAAATAAAAACATAAACATTTCCATTTGGAGATCTTGGATAGAGATTAATAGCTAAAAACAAACCAAAAAAAGTCAATCCTCAACAAAAATCGTTTTGTATGCTATATGCTAGGTATTTAAACCTACCAAAGAAGTTTTTGGCTAGAAAAAAAGTGTTGATTAAATTCTTTTGAGTTGGATTTAATACAACTTATTTTGACATTTAAAATTTACTTGTGATAAAAAAAAATGCTTTTGTTAAAATAATCTGTATACACTAATGGAAAACAGTAAAATCTCCAGAGAAACTAAAGCTTCTCAAATTGTATATTTCAAAATGCTTCCTGATAGATGAAAAAAATCAGCTTAAGTAAAATTCTAAAATGAAATTAGAGAACAGATGTGTATGTATATATGTATACACACACCTATATATACTGTAAAATTGAAGGAAAAAAACTATATGGACAGGAATGACTCCTCAGCAATGGGTCACTTTGAGATGAAATTAATTCCTGAAAGGTAGGAATTTATTTAGTCCATTTTTTTTTCTATTTTGGTTTGCTCAGCAGCAAGTAGCTTAACATATTTTCATAAAGCTACTTTTAATAGCGCTACAAAGCATATGATTTCCATGCTTGTTTTTCACTTTTTCAATGTTTATATAGCATTCTAACACCACCACATGGTGCTGGGCTATCTAAACCAGTAGTATAGCAAATGGAGCTTACAAAGACCCAAGGAAAGCAATGTTACTACCCTCAAGTGGTCTGTAACACCAGAAATATTCTCAGGGTCCTTTTAAATTTTTGCCATTCAAACTATGTTAAAAAAGGATTTTATTTCACTTTCTTAACTTTGTCCATATTTCCATTTTTTTCTTTCAGATTAGTTTCAAACCGATGGTGATAAGAATGATTTTCCCCCACGTACTATCTCTCTGCTAAGTTTGAGAGGTTACCTTAAAAAAGCAAAACCCTGGATAAAATATCCAATTTAAAATGCATTGTATTCTCCTATGCAATAGGGTTTTTTTTAGTTTTTTTAATTTATATAATTAGTTTATATAATCACAATACTAAAATTAATTGTTATAAAGACCATTTAATGAGCTTCAATGCAGCAAATTTCCATTGTGCCTCTACAACGTTCAAAGGCCTATCTTGGGTAATGAGAAGATTCAAAGATGAACAAGAAAGTCTCTCAGCCAAAGGCATACACAGCCTACTAGCAAAAAATTCAAACCAACTGATAATGCTCTAGCTAGAGAATTTCAAATATGTACTTTACTTATTTTTTTTCAGTGAATTAACTGCTTTTTTTGTTTGTTTGTTTGAATTGAACTGATTGGCTAGACTCAGCCACATAACCTTAAGGTTAAGATTGGCTTTTCTGAATAAATGAAAGACCCATAAATGACAGACCCATTGATTTATTTAGAATTTTATTTGTAGAAATAAATCTGTTTTAATTTAATCACAATGAATAGCTGAAATGAAGCATAAAGCTTTGCAACATTAGTAAACATTGTTAAAAATCATTTACTTAGGATTCCAGTAATTGAATAATTTGACATGGAATGGTTCAAAGTTTTATTTTCCATCATCACCAGCAGAAGACTATGTGAAAATGATCTTAATAGTAGAAACAAATTTGCAGGAGAAATAGCTAACCTATTTGAGACATAAACAGTTTCCAAGTTCTTTGTCTTTAAAGAGATAGTTGTTACAAACAGGTACATTACATATAAAGATTTTTCTGTTCATTAAAGCAGATCATTGAAGCTGGACTTCTATTTGTAAATGTTTATTTATAGTTATTATGATTATGAGTACTTAAGTATAACAACATACTATCAAACTATTCTGATTTGGAAATAGATTTTTCCACAAATTAATCCAAATTGTTTGGTACTTACTATGTATTACATACATATGGTGTGAAGCAGTTGAAGATAAAAAGAATGAAAACAATATAGTCCTTGAACCTAAGAAATTTGCAAATGAATAAGGAGGATGAGGCATATACATAGATAAATAAATAAGTAAGGGCAAAAAGAAAGAGAAGGGAAAGACCTTTAGGAAAATTTGAGAAATCAGAGCATTTTGAGATGGGAGAAGGGTGGCTCAGGGAAAGTTTCATAGAAGTACCTAACAGACAGAATAAGGAGGGAAAGAAATATTTCAAAAGTCAGAGAGAACATTTCTCTATGTTCTAGGCATGTGATATCTGAAGTGAATATACAGAGGTGGAAGAATATTGTCTCTTACAACAATATAGGGGAACATCTTGTGGTGAAAAGAAATAGTATGATATAAAATAGAAAAGGTGAACTTGAGTTACATTATGGAATGCCTTAAATATGACATGGCTAAAATGTCTTACTCCATAAATACAGGTTCAGGTGCTGACAGGACGCAAGGAAGGTTTACAGGTGAGTAGGTTGATGAACTGAGAGGTCAGTGTATTATAGAAAATTTCATATTTGAGATGTTAAAGAGATATACAAATTGAAGAAATAAGAATCAGCATCTACACTTTTCCAAAGTAGCATGGTACAGTGGAAAGAAGTTCAGAATCAGATTCTTAAGCTGGTTCTGTCACTAATTCCCTGGATAACCATAAAAAAGACATTTTATGACCCTAAATTTTCCTACTTTGTAAAATGAGCAGTAGGTGATTTTTAAGTTCACTTCCAGCTTTACAACTCTATGGAATTTATAGAGTTGTGAGAGATGAGGAGAATAAAGAGGGAATATTTTTTAGGGGGAGGGGCTACAAATATTTTGGTCAATATAAAATTGTCAGTTGTTTGGCAGTACATTAAGTATTTGCTGTCACAATGTAGTGGATTTTAGTATGCAATTTAGATATAATTGCAAAGCCAAATTCCAAGCTGCACTTCCAAAGGAGAGACTGGGGAATGGGAAATGGGTTCCAGACAATTCTGTAATTAGAAGTAAAGTAAAGGATACATTTTATTAATGTACTTATAAGGGACAATAATATCCATGTCAGTTTTTATAAAACAATATAAAAATATTTAACCAATGAAATTTGTCTGCCTTATCCTGAAGTTAAATATGTGAATTTAATTAAGAACCTATACTAAATATCAAGGTGTAAAGCAAAATGGCAATGTTTCCCCCTAAAACATAAGAATTTACATATAGGTCATATGCAACCTATCATTATATGTATACCTACACAATGACAAAAATGCATAAATACGGCATGAACGCATTCAGAAGAAATACTTTTTTTCTTTTCTGATAAGTGAAGAAAAATAATGCATGCAACACTGCAACCAGAAGTTCCTATTTATAAGTGTGCAGAAATTGCCCTACAAATTAAATTGTATTATGCAATATAAAATGCAAATTGCAGAACTACAACTGTGGGCTTCCTTTCCTGAGCTTTTTGTAATGTTAGTTAATAATGAAGGCAGAGAATTTATTTGGTATTTTTTCCCTTAAGAACTTTGAGGTATAGGGCATGGTGGAAAGGGGATCAGTGAAAGAGAAAAGAGAAGGTATGCTACTGTTAGAGAAGGCTATTCAATGCAGCCTGCAGAGTAGTAGGATTCATGACTGGATTCAGCCTCAGGGCAGTGGAATTTAGAGGACAATTTTTTTTTAAGTAATTGCTTTTTTTTTTTAATTAAGCAATTTAAAAATTGGTTAAAATTATATTTTGACAGTATTTGGACTCATTTGGCAGTATAGAAACAACTGGCTTTACTTAGTAAGAATAATCAGTAAAACCAGGAAACTACGTGATAATGTGCCTTCTCACTTCATTAACTTTGCTTCTTAGCCCATCTGTCCCCCCTCCCTTTTCCCAGGTGAACTGCTTCCTGATCTGGGCTTCTCCTGCTCTTTTCCACCCCCTAGTGGTGCCCCATCCCTGTCGGATGGGATGGCAGGGACCCTGTCCACTCTGCTGAATTTATCTTAACTATTTTTTTTATTATTATTTTCACTTCAAAGATTTTAAAGTTGATTTGAGAAGTGTTTTGTGATGTCTGCACAAACTGTTAATTACAAATCTGGCTGCTTATTTGAGTGCAGAGGTCCAGTTTCAATCTTGTTTTGTTTTGTTTCTTTAAAAAGGCTCCTACAGATAATCTAATAAAATAATAGCCGATTTCATATCTGCATTGATTTTAAAAACACAGTACTCTCAAAATGCTTATAAGGTTTTTTGTTTTATTTTGTTTTAACATTGTCTGGAGTTGAGACAGTTTGTAATTAAATACTCAACATGTTTATATCTGATCCAGTTAACAATTCACACATTGCTCACAATAAACTTTAGGCACAAATACAGAGACGTTTTATTTTTTAAATCTAATATTAGAATACTGTGGATAGATACATACATAGATAGATGGAGGGTGGATGGATGGATGTGTGGTATATCTGTGTGTAAAAATATATAATAAATATGCCAGTCTAATCCACGAATTCTTTTGTTTTACACATTCATGAAGATCTCTCCACATTTATACCAGTCCCATAAAATTTACCTTTAATATAACTATCCTTATCATTATTATATTCATTATGAAATCATATTTCAACTGTGTTTTTTGAGCAATGACAAATTCTGAATCAAAAGAATCACAAAATGGGAGAGTTAAGAGAGTGTCCATGTAGTACAATCTATATGTGAAAAGAAAGCCTGTCTACCAAATACTGAAAAAAAAATGGTCAATTAGCCTTTGCTTGACAATTTTTCTCAGTGATTTAAACTTTACAAACTGATTATTTTATGGAAAGTTGTATGGTAAGTTTGTGGGTGATGTACTATAAAACACACTCCTTAGTTTTCAGAAAATTCTTTCACTGAGTACTTCATTTAACTCTATTTAATTCAACAAATACATATTAAAGCACTGTTATTAAGCATCATGCATATACATACCCCAAGATAGACAAAGACAAAAAAATAAACAGTCTTTGATAGCAAGGAGCTCACAATCTAATGAAATACCAAATAATGTGCAAAGTAAAATTACCTTCTCTCATTTGTTTCAAAACCAAGTATGGAATTCAAATAACATCATGGTAAATGCAACTGGATTGTAATAAATTTGATAGGTCAAAATAAAGACTACAGTCAGAAATAAATACAGGTCTTGAGTAGTTTTATACCCATAACTCAGGCTATGTATATAGAATCACAAAATTTTAAAGCAGAAGGAACCTCAGAGATTACTGGATGCATCTTCCACATTTTATACATGAGGGAACTGAGACCCAGGACTATGAAATGACTTGCCCAAGGTCACAAAGAGACCATCAGAGACCATTAATGTCAAGTTGGGGCTAACAGGAACCCAAATCTCTTGATTACACTTGCTGCATTGCTAAGTTTTGTAAAATGTATTTTCTTCCCTTTTCCTCATATTAAATATCTTCATTGGAGTTTCTTTGTAGCTAACTTGCTTCATAGAACCATAATAAAACCAAACTGAGGGAAAAAATTTAAATTTATAAAATCAAATACTTCGATGCAGTTAAAATGGTAAGAAATTAGAACATGACTGTAATTTCAATTACTTTTAAAACTGAACTGTACTTACAAAGGTAGAATTTCCCAAAGATTAGGTATATACTATAGGCATCTAATCATCTCAATATGCAGTCACAGGATCCATTTGCTGATCATTAGCACAATTCTTGTTCATTTTCAAACTGGCATTTAGGTGTTAAATAGCTCTAGGTTGTCATTATAGGTGTAAAGCTGGTTATACAGATTTAAGTGCCACCATCTGAACATAAGTGTATGCAGATGTGCCCATGTATGTACACTTAGGCAGACAAGTCCCAGTACTTTGGGTCACGCAACTCAGGCATATTGTTATGAATATTTAGTTCTAAAAGTTGTTGGAAATAGATCTTACATACTTGAGGCTACAGTGTCTCAAAGTTCCATCATTTTTACTTTCCAGCCCTTCGAATGAGAACATTTGCATTTTGAAATACAAAATCATCATCCCCCAAAGGATTTTTCTCAGATTTCCTCAAATGCTAATTATGTAACCAGCATAATTAAATTCACATGATCGACTTCAGCATTTGGTACTTCAGTTTCTTTGGAGCTGCCAAAGGGCTCGGAAGTCTCCATTCATACTCCAAAGTAATCATGTGGGGTGCCAAACTGATAACCATTAAGCACAGCTGCAGAGCAAATGTGTGGTTGTGGACCTATAAATATAGTGTTCACACATCAGGCAGTACCCAGAGCAATTTCAAACTCACAACTACTGATCTTAGAATGGTATTCTTTTGATAGGGGCTATGCTTAGGGAAATTAAATCATGTATTATTACCCATGCAGCATGAATAGATTTCAAATGCAATGAGAGTTTCCTCTACACAAGAGCATGCATGCTGAAAATTTTAAAACCTCAAAATCTGATTAGCAAGTTCTACCAGCAACTTCAACGATTTTATTTTTAAGATTTTCTGCTAACATAAAAAAGTCACAGTTACATCTTGAATAATTAAAAAAAGAAGAACTACATAGGGAATACTGAGGTGTAATATATGCCATAAATTCTGTTTATGAATCATCAATACTTTTAAGCACTGCAACTGATTTTAAAAGTTACATGCTAAAGGTAAGTTTCTCAATTGTTAAGTACACTTACAGGAGAAAAATGACACAAAGTTATATTCATTTATTTTTTATTACTAAAATGACTCCATTTTAAGTACTGTTTTTTCGAGATTGGTTAGAACTTCAGATTTTTAGGATCATGATTGCATTCCCATAAGAGGCTGTTGGATCTCTATGGCAACTACTCTCACTACACATCAGTAATAGCTCTGAAAACTAATATCCCTTTCCCAACACCTCCCCTGACCCGGTTATACAGAACATACTTTTAATATGAAAAGTTAACAGCACCTTTGCCAAATGAATTCACTGGATCTTAAAATACATGCATAAATACCTGAAGTTGGCCACTTGACTCCAAATATATAAGGGTAGCAAACATGTCACGAAGTTTCTGAGGATGCTGCGGTACGTACGAGTTTAAGTTCTTTCTGGTCATGTTATGGTCAAGACCAATCAAATAAGGACTTTAAAGAGCAAGGGAAACTTTAGGAGCAGTAAGAGAAAAACATTTCATTGCTCTTACAAACTGAAGCACAAGCAGTAGGCTTTTCTCCTATCCTGTGGTTTCTTTAAAAACAAAAAGAAGGCAGAGGTATGTGTGCGGGCAAAACAACACTGATTTAAAGTGTCAAATTCCTTAGTTACTGCATTTTAAATACTGAGCTCCATTTTTCCCAGTTCTAAGTCATTTCTACAACACATAAAAGTAAGTATACATACATACAACATACATACATATGTATGTATGACTATGTCAGTCTTTCAAAGTTAAAACATCTTCCTTATAATAGGGATAAATATATATTAGAAAAATTTATAGCAGTCAGAATTTGCCATATGAGCTTAGGCAAGTAATCTAAACTCTCTTGGCCTATTTTCTTTACATGTATGATTTTTTAAAAAGCTCTAAAATGTCCACATTTCTGTGATAAACCATATGCCTGGTGCTTTCCATCTCGGCAGCTACACCTCAAAATTGTGACCAATCCTAGCTCTGCAATAAAGGAACACAAAAAACTAAAATGAACACTATGTATCCAGGCTCCACACATCATGAAAATTTGGATTTATGGATTGCCTCTGACACATCCTGGCTCTGTGACACTGGACAAATCACTTAAGCTCTCATTGCCCCAGGCAACTCTCTAAAATGACAAGTTGCATACCAGTTGACAGTCTACTTACTAAGAGAGCTACTTACTAAGAGTTTCCTATACCAATGAAATCACAAGTCTCAACCAAAAATTTCTTCCCTCAGAATACTGTCGCTGCAATCTTGGGAAACAAAAGACACATTTTCCTAAACATTTAATCTATATATTGAGATATAAGCAAACATAACATATAAGTAGACATACAAGCATCAACAGGGTGAAATGTACTACAAAAGGTAATATGATTTTAGGCAGTATTAAGAGAGGTATAGTGTCCAGGATTAAGAAAGTCACAGCCTTGCTATATGAATTAGATCCTAGGTGCAACATTTTCGGAAGACCTTTCTAGCCTTATAATATGTTATTCTTTTATGCACTCTTTGGGCCAGTAGAATTGACCTTCTTGCTATCTGTCACACATGATACCCTGTATCCTGACTTTGTACAGGCTGTCCCTAGTGCCTGAATTGTATTTTCTCTTCACTTCTGCTTTTCAGAATCCGTAGGGTTTTGTTTGTTTGTTTGTCTGGGGGGTTGTTTCTGTTTCCCAAAGATCAGCTCAAGTATTATCTTTCACGTGAGCACTTGACTGATCTGCTCAAGCAGTCAGGGTCTCCCCAACAAAATTTGTTGTTGTTCAGTTGTATCTGATTCTTCATGAACTCATTTAGGATTTTCTTGGCAAAATCACTGAAGTGGTTTGCCATTTCCTTCTCCAGATCATTTTACAGATGAGAAAACTGAGGCAAATAGGGTTAAGTGACTTTCCCAGGTTAACACAGCTAGTAAATGTCTGGGGCCAGATTTGAACTCACAAAGCTGTCTTCCTGACTCAAGAACTGACATGCTATCCACTGTGTCATGTAGCTACCCCTTACAAAATTACCTTGTATTTTTTTTTGCATATTCTTATTTATGTACAGTTACATCTCCCAGAAGGTAAGATCTTTGAGAACAATGGCTATTTTTCAGTTGTGTCCAACCATTCACGACTCTGTGGACCATAGCATGCTAAAGCTGTCCATGAGAATTTCTTGACAACGATAATGGAATGGTTCGCTATCTCCTTCTTCAGTGGATTAAGGTAAATAGAAGTTAAATGACTTGCCAAGGATCACACAACTAGTTTTTGAGGCCAGATTTGAACTCAGATCTTTCTGACTCCAGGCCCAGTGCTCTATCCACTGAGTCACCTAGTTGTCCTTAACAAATATTTGCTGATTGATTGACTAGATAGTTGTTAATGTGATAATGAAAAGACAAATCAAACTGGGAGAAGTTCTTCTGTCCTTTGGCTATCGTTGTGGGCCCAAACTTAAATTTTCATTTATGTAATTTTGATTAACAATAGCCAAGGGATCTGATGTCCTGGCAAATATACAAAGGGCATATATGAAATTATGGAATTCCTTACTCTAGCTATTGATTAATTAGGTCACTGTGGCTTACTATGCTAAATAATGTGTAATTTAGGATTACTTGTACCTTTGAATATGATAGACATTTAGGCACATTTACTCTTTCGGAACACAATGGTATAGAACATGTTTTGAACAATGATATATATATATATATATATATATATAATGTTTTATACATCTAGAAACACATTAGATGTTCATGTACATTCCTAAGAGCTTAAGTTATTACTGATCTCACACACACACACACACACACACACACACACAGAAGAACTTTCTGCTCTCTAGCACAAGTTCCCTTCTCTCTACTCTTACCACTGTGTTCAGTCATTTCAGTCATGTCTGACTCTTGATGACTCCATGTGTGGTTTTCTTGGCAAAGATACTGGAGAGGTTTGTCATTTCCTTCTCCAGCTCCTTTTACAGATGAGGAGCTGAGGCAAACTGTTCTTGTCCAGGATTACACAGCTAGTAAGTGTCTGAGGCCAGATTTGAACTTAGGGAGATGAGTCTTCCTGACTTAAGGCCTGGCCCTCTTTATATATACTTATACCATAACCACCGTCATTGGTCATTATTAACTCCTTTATAAAAAGTTCCTTATTTTTCTCCTTGTATCCAGCCCCTCTCCTCTCTAATCCAGCCTCTCTATACAGATGTTAAATTGATATTCCTAAAACACAGATGTGACCACATCACTTTCCTGGCTCAAGAAGTTTCAATGGCTCCCTACTGCCAACAGCATAAATGACAAATTTAAATTCCTTTAGAATTTACTTCTAACCTACCTTTCCACAAAGATAACACATTATTCATTCTCACATATTCCATAATGTACCCACATTAACCAACTTGCTCTTAACCTGGCATTTTATCTATCTCCCACAGCCTTGGTATTAGCTGTCTACCATGCTAGGAATGTCCTCACTTCTTGCTCATGCATCTTGGAATCCCTAGCTCTTTCAAGACTAAGCTCAAATGCTACTGTCTTCAACAAGCTTCTCCAGGTTTCCCCAATTGTTAGTCCCTCTCATATATTGTGTGCATATTGCATTTACTTATCTGTAACATACTTATCTTATGTGTTATATGGCAAAAAAGTACATATATTTGAAATAGACAGTTTTTATAAGTATTAAATTACATTATTTTATTATCTGTATATGCTCTGAGAAATTTAGAAAGTAAATAACAGAACAAAACTGCACAGTCAGATATTTGAAAATTAAGATAAAATTATTTTTAGTTCTTATTACTTCCTAAAGTAAATCTCACTCATAATAAAAGTGGATCTAAAGGATGCCAAATTGAAAAAAGCAAACATGAGTTAGGGAGGTGAAATAGTAATTCATCAAACTGATAATTTTTTTTAAATGATGATTGCATTACTCTACTAAAACTAACAATATAGGTTATTAACAGACAAATTTTAGTGTTTTGTCTTCTGAAGCAAAAAAAATGGACAAAGAAAAACTCTGTTTTCAGTATAAATACAAAGAGGAACCTATACTTATAAACTACTGGCCAAATAAGCTCCTAAAAATGCTAGAAGAAACTTGGGGACATGAAACATTAGGGAATCTTTTTGAAAAAGTCTGCTTAGATTGCTTAGTTTCTTTCTGGAAAATATTAAAATGTCTACCCTACTACAGTAGGTGCCTAGTATTTGTTAAATTGAGTGAAATTAAATTTAGAATCTTTAGTAATTTATGACTACAAGTCTCAAGATTTACAATGTAGACAAGCTTAGAAAACTTAGCGCTTAGAAAAATTTATTACTGCTACAGATGTCAATATAAATTTCATCAACTGCTCATGTGACTGCATGAGTTAGATATAAAATAGTAATATACACATTGATAGAACTAAGTCAGGGGCTATAAAAGCATGAAAATTACTATTTTTAAAATTCACAATTCAAAATGAGCCAAATTTCCTATAAACTTTACAAGTAATTTTATTTTTAGTTTTGAAAAGCTTTTAAAAGTTTTATCTAAAATCATACATTTTGAGGGCACTATGAAAGTTTAAAAAAAAGAGATTTTGGAATGGAAAATGCCTCTAGATCAAGTATGATCTTATGATTGGGTATGTGTTTATATGGTTTCTTGGAATCCTTTCTTGGCTAGTAATCAAATATCTTTTCTTTGCTAGTAATCTAACATTTTGCCACTATACTCTCATCAACTTCCCATTCATTCTCAGCAGTGGTTTCCTAGCTTTCCTTCCCTCTCCTGAAGTAGATATATTACCTACCACATGAAGAAAAAGGCATATGCTTTAGTCACCTAGCAATACATACACAAATAACATGCATTCATACACTGTACTCACTATTCCTCCTGGGCTAAGATAAATTAATCTACTACAAGAAAGTTACACTTGATAAGCCTTCCAAATGCTGTTTTGGGGACAGGACAGAATCTTTTCTCTCAGTGGCATGTTTTCCCTATGGCTAAAGTACTTCTTAGAAGCAGATTAACTGAATTTCAAAACAAGTATTGAGCTATTAGAAAAATACTACACCATTCCAATCAGTCTTTATGAGATAGTTTCAATAGGAAGATATAAGATACAAATATGTGAAAAATAAAGAATGTCCCCCCATAAGTGAAGGTGAAGAAGCAGATCAATCTCTAGCAATTTCAAAGAACAAACTGTGACATGTTCCTGTAAAGAATCTGCCTCTGTGTACTGCTGTGCTGAAATCCACTGATTCTCATTATTATATCATAGAATCAGGGCTAGAAGGGACTTGAGAGGTAATGAAATCCAAAACCTTTCTTTTACAGACAATAAAACTGAGGCCCAGAGAGAGTAAGCAACTTGCTCAAGATCAAACAGATAGTAAGTAGTATGAATGAAGATTTGAACCTAGGTCCACTGACTCCAAATTTATTGCTCTTTCAGTAGAAATAACACCTTTCTGATCAATAAAAAGGTGATGTTTCTAGAAAATTATATAATTTTCAAAGTGCCTTAATGGGAGGTTTTCAAAAATTTAAATGACAGATGGAATCAATCTCTTACTATTTTAGACCAATGGCCTTTTAAGAACTCCATCAGTAGCAAAAGCCCCTATGTGCCAAATACGTAATTTGTCCCATTTATTACACACACACACCCACACACACCCTACAGTGCCTGGCACATAGTAAACACTTAATAAATGCATGATGAACTGAGTGAAGGTTTCCCTTCATTGGAAAACCAGATGATCATTTAGCAGGGATTTCTTCCATTATGGGATCAACGAGATGGCCACAAAGGTCCATTCCAACTCTAGAATTCTGTGATTCTGTAAATGGAAAGACTGACCCATCTTTTGATAAAGAACAAAAATTAAAACAAAAACAAAACAAAACAAAAACCCAAAGTGGCCAAATTGGCTGCCTGATAGAGAGGGCTACATTGCTCCTGAATACCAACTTCAGCAAAACCCTCAAGTTCCCAAGAGAAAAAAGTAATAATCAAGAAACCCAATGAGAAACTGCATTAAGTGATTTCTTCTAATCAACTACACAAAAAGCAAAAAAAAAAAAAGCACCCATGGATAATTGGCTTCTTATTTTCCCTCAACTCCTCCAAAGCAATGCAACTGCTCAATCAGAAATGTGACTTGTGTAGTCTTCTAGGTTCTATGTCAGGAGCCAGCAACAGAGCTCCCCTGAAAAAGTCCGAGGGTGGAGACCCTGCAAGCCTCAGAGAGCAGTTGCTGGAAAAAATGATTATAGTACCACAGGGAAAAAACAAGGATATCCCAGATCCAGGGGCTCTGAGGGACCTAATGCCCTGTCCTGAGATGCTAGAGATGTCACTGGTGATCCAGGACTTGGAATCTCAGAGATCTTGGAAGTGGACGTTTAAGCAAGGAATCTAAGGGGCCTGGGATTAAAACAAGCAAGGCTTACCATCCCACTCAAAAGTGCAGCCAGGGAAGAACCTGACCCTGGAGCAAAGACCCAGTTCAGAAACTAAAGAGTTGAGTAAATCAAAGAAAAGACCAACCAGTATATTAAAACATTACAAATAGAATTCCATGACAAGTGTCAAAGGAAAAAAAAATGATTTTTCTATAAGGACTATGTGAATACCTAACAGAAATGAAGTAAACATTTTTTGGAAATGAAATAAAAACTTTTAAGGAAAGAACTGGAGGTAGAATAAGCAGGTTAGAAGAGAAAGTAGTAAATCTAACCCAAGAAACTTAATCTCTGAAAACTATAAAACTATAAAACTACAGAATTCAAACTACAGAAATCAGTGATTCCATAAGTCAGCAAGAAATATTAGAACTGAATTATGAGGTTGAAAAAGATATCTGTATATATACACATATATACATATATATATATATAATACACACATACATATACACACACACATATATATATATATATATATGTATATATATAATACACACATACATATACACACACACATATATATATATATATATATATATGTATATGTATATATGTATATAAAACACATATCTGACATATTTTTAAAAATGCCGGTACAGTGGCATATACCCTCACCTAAGCTACCAGGGAGGTTGGTGGATCTCCTGATCTTGAGATTTTGATCTATAGGGACTATGCTGATCAGGGATCTATATTAAATTTGGCATTAATATCATGAGTCCCGGGGTGGGGGAAAGGGAGTGGGGAGTGAGAGTGGAGAGGGACCAGTTTGCCTAAGAAGGGGCGAACTAGTCCAGGTCAGAAATAGAGCAGGTCAGAGTTCCCATGCTGATTATAGTAGGATCAGACCAGTGAGTAGCCCCTGCACTTCTAACATGGGCAAGACAGTGAGGCCTAGTCTTAAACAAAAACCTAGACACTATACACTATATGAAGATGATCTCTATGAGGTTCTCCATCTCTAGATGCTAAGCCTTCTATAGATATCTATAATAGTGGGAGGATACAGGAGAATCCTGAGAATGAGGAGCTGATTTTTCAAGATGCAGACTCTGCACTGTGCTACAAAAGCAAGAGGACACACAATTGCATTGTTTTTCAATAAAAAAAAAATTCCCATCCAATCATTTGAAAACATTGGATAGTGGTCACAGGATAAATGGAAAGGAGGCAGGTTGGATTTTGACATATTAATTGTAGCTATGCTGAAAGGTCTAACAGCAATAATACTTTAAGATGGGAAGGAGTTCAATGAATACAGCACATCTTGCAGAAAGTTTATATTTTTATTACTAGGCCATGTTTCTTTATGCCACCAGTTTTTCCTTCTCCTTCACAATCAAACCTAATTAGAGGATAAATTCCCTAACAGGTGCCAGTAAACTTGGCATGTGAAGCACCCAGATATCTTTTAACAGTGAGACATCTTACTCTGTTTTAATCAGGCTAGTAAAATTATTGACCAAACCTAGGAGACATATAGAGTTTTGTTTATTGGCCTACCCCACCCTTTCCCATTTGCATAATTTATGAGACTTATGTTAAGTAGAAATTTGAAGATGTATGGGTGTCTGTTTCCATTCTGGTTTTATCAGAACAACAGCAAGAACCAAAGCAGAAAGGACCTTTTTTTGATGAATCCTCTGAATTTAAGGAGGGGAGAGGTACTACAACATTGCTGTTATTACTAAATCCACTGTCACTGGGTGATGACTGAGCGGTCAATTACATTAGGTCAGCTGGTGACAACTGTATTTGGTTGCTGTACTATTGCTGGTTGTCCTGATGCTGACTGACAGATCAGTCACCTAGTGACAAGAGATTTAGAAATATCAGAAATGCTGTATCACTGTGAATGCTGCTGTGAAATTCCCCCAACACTGTTCTGTTGATTCAATTGGTAAGACAGGGTCCCTAGGCAGCAATCATTCTTGTAAAACAAGCTTGAGTTTTGAATTCTAAAAATATCAGTCCTATTTTTACCAAGAGGAGGTAAAGAGTAAAACCGTATGTTACATTTGCAAATCAAGGTAAATTGAGAGACAATGGTCTGAGCATGATCAATTTATTAGTTAGGCTAACAGTAAACAATAAATGGGTCTATGGTCTATCTCAATGACCAAAAAGCAAAAGTAAGGGCTCACAGGGTCTTCTGTCATCTTATATCTTATATACAGCCAAGTAATTTTGGGGTGTTTGGAAGAGGGGCTGGGAGGAGTATCTGGGGTGACTAGGGGAGGAGTTTAGGAAGAATGGGAGTATCTGGGAGGTTGAATGGGGTCATCTTGGAATAGAAAATGGAGGGCTAGGCTTCATCAGGGTAACAAAAAATTGGAAGATAGGGAAGGAAGAGGTTGAATGGGGTCTGGATACTTCATTAGGGTATCAGACACTAGGCTTCTCCATTAGGGTATCAAAGGGAAATAAGGCCTAGGAGATAAGGTCAGTTAATAATCAGGAGACTGCTAAACTTCCTTGACCAGATAAATGAGTTCAAAGAAAGTTCAAGGGTTTTCTTAGGCCTGTAGATAAATGAGACCCAAATTCTTTTGGGGGTGAGGGGCAAAGGTCTTGGCTTGGGCTCATAGCCCATCAATCTTGCTCTCCAGTAGTCTGCTTCTGTGTCTACATGATGTTTTCCCTGCAATAGAATGCAAGCATCTTGAGTGCATAAATGGTTTCATTTTTTTCCTTTATATCCTGATTGTCTAGCATAGTACATACAGGATATTTAAATAAATATTTGCTGAATGAATGAATAGTAAAGAGGTGAGACATCAACAGTTAGTTGTAATATCAATTATTATAAGGTGAGTACAGTAAAGTTGCAATGCAAAGTGAAGTCTGAATTGGGAAAGGATGTTGGTATTGGGCAGGAGGATCAGGAAAGACTTCCTAGAGAAAATGGCATTTAGGTTGGAATTTAAATGCTATGGTAGAATTCAACAAGAAAGGGAAAGAATGGATTTCAGCTACACAGAACAGCTTGGGCAAAAGCAAAGCTTTTAGGATGCAGAGAATATACTAACTTGGGTGGAAGGCGCAGTGCATGGAAGACCTTCTAGGCAAAGGAACCTGATGATGAAGAGCAATTAAAGGTTTTTTAGCAGAGCAGTGACACCTCCAGATCTAAGTATGACAAAGATCACTGTGTCCACAGTTTGAAGAACAAATTGCAGTAGTGACAGGACTCAAGGTGGGAATAAGATGGCCATAGTCTAGATGGGTGGTAATGAGGGCCCAAACTTGAACAGTGACAAAGGGAATAGAGAAAAAGAAATGTATCCAAGAAAAGTGGCAGAGGTATAGTTTTTCCAGACCTATTACTCTGTATGTGAGAGCTGAGGGAAAGAGAAGAGTCATAGATGATACTAAAATTACTAACATGGGAGGGTGAGAACATAGGCAGAAAAAGTGATATCAGAAACAGGATCAGGTTCAGGGTAGGGGAAGAGGAGGGAGGGAATGATTAACCTGGTTAAAGATATGTTGCATTTGAACTGCTGGCTCCAGGATATTCACGTGGAAACATTCTTCATAAAGTTTAAGATGTGAGTCTGGAGCTTAGAGGAGGTCAGGAATGCCAATTTTGAAATCATCTGCAAGGAGGTGGTAGTAAAAGCCATAGGGGTGAAAAAGATGGTCGAGAGAGGTTTCAAGAAAAGAGGGGTAAGGCTAACCCTTGGGGAATATCTACAATAAGGGGTAAGGAAGAGGATGAAGAGCTCACATAACTGGCTAATTCATCACAAAGCAAACTTAACATTAAAAGTAATAAATCTGATTTTTTTTTACAGTGCTTAAATTTCCTCCAGTATCCCCATTCACAGAGAACTATGCCTTACATCAATTTTGAAAAAAAAGAAGAGAGGAAGCAGAAGAGAAAAAAAATAAGGCCAATCAATGCAGTGAAAAAAATCTGACAATATATGAAATACTCCACAACTGTACTACCTCTGCAAAGATGGGGGGGAATAGATATGATTTTTAAAACAGTCTTCAGACCTATTACTGGACACCTACTTGTATTTCAACTGCTTGTTCAATTTTGTAGTACACTGTCACTATACTTTATAATTTTCGCTGGCTTTAGTTACATTTGGTTACATTTCAAATGATCTCCAGATTCATGAAATTGACACTCTCCCCCATCTACCCACCCACTCCACCACATTTCTTATAAAATACCAACCAGAGAAAAGATGGCAAAGCATTTGCCTGAAAACCTCCAAAATAACAGTAATGGAAGGGTCTGGTTGTACTGCATAACATCTTTGTAAGCCAACAAAACAAGATTGACAAAATATGAGGTCAGATGCTGAACTGAACAGAACAGAAAGAGTTTGTGACAACAAAACACTATTTCACAGGCATCCCACCACATTCTGATAAAAAGCCAACTTTTACAGCAGCATTCTTGCTTTCTCCCGAAAATTTCTTACGTTCCGTTTATTCTGAAAAGCACTGATTTACTGTCCTAGAAAAATATTCCCTCTTGTATTTCCAGAGGACATTCAAAACCTAAGCTCCCGTTAAAAGAGAATAATAAAGATTTTGTATGTGTGTATATATATATATATATACAGCACATATACTACATCATCGTTTTGCTATTATTCTTATGAAGTCATGCCTTATAACTAGTATATGTGCACATATGTATGTATATACACATATGCATATATGTAAAATATATGCATATGTGTGTGTGAGAATCCAAAGCTAAGCATGTTGTCCTCTCTATCTCTCACAGTAAATGGAATTTGGTTTAGGCTCTCCAAATTGTCAAACTCCTCAGAATTACACATACTTACATTAAACCTCAGGGAAAAAATAAGCAATTTGGAAATTATTTCAAGCAGTTCAGTCTTGAATTGGAAACTTCTTAAGTTACAAATACTAATTTTACATAGTTATTTAAATATCAGGCTCAAAAGGTCAGCATTGACTCATATTTTTAAATATATAAGGTAGATTTAATCTTCATATGGAATTATGGACTATTACAATTGAAAAGGATCTTACAGATGGATTAGTTCCACTCTCTCCCTTTGACAGAAAGGTTAAAAAAATGAAAATGATTAAGTGACTGACATAAGATCATCCAGGTAGTTAAACATAGCTGTGCCATGAACTTAAAAACAGAATTTTTGTTTTAAAATACTTCACTCTTACCT
The DNA here is from genome assembly GCF_003287225.1 of Phascolarctos cinereus. NCBI lineage: Eukaryota > Metazoa > Chordata > Mammalia > Diprotodontia > Phascolarctidae > Phascolarctos > Phascolarctos cinereus. The sequence goes on from NW_027555958.1 coordinate 186,620,419, forward strand.
CCCTGATCACCTTCTCCACAGTCTCACCAACTGCCTTGGTGCCCATAATACACCATTCTCTAGAGAACCTTCAACCCTGGGGCTGATGGGGATGGGATCTGAAACTTTAAAAGGAAAAGACCATGTCTTCAGGATCTGGAACCCCAAAAAGGAAAAGCCCTGGACTTTCCCACATGGTCAAGTCTCTGTCATTCACCAGAGGCTAGAATCCACTCAACTGGCCTTTCATTGTGGATACAACCAATCTCCCAATTCTATTACCTCTCCAATAACCTCTGACACGTCCCACCCTTAATCCTAACTAGACTCCATTCTCCCTTGGCCACATGGTCCAGGTCCCTGGTGTTCTGTTACCTCACAGTTACTCCAGCTTATTGGCCACTGCCACACAGATCCTCCCTAGACCCCTCCTCACAGTCACCTCAGACTACTTGGCCACTCCTAGATCCCTCTCACAGTCTTTCTGTATATAAGATCCATCTTGACCACCATTAAGGTGCTCAGATTCTTAAAATCTGGCCAATACTGCAGATTCACTAGGAATTTCTCTCAACCCGATTGGTGTTCTAATAAACCTTATCTTTGGCTGAAAGAAAGCTTGGGTTGAATTCATTAGATCAGGACCTGGGTTGCTATTTTGGCATCCCAGAACCCCTAAACCCCTCAACAAGGCCCTGCTCACCATTGGTGACTGTCTCTCACGAATCTGTATTTCAGGAAAAACTCAAGCACCATGCTTCACTTCACTCCTTCCTCTGCAGTCTTGCTAACTGCCACATCACTGCATTTCAGGCTCCTTCCAGTTCTGAAACTCTGAACCATGATCAAAACAATCTGGCCATTGTTCCTGAATTAAGCTTGTTCATCTACTCCCCTATGGATCAACTCATTAATCCTCTAAATTTTCAGTCCAAAGTATTTCTCCATGGTCAACACTCCCCTTTTGTTACTACAGAATATAATAAACTTCTTAACAGTAGAGACTGTTTTTACTTTGTTATTTGTATCCTGAGTGCTTGATACATAAGAAGGTCTTAACAATTTTTTTTCATTCATTCATGACTTAAAATCAACATACCTATATAGAATGATTTATTCTATGAAAGATCAAAGATATCATCATGAAATCAGGATTACAACTTCCTCTTCTACAATAAACAAATGATATACTCATTTGGTCTTTTAAGGAAAAAGTTTATAAATTGGTGATTGGAGATGGACTGACTTTAATTCATCTTATGTAGTGACAGGATGTGAAATACCTTAGGACCTAAGACTTAGGTCATCTAGGAAAAAATACAAATCATCCCCCAAAAGCCTCAGAACACAAGCACCTAACAGAAGGATCAAGAAGAGGGAGTTATGAAAATCAGAGATAAAATGATAATCATAAGCTAATATTTGAGGGAGCATTTTCAGAGCATTCATTTCTGAGCACAGCCTATGCCTGAACAATTTCATAATATTAAATAAAAGCAGTTTATCTGAGCAATGTTTAACTGATCTGGCAGATTCTTGGTGAATCAAGTCTCCTTTGGCTTGATAAAGATACAAACAGGCTGATTATTCTCAGAAGTGCTAATATTTGCATCAAATAAAATCTCTGGTCATTGGAAAATGTAATTACCCTAAAGATTTCAAAGGTATCCCACATTCATCATATACTTATTATAAGCCAATGCATAAAAAGATAACAACTTTTCTGATTGATTCTGTCATATTTTTTCCCCATGAGCAAACAAGGCTAATATCTATCTGGTCATATTGTTACCGTTAATCTCATTCTGCTTGTTGATGTGATCACTCCCTATTGAGTATATTGGCATAGATGCTTTAAATCTGCATATATAAATATATTTGCAAATATATAACATATGCATATGCAAATCTGTCTATATGTCTATATTTGTATGTCTGTATGTATGTATGCATGGATGGATAGTAGTGGGGATGAAAATAGGGAGGTAAGAGAAAAAAATTGAGTTGACAGAAAATATGCCTTTTCTATTCAAGACAATAAGACTAAGATACTCTTGAGACCTTTTTGAAATGAGGTGATGGAAAATGATTCCAAACATTAGGTATATCAATGGCATCACATTTAGGAAAAAAACAGGACTTAATTGTGACATAAAATTCAGTCCTCTGAAATATGGTTACTGAAGGATCATAAAGTCCATGTGCTTAAATATTTTCATAATGTAGTAATGCTGTTAACACCTTCAGAACTGTAAAATATACTCTATCCATCTCAATACAAAAAGACATCTTGATTTTGTGAAGATTCATAAATCATAAAACTGAATACATATCTTTACATTTGATATTAAAGTAAGAACATATGTGTTAAACACTTGTCACATGCAAAGCATTATGCTAGATGAGATATAACATTATTTAGATAAGACATGGTTTTTGTCTTAATGGAGCTAATGCTCTAGTAGAGATAACTGACAACCAAATAATTAAAGTACAAAGCAATCTATAAGTGCTCAACAATGGTAAAAATGAAGCATTATGTGAGGCCTAAGGAGGAAAAGGTAAAGCTTCCTGATAGAGGAATCTGTAAGCAGCCCAGCAGAAAGCTCTATTCTACCCCAGGAGATTGCTGCTGTCCTTCATTCAGGGATGCCATGGCACACAAGTGAACTGGAATTAAGTAGGAGGTCTGCCTCACTTTCACCTCCAGAGCCATCTGGGTCCAGTAATGAATGTAAGTAGCAAATCCCGGGGGAGTTTAACAATGAAGAAGAGAAAGGGACGTCCAGTAATCAGGAGCTATGAGTTTCTCTTTGTCACATGGGTCTCCAAGCTTTCTCCTACTTTCTCCTGGACCCTGTATTTACTTATGGAAAAGTACGTCACCCCAGTTTGAGGTGATGTTTGTATCAAACACTCTGTCACCTTAGTAAATCCATTTCCAATGGCTAATTAAGTCTGGTCAGCAAATTCATATCAACTGAGTGGGGAGAGAAGCATACTAATGGGTGCTTGTGAACTAGAGAAACCACTCTAAGCTCCTCAGGGTTACCACTAGAACCACGAGGGGAGAAGTAGCCATCTGTCCTCTGAGAATCTGACCTGCTGGTCCAAGTAAGGATTTTTAGAATGAACTCAGGGTTTGTGCTACATATATAGAATGTTTTGTAAACTTTAAGTATTACATAAATTTCAGCAATTGTAATCTCTTGGCAGACAGGGACCATGTCATACTTGTCACATAAACTATTCAAACAAAATACTGAGGAAAATCCTCAGGAAGGATTTATATAACACCCAAAACTCAGAGAAATCAAATTAAGACAATTAGCAAACTAATCTATCCAAAAGGAACTTTTTAAAAACAAGGACTTAAGCAGAAAGGAGTCTGTACTCACCATATTTTCAGATTAAAAACAGATGCAATTCAATAGATGATTAATATTGTAAGTATGATTTTTCTTAAATTCTATAATTACAAAAATACATTATTTTTTTTAAAGTCTATGTGCCAGGACAGAAATAAAGCTCAAAGCTTAGTAGAAAAAAAAAACTAGAAAAGCCTATCATTTACTATGAGTGTTTAATGTAGCAGCTCCTTCAACAATGTGTTTTATTATTTAATGTTGGTCAAATATAAACTTTTTGCCCATTCAAAATGTACATATTTATATACTTCCTCTTATCTAGACTTGCCAACTTTCTTGAACTTGAAGGGAGTGTCTCAGAATTATCTGAAAAATTCCCAACTGCACAAATATTTTTCTCCTGAGACATCAAGGAGTGGAACAAAGTACTTTTACTTCTTTCTCAATGAACTGCAGTGTTTCTGTCCAAGGAAATTTATAAAATTAAAAATATTATGCTCAATTTGTTATATAAGTCAGGCCTATGTTATATACCCTTAATATTATAGTGAGTATCCACTGTATCTAATCTTACTCCCACCTCTTCACTTCATCCCACCCCTGTCTGGCTGACTGGGCCCAATTCACACTTGTGAGGTGAATAGGGCAGTCACTAATGATCATCATTTCAGTAAGATGGACCTTACCACCTGTCCTCTAAATTCCCAGGTACAGTCTTTTGACTGAGCACTACACTCTAACGACTATACCACCTTGCCATCTGCCTCTATAGTTGCACCCTGAGAACTACTGGATCCTTTCATCAGTCCTGTTGTTGAACCCTTGACAGCAGGAACTATTTTGCTCATGTATTGTGTCCATGGCAGTTAGCATAGTACTTGGTACAGAACAGGGACTTAACAAATGCTTTTAAATTCATTCATTTTGTCCCTCTCCCTATAACTTGTCTTCTCTTATTTTTCTTCCCTATGTCAAACATATCTTCTCCATGTCTCCTTTATTTTTTCTCTCTTCTATCTTTTTCCATATCTTATACTTTTCTTCCTTTTTTCTGATCAAGATAGCTGTTTCTGACTTAATGAATTGTGACACTAGTGTACTTCTAAGATTGTTGGGTTTTCTTTCTCATTTTGATAAGGAAAATAATGGTAGCAGTAACAATGATGATGATACATTAATACTTAGCACTTCAGTTTTGTAAAATGTTTTACATATTTTTTTCACTTGATTAGATTTTCACAATGACATTCTGAAGTAGATGCTTATTATAATCTCCTTTTTACACATGAGGAAATTGAAGCTGAGAAAGGCCAAGTGACTTGCCCATAGTCACACAGCTAGTAAGTATCTGAGGCAGGCTTTGATTTCAGATCTGGCATTCTATCCATAATTCCATAACTGCTTGGTAGGAAAAGGAAGGAAGATTGTTCATGTGTGTCAGGCAGTCAACAAGAATTTATTAAGTGCTTATTAGGTACCTGTGTGTATGAAAGGATAACTCATAAACTATTTTTCTACTACTTCTAATATTCCTAGTTTTTCCTAGCAAATTTACAAATAGATCATAGAATTAAAACAGGCTGGAAAATAGTAATCTAATTCTAAATTCTGTAAGACTTTTTTATGATGAACCTAGCTCAATATTCTTTATGAGTTCTTTATTTCATTTTATTTTTAAAGAATACATGCAGGAGCGGGACAGCTAGGTGGCACAGTGGATAGAGCTCCAGCCCTGGAGTCAGGCAAGTCACTTAACCCCCACTGCCTAGCCAAAAAAAAAAAAAAAAAAAAAAGAACACATGCAGGAACATTGATTGAACCTTCCTGCAATGACTTCTACTTTTATACATGATCAAAAATCAAAGTATTCTCTGCTTAAACAAGGAAAAATGTTTATTCACTATCAAGGGATACCAGATAGTGAATCTATTCTAATTAGGGTAGAGATTCTCTATTTGGCCAAAACTAATGAAAAAACTAGAAAGCAGTTTGACAGAGATTAAGCTAAGAAGAATATTTTATACCACACACCCCAATAAATTACAAATTGATATATAACCTAAAGAAAGAACATAGTATCATTTTTTAAAAAAAGTAAACAAACAAATTGGTACACTGTTGGTGGAACTTTCGATTGGTCTAATCAGTCTGGAGAAGAAAAAAAAAACAGAACCATATGCCAAAAGACACTAAATCACATTACTCTTGGATGTAGAAATTCCATTACTAGTCATTCACCTGAAAGACATCAAAGACAGAAAGGATCTAAATACACAAAAAAGTTTATAGCAATACTTCTTTTTGTAGTAAAGAACCATAAACAAAATGGGTGCCCATTAAGTGGGAAATGGTTCAACATATTGTGCATAATAACAATGATGATGAGAACAATAATAATAATAGCACATTTATATAGTAGACAGAGATTAGGTAGTTAAGTGACTTGTCTAGGATTATACAGCTAGTATGTGTCTGAGGACAGATTTGAGCTCGAGTTTCCTGACTTCAAGCCCAGCACTCAAGAAATGATAGATACAATAAATTTAAGAAAAACTTGGGAAGACTGGTATAAACTGATGCAAAGTGAAATAAGTAAAACCAGGAGGTCAATTTATAGATGAGCAAAATAACATAAAGGAGAACAACTTCAAAAGACTTCAAAAATAAAAAATAGAACCAATCATAACTTCAGAAGATGGATATTGGAGTATATTTCCCAAGAGATGCAAAATAAGACATGTTTTCAGACATGGCCAATTTATTGATTCGTTTGCTTGTTTATACTTATTTGTTGCAAGGAAGGGCTTTTGTGGGGGTTACGGAGGGAGGTCAAGTTATTAGGTAGTGATGGAAATAAAAGAAAAAAACAAAAAGGGCATTATATCAATAAAATAAAAATAAACAGAACAAAGTTCAAAATGTAACACAAAAAGGGACATTTTGTTACCACTTTGTTGAACTTAATAAGAACCTTTAAAATATGCAACAGAAGTTCACATTTTCTTGTATAGATCTCTCTTTTTATACTTAAATGGTTATTGGTGATTAAGTTAATAGTAAAATAATTTATTTTTAAAAAGAGGTACCTCTTCCATGAAGCTTTACTTCAATTTAAAAACCTACTGAGGCTGTAATGGAACAATAGCTGGCCATAGAAAGCATAACAGAGACAACCAGCCTCCTCTCATGTTTTTTTTTATGCACTTCAGGTAAAGATATCAGGTCAAATGTAAAAACAATCAGAGTGCAATGAAGTTATCTTTTAAGGAACTTTTCAAAGAAAATGACCACTTCTCATAGTACATTTCCTTTTTCATTTTTAGGAGAAAGCACATGATACATCAATATGAAAAATGAAGCCAATAATTCTTTCAAATAAAACAAATAGTTCTGTTCATGTCAGTCTTCAAGCAATATGAACCAATGGCTATTAAAAAGCAAAGCTCACAAGCAGAAGTGATATCTTTTTATTCTCACCAAGAATTTTAGTAATATCCATGCAGCAAGGAAGAAAGGCATTCATGCAAAACAAAAAGAAATACCTAGACTTTCAGTGAACATTCAGCCCTGTAAAGAAACATAATTTCCATAAGGTTACTTTTCTATACACAAACTAGATCATTGTGATTTAAAAGAAACCTAACACAATGAGAAATGGCTAAACTTCTTAAAGTGACTGAACTACTAATTAAAAGAAAAACTCAGAGAGGTTTTCTTATGTTTTTACATCTCTCTTCTGGTTGTGTTGTTTAACTAAATCATTCTAATGAAAGAGAAGAGAACCTAGACCACCATTTACTTTAGAACCACAAAGCTGAAAAGGCCATTACAAGTACTGCTGTCCAGTCTTTACTGAGTACTGGAATCCCTTTGACAGCATTAATGCTAGTCTAGTGGCAGGCTAGCTTCTGCTCATGATTTCCAGTGACACTATGAGGCAACTAGTTATGTGGCTAAATGGCTCAAGTTATTAGAAAGTAGTTCCTGGTGTAGAAATAAAACCTACTTCCCTGAATATTTCTCCCACTGGTTTTAGTTCTGAAGATTTTTAAACATTATTATAACTTTTGAACTCACAAAACTACTTCCATAGGGTAACTTCTGATATTTGAAGATAGCTATTGTTTCCCTCCAAGGCTTCTATTTTACATATTTAATTTCTTTATATCTTTAGCTATTTCTCATTTGTCCTGGGTTCCAGACCTCTCACTATTCTGTGTTTCCTACTCTTTACATTTAAGTTTGTTGAATTCCTTAGTATGTGACTGCCAGACTTGAACATGATACTCCTATGAGGCCTGAATGTCTTACTTCTGATATAGGCACTCTATTTCTGCTGCACAAAATTGCAACAACTTTTTAGCAGCCACAATACAGTGTTGGCATATTTTTAGCTTTGATCAATAATGTTATCTTTTCAGGTAAGAATACAGTTGTTTCCAAAATGAGGGGAAGATTTATCAATTGTTTTCCTTTTTCCAGGGGGAAAAAAATGGAACTGCTCCAACACTTTGTTTGTATTGATAATAGTGGCAATATGTGGCAGTAGGTCTCAGTGGATCACGGCGTAAAAACATTACAGAAGCACTAATATAATGTAACTAGCTATAAGGTAGACATATCATGTCAGACTTTTAACTTTTCTTTAATCCCTTAATGTAAATAATTAAAATATAGAATTTTATGCTATATATAATCCATCAATTTAAATTTTATTCTACCTTCCTAAAAACCCTAACTTGAATTTATTATTTGATTTGAACAACAAACAGAAAAAAAAGCTGCTTATTCTCATAGTTATTCATCATTAAATTGATCAACTTGTCTTCTACTGCAGGACAGTCTTAAGTCAGAGGTGTTATAGTAAATACATTATCATATTGTAAATAGCTCCAAAAAGGAACATTTTAATGAAAATGACGAAACTAGGAACAGAATCAAAAGTGTAGAATTTTTTTTATTATTTATGATTTTAAATGTCCCAATGGATGTCTAAAGAAAAAATATTCTTTTTATAACAGCAACAACAATTTAAGAAAGAACTCAATACAATGAAATTTTCAAAGTCAAGTATTTAAAAGAACACTTATCTGGGAGAGCCAGTGAACCATTATCTGGATGAACCAGTGAACTGAATTATGAAAATCAAGGGAGGTTGCAGTGGCTGGGAGTGGGGTGTGGGAGGTGTGGGCTGGCAAACAAAGGCACTGAATAAGAAATCTTCCTTTTTTCATTTAAGCTAAATGATTTTTAGCCTTGCAATTATCTTTGTATATGTAATCTACAACTAATTTTATATATTAAGAATGCCTCAAATTTTTCTTTTTGGCCCAGAATTCTGATATCATCTGTGATAGGAACTCCCAGTGTGGAAAGTCCTTCCTCTAATATAGATCTGGCAACTCTTCTGTAACTTATAGTCTTATGAACTGTGTTTTATAGGGCAATCAGAGGTTAAGCGACTTGTCAGAATCAGATCTTTATCCATTATGTTATGCTGTCTCTTACCTGAAAGTATTCTAGCAACATATTTTGTGTAAAAATTCACAAGAAACTATCAGGACATTTTTCCCATTGAATAGTTTCTAAAGACATGATTTGGTGTTCTTAGTGCTTCTTCTATTGACTGCATATGCAATGCAATATGCATTGACAAACTACCCATGGCGGGAAATAAGCAAAGTTTCAGTGTGCACCACATAAATGAGCAAATAGTGCTATACTCATATACCTTGGCCTATTCTGCCCTTTCTCCACCAAAGACTAGAGGCTCTTTTAAGTGGAATAGACACTTAACTTAAAAAGGCTAAAATCTCCCACTGCATCCAGGGCCATCTCCAGTCATCCTGATCTATGTCTCACTACTGGACCCAGATGGCTGTGGAGGAGAGAATGAGGCTGATGACTTTGCACAGTCCTTCCTCACTTAAATCCAATTCACTTGCAAATCAAAGCACCACCTCCCTAATGTCATGGTTCTCTTTAAGAATGAAGCACAAACAACATCAACTTGTAGTTTTTTTTTAAAACACAAAATTTGATTCACTTAAAAAATACATATATTAGGCACCTACAATGTATAAAATGCTTCAAATGACGACAGGGATACAAAAATGAAGAAGAACCTTCCCTCGATGGGCATGTTTTCTCTAGGGAGGGGTACATAACTTGTATGCAGGTAAATCAATACAAATTATATACAGAATAATTTCAAGAGGAAAATAACAGTCCTTGCAGAGAGGAAGGCTTCATATGGAATCTGAGGTAGGCTTAGAAGGAAGCTAAGGATTCCATGCCACAGAAGGGAGAAGGAAATGAATTGCATACATGGGAGACACACTATGTAAAGGCATGGAGTAGGAGATGTTGTGGGAAAAGAAATCAATAGGTCAGTTTGAGTGGAATGTAGGGTATATAGAGGGCAGTAACATAAAATTAGACTGGAAATGTAGGCGAGAGAAAAAAAACTTTAGTGTCCTATATATATATAAAATGTATTCTTGTATCTAACAGATGTATTACTGAGGCTTTTCAAGGGAAGATGAATTTATGCTACTTGATACAACATCTAATACTTATGCAGAGTTAGAAAAAAACTAGCTTAGGGAATCAGCAGTCAATTTGAGGGGAAAAGTTGCTTTTCTACCAAGCACCAGCCACATTTAAGAGTTTCTTCCCCAAAACATTTCCACTGTCAAGTCCAAGGAACCAGAGATAGCCTAGGGCCAGAAGTGTCATTGTGTCCTCAGTTGGAAAAATAGACACTATGGAAATATGTTTTGTATGACTTCACATGTATAATAAGTATCATGTTGCTTGCCTTCTCAGTGGGTAGGAGAGGGGCTCAAAGGGAGTGGATGGAGAGAATTCGGAACTCAAAATTTAAAAATGAACATTAAAAAAAAGAAAAATAGCTATATCAGTGCCAGATTTCTCATATACTAGCCATATATTTTATCAGGACAAGGAAGCTTATCCCAAAGTCGGAAAGTTTAGGATATGGTTGGCCTTTAACTCCTAGAAAGTATGCAGAAGTTCCTGTTTTGAGAGTAGAAGACTCCATTCTGAAAATGTAAAAAGAGGCAAAGACCTCCAGGGATAACAAGTTTAAAGATATTTACGTCTCAAAACAACCCATAACAACTGGTAGCATAGAAAAGAAAAAACATTTACTGCCCTTCCTCCCCTTCCCCAACACCTTTTCCATGCACATTTATCTATCCAATAGGACAGTAAAATTTCTTAAGTTTGGAGAAATAAGATTTTATATGCTGTTTAACTTCATGATGTTTTTTTCTTAAATTAAATGGAAGACACTTTGTGTTTTCAATACAGTAATACAACATTCAATGCTTGCTACCCCCTAAGGACCTTTCCAGGATCCAAATGGAGGAACTTGGGTCATATGTTTTATGAGATAATACTGAAAGGTTTGCTTGTAATCACACAGTCCAACTTAAAATGTTTTAATATTTAGCTACTTTGCTTTCTAATAAAATCAAGAATGAATGAATAAGCATTTCTTAAGTGCTTATTATATGCAAAGCACTGCACTAAGCACCTGGGATATAAATAGAAAAAAGCTAGATAGTCCCTGCCCACAAGGAGCTGCCATTCTAGAGGAGGAAACAATATACAGGGGAGGTTTCAACTTCAAGTCAGACATAAAGACCCCAAATCTGTGGGTAATATATGATCTTTAATGTGATTTTCATTAATAAAACCACACCTGCTTCTGATGTGAAAACATTTGACAATATCAAGGACTCTAGTGGTAGGGAGAAGTTTTTTTTTTCCTTTCCAGATCTTTATTTGAGTAGTTAGTTGCTGAGATGAGGACTGCAGAAGAAGGTGTCAGGTCCCATTTCTTTAAGAGTTGTATCCCTGGATGATGGTATAGGGTTCAAGCTGAAATCATGGCTGGCAGTCTGGGAATGCTGTTCACATCAGAATGTTGGTATTACATGTTCTCATAATTTAGCATTCCCACCAAGTTGTTCTTGGATTCTGTTGAAAAAAATATTTCTTTCCTCTTGGATTTTAGACTAGTATTTTCACCTGCCACATTTCTATATTTGAAATTCTACAACTAAATCCCTCATTATCAGTCTCAGAGTTGAAAAACAAAGGGTTTGGGGGGTACAATCTATTTGCATCTGAGCCTAATTTCAAGACTTTGGAGCATACTATATTTTCATTAGGAACTAAGGAAATGCATAAGTTTCAAAAATTTTAATGAAAATGTAAGGTAGTCTATGATTTCACCAGTGAAATTACTTCTGGATTTTTTTCAAGTTGATTCTGCATCTATGTTAAAAAGTGGGCCAAAAATATTTGGACACAATTCCATTTGAATGGCTCTTCTATTATTTCATTGCATTTCTCCCCTCAAATGGACTAGATGCATACCTATAAGCTGGGTTGCAGGGATGGGGAGAGGGAGTCTGTCCTATTTGGGGGGATCTGTATATAGAAAAAAAAAAGACTGGGCTCCATCAGATAAAGCTTTAATAAAGAGAGCTGAGAGATATGAGAAAATTTCTTTCTCTAGTCCCCAAACCTACATGCTAGTAAAACAGACCTACAGTAATATAGACTGAAAACACTTAGATAAACTTGATTTAGCTTAACCTTCAGTAACTAACTTGATTTTTTCTACTCAAAGGTCTTTCTTCACTAACTTTGGACATTTTTGCCAGTGACAACCTGGATGAAGGCTTATCAAATTTGTGAATGACATTTAAAGAGGTTATTATGTGTGCATATGTAAACTCTAAATAGTGAGCAAAGATGGATTATTTATTTCAACTTTTAAAAAGAAAAAAACTAGTTATCACCTTAAAACCTGACATTCATTGTTTTTACCACAATTCTTAAACAGTTCAAATGTATACTTTATGGTTTGTGTTTACTATTATAACATTCTAAGGATGTATAATTGATATCAAATTACTTGCCTTCTTGAAGGGACAAGAGTGAGAGGGAAAAAGAGAACTTGGAACTCAAAATATTAAAATTATTGTTAACTTTTTACATGTAATTGGGAAACATTTAACAAAAAATATATATTTAAAAGAATAAAACAATCTGGGACTATTTAGATGACTAAAATATCAAACATTTAAAATTCAAAATAAAATCAAAACAAAAATTTTACTTTAGACTATGCTGTACAAGGTTACATTAAGAGGCTGAGAATATATAGTATCTGAAATTCTGGATATTAAAAACACCAGTAAATAAATCCACAAAAATGATTCTTTCTGTGAATGTAATAGTCACCATAAAACCATTTTCAAAGGTGCTATCTCAGGCCGACTCAATTAAGTGAAATTTAGTGTCATTTGGGTATATATAGCAAATCATAAATACTAGCAGGCTTACTACAAAGTGTATCTATTATGAAAAAAACAATGTGTAGCAATGGTAGCTAAGTAGCACAAGGGATACAGTGCTGGGCCTGAAGTTATGAAAACTTGTTTTCCTGAGTTCAAATCTGGCCTCAGACATTTACTAGCTATGTGACCCTGGAAAAGTCACTGAACTCTGTTTGCCTCAGTTCCTCATCTGTAAAATGAGCTAGAGAAGGAAAGGGCAAATCACTCTAGCATCTTTGCTAAGAAAACCCGCCAAAAAGGGTCAGAGTAGGAAAAGTAGGACATGACTGAAACAACTGAACAACAAAAAGAATAACACAAATACATATACAAACTACGAAGCTCCAAATTTTCTTAACAACAGCACTATAATTTCATCTTTACCAAAAAAAAACTCTCATGAGGGATCATGATGTAAAAAATATCAAATATTAAGTAGATGCTTCCCATATATCACATTATACTTTCATGTGAACACAATTATATTTGTTCTTCTGTAACCCATACTCTAACTATAGTCACTGAATGAATTATACGGTATTATCCATTTACTACAATTACTTTCTGCCTCCTGCCAACGTTCCAAATTTCCTCCTCCTCTATTCTTTCATATGGAGACCCAAATTTCTGATTTCATGACTCAGACTCAACTGAAACCAAACAGACAAATCTCAACTTTGGATCATAGTTCTAATTTTCTGTCTTTGCTAGATCTCACCTGAGCATGAGCAATAAATACATCATTCCTTTTTTCAAAAATTTTCAGAGAAATTAAACACAGATAATAGATATGAGAAGCTCAATAAGATAGTGAAAAATCTGGACACTACCATTCATACACAAAATGTTAAAACAGGGTCACTAATTGATTCCCTTCCCATTAAGATTACTGCAGTAGATAATTGGTCTCAATAGTCTTAAAAGGTCTTAAAATAATCTTTAAAAAAACATTTAGGAAACTTGGAGAAAAATTACTTCTTGTTCTGCCTGCTAATGGTACATAAAGGAATTAGGATATAAAAAAAATGTATTTTCCACAAATATCCGGGGAGGAAAATACTCCAATGAACTTTTCAGACAATAGCTGTCTTTGAAAGAAGTGACATCTTTAAAACTAAGCCAAAGTCCAATTTCAACCAGGCTTTACATACTGCCCTGAAAGCCTACCAACTGCAGCTCTGTAAAATAAAATGGGAACTTTCAAAGCAGGATAATGCCAATATCCTAGATCAGTCCTTGGCACAAATGTTCTGAAGGATTTTTATATTCAAAAAGGTATATAGGAAATAGACAATGTCCAGGAGAGAAGAAAGGTAAAAAGCAACGTTAGAAAAGAAAGGAAATGGGGGAAAAAAGAAAAAATTCAGTTGGGAGAAGAAGGAAACATGGCAGAGAAAATGCATGTGATAGAGTCTCAAAGGCATTTGCAGATGGCGTCTGACTGCATCCAATTTTTCTTGAGTTGCTAGGTTGAAGCCATTTCCAATTTTCTCACTCTGATATTTCAGAAGATCTGGTAACTTCCATCATTATTGTTTAAGTAGAAAAGAAAGACAGTCATTTTCCCTGAAATGTACTAAGAAAACTAGACATAATCTAATAATCCATAGCTACAACACTGATCCAAAATAAAGCTGACAAAAGTAAAGGATAATTATTCTGAAGGTACTAGGAAAACTTGATGTTGCATATTTTAAATTCAAGTAAAGTCACAAGCAGTAAAAACTGAAATCCAACCATGAAATATAGCAAAAAAAGTAAGCTGATGTCCAACCACTCTTTTTATTAGAATGGCAAAATGTGTTTTTTTATATTTTCTTTTATTAGTCAAAGACAAAACAGAAAAAAACATATAATCTATAAAAGAACATCAAAAATTCATAACATGAAGACAGATTCTTGTTCTCTTGATTTTGTCAGATGTTTTCCTAAATATTTAATAGAATTTGTTAACTTTCTTCTTATTTTCCTATTATAAAGTATTTTTATTTTGCAGAAAGATTTACATATCACCCCCCCACACACACCCTTCTTAAGGAATTAGCTTTTCCTTTGATTGTATACAAACCAAAAAAGAAGTAATTCAGGGGTCATTTTAAATAACTATTAATGGGAATGAGCATCCTCAGTCAAGCTGTCTTTATTTTTTTTGCATTAGTATAAGTTCTCCAGCTTTGCTTTAATAGTGTTTCTTATGAGGGTGATAATCACATAGAGAAAAACCTTATTTAAAAGTTTTGGAGGTTTTTTAGTTTTTGGTTTTAAAAACCTTATGAGATTTAGGTATTTCAGTACTGCAGTAAAAAGAAGAAAGAAGGAAGGAGAAAAAGAAGGGAAAAGGAAAGATGGAGAGAGAGGGAGAGAAAGAAAGAAAACCAACCATTTCAGTTTGAAAGAATACTAATTAGTTAAGTAGGAAAGGTGACTTGATACAATGGGTATAGGAGAAGGGGCCAAAGGGCCCTTTCCTCCTAGTGAAGTACTTCATCTGTCCACATTACCTGTTCAAAAGTTGAACTATAAAAAAGTGACAATGTAGGATCATAAAATATCAGGCTGGAGGGGACCTTATACTTCTTTGAGCCTAACGTCTACATTTCACAAATAAGGAAAGTAAGATCCAGAGAAGGTAGATCCAAACACAACCAAGTCCTTTGACTCCAAGTCCTATACTTTTAATTCAATAATGCAACCTATCACTCTGCCCTTTTAAAATGTCACTAAAAAATCAAGATTTTCTATAAAACTATAAAAGAAAGGTCATTACAAAAGATCAAGTGAATGTATTAGAAATCAAAACTGTGTACTTTGTTTTGGCATTTTGAGAACCATGAGTTCAGGGACATTAATTAGTCAATCACATATAATAGTTATTAAGCATACAGGGGATGCACTTTGTGAAGAACAGAAGAAAGGCACTGTTATTGCCCTTAAGATGCTTATAGTTAATTTGGAGACTTCATTGACTATATTACAATTGGTCATTTTTCCCCTTGTGGATTAGAGTAAGAGATCCTACCTACAATAAGAAGAGCTTTCATACTGTCTGAGAATGCAACTATACCGTTGAACTCTGTCTGACTTCTCATTTTATTATTTATTAATGCGTAACAGATGTTGGACTTCCTAACTGCATTACCCACACCATTTTAATCTGGAATGTGGACATACTCCTCTTTCTAAGGGTTAGCCCTGCTGACCCTGTTGGATAGCCTTTCTGGACTCCTCTCCACTTGGAGGCAAATTCCTAGTCCATCCACTTTCTGAATATATTCTTGTCCTGTCAGGTTCAGAGTCCTTCACACTAAGAGGACATTTCTTTTGTGTCTGGGGGAGGGTATTCCCTTTTTTAAAAATTAAATTCTATTTTTCAATTAGCAAGCATTTATTGTTTTCCCTTCCACCTTCTTCCCAATTTAAAAGCAAAAAGACAAAAGAAAGAAAGAAAAGCAAAACCCTTGTAACAAATAAGCATAGTGAAGCAAAACAAATTCTCATGCTGTGTATGTCAAAAATATGTATAGACCTCTTTTTTCTGATCTCCTGTCTATTCAATGGACAGGAAGGAAGGAAGGAAGGAAGGAAGGAAGGAAGGAAGGAAGGAAGGAAGGAAGCAAGATGTGTTAAGTCCTAGTCACATGCCAAGCACAGCTAAGTGCTGGGATACAAATACAAAAATAAAGACAGTACCTGCCCTGAAAGAGCCTATATTCAAATAGGAAAAACTATATAGATAGGGGATTGGTAGCCAAGAAGGGGCACCCTCTTTCAGAAAATTGCAGGGTGGCGAACAGGCCTATGTGAAACTATATTGAGCCCATCAAGGAACAAAGGCAGAGTTGATTTGATCAGGGCTCATGTTTCCAGAACTGATGAAGGGAGAGATAATACAGAGGAAAGGTGAGAAAGTTGCAGAAGAAATGGCTAGAGAAAACAAAATGAAGTGAAGCATGGATGAGGCCATGCTTTTTTTTTTTCCAGAAAGGAAATAGGGGTCTAAAACAGGCAGCCTTCAATCTAGACATTTGGTGCCCAGGACAGAAGTTCTTTCAGGGTATGGTCTGAAAGAGGCTGTGAAGTGGTTGGCAAGGGGGAGACACAGGAAAGGAGACAGTAAAGGGACAGATCCCTGGGCTTCTGCCATTATCCAACACTCTGTGGATGAGTCCTCCTAACAAATCTATCTGATCTCTAAACAATTATCATCTCACATTTCATACTTTATAAGTTCAATATCATGTAGGTTTTGCTTTCTCCCAACTTCCCTGGCAGAAACATTTATTTCCTTTTATTCAGGTCACCTATCTGTTCCCATTAGGATTCAAACAAACCAACAAGCCTATCCTCTGGGTCTCTTCCGTGTCTCTTCCTACTATCAAATGAGCCCTAAATGGTATGAATTAATCACTTCATAAAAGTCCTCCTCCGATGATTCACCATAAAGTTGAGGTTACCCTGGGTTCTCCAAGGCTATCCTAATGGAATGAAAACTTAGGTAGATTCTACCATGTTGAAAAGGCGTTGAATATGGCAGACTATGTGTCAGGAGTGCAATGACCTAGCTAAGCTCAGGGAGGCTCAGTGCCTGGTTAGTCTAAACTAATGAATTTCTTAGCCAAAACAAGTGATGAAGACCATCTACTAATTTGTGGAGAAAATAAAAGATTTTTGAACTACACAAGTAAGTATGAAAGAAGCTATAACAGGCAGCTGCTACTCTGGACTGAATTCTGACCAACAAAATGATGATGAATAAAGTAGAAGTGACAAAAACCTAGTAATAAAAGTGCTGTGTCATCTCAAAACTCATAAGGAGCCAAAAGAAAGAATGTTGGGCACTTCCAGGGAAGTTACATTAGAACTTTTTTGTTGTTGCTCAGGTTCAGTCGAGTCTGACTCTTTTGTTTTGTTCCATTTTTGGTTTTGGTTTTTTTAGGCAACTGGGGTTAAGTGACCTGCCCAGGGTCACACAGCTAGTAAGTGTCAAGTATTTGGTCTGAGGCCAGATTTGAACTCAGGTACTCCTGATTTCAGAGCCAGTGCTCTATCTACTTCACCACCTAGCTACCCCTGAGTCTGACTCTTCATGACCCCATTTGGGGTTTTCTTGGCAAAGATACTGCAATGGTTTGCCATTTCCCTCTCTAGCTCATTTTACAGAGGAGGACATTGAGGCAAACAGCCTTAAGTGACTGTCCAGGGTCACAAAGCCAGTAAGTGTCTGAGGCCAGATTTTAACTCAGGTCTTCCTGACTCCAGGCCTGGCGCTTTATCTACTTCACCACCTAGCAGCCAACATTAGACCTTAGGAAGGCAAATTTTAAAAGTTTAGGAAAGAGACAAATGTAGTCTTCTGTCCAGAGACCATAAAAAAGAATCTGGCCCAGAAAGGTGGGACAGTCCTTAAAAAACAAACTGTGTCTGGGCCTGGGAGCACATCTTTGCAATCCTAGAAACTTAGGGAGGCTGAGACTAGGGGGTTGCTTGAGTTCTGAAGTTCTGAGTCACAGAAGGGTTAAAGCTGATCAAGTGTCCATACTAAGTCAGACACTAATGTGGGGATCCTCTAAGGAACACAGAGCTACCAGATTACCTAAGAAAGGGTAAAATGGCCCTGGTTGAAGTTTCCATACCAGTCAGCACTGGGGTTGGGCCAGTGAGGGGCTACTGTACTTTCTAATCTAAGTGAGATAAAGAGAACCTCAAAAACAAAACAAACAAAATAACAAAACAAAAATAAACTCCTAAATTTTGATAATATAAACACAGATTAATTATAAACAGGTTTGGCAAGATAATCACAAATGGGAAGAGATGCACAGGAGTTGGGAGATGAGTAGGCATAGATGGATTGTGAACTAGCTCATCAGAGAGAATACCCACTTTAATAAAAGCACAGAACCAATGCAGCATTGAAATAATTACAAATAATCCTCATATAGGAGAAAAGGCAGAGGCATCTTGGGAGACACATGCGGCATACATAGAAAGTTCTCTAGTTATCTCTCATTTTAAAAGGATACACCATAGAATAGTCTATATCCATGAGACACAAACTGCCTAAATGGTATTCCTATTCTAGTCTAACTCCTTTCTGATCTGTTTTTCATAGCATTGCCAAAATAATCATACCACTGCTATAATCATATCATCATATTCAATCATATTCAAAAACCTTCAGTGGTTCCTCATTAGCTAATGAATACAATATAAATTACTGCCCTTCACAATCTGGCTCCAACTCACCTATGCAACCTGAGTGCATATTACTCCCTCTTCATATACTACATACTTCCACAGAATAAGACTACAACTCATTTCTTATCCCCATCATGCCCTCTTCCACCTCTATGTCCTACCAAATGAAATTAATTTGCTTTTTTAATAGTTACTATACCAGTAAATGCAAAAAAAAAATGAACATAGAATAACCTGATTTCAGCAAAGCATCTGGCAAAATCTTTCACAGTTTCCAAGTGGACAATACAAAAAAAAATGCAGGCTAAGACAGAATATAAGTAAGCAGAAATTTTAAAGAAACTGGGAACGTTTAGCTGGAGCATGGGGAGGAAACAAGAAATACATGATATATCTGTCTTCAAAAAATATGTGTATGGTTATCATGTGGAAGAGGCATTCAACTTATTGTACAGGTCTCTTGGTAGGAATTACAGTGTACTCTGCTCAGTACAACAATTATAGCTCTCCCCAAATGGAATGAATTTGCTAGAGAGATAGTGTTCTACCTGACAGTTGGATTGTTCAGAAAACAGATGACTGCTGAGGATATTGAAGAGGAAATTCTTACATTGGGTGGAAGGTTATCTGCTGACCTCTAATGTCCCTTCCAACTCTGAAATTCTGTGATTGTTTAGTTCCTGAGTTCTGTTTCAATTATTAAAGGTTTTATTTTCCTTTACTATGGTGTGTTTGACTGATTTGTTAATTTACCCTACCCTATGTAAGTGGATTTGAAATGTTTTGAAAATAATGTGTTTTAATTTGTTGCTATGCTAGATTCTTTACAAAAGTCACACTGCCCTAAAGCCAGTGGAAATTCATAAAGTACTATTTAAGTTACTATCACAGAATACATTGCAGCTACTAGGATTCACCAGTGAGTGTAATATAAAAACAACAGATACAAATTTAGCGCTCAAAGGGATCTTAGTGGCTATCTTGTCTAATCTTCATATTTTATAGGTGAGGAACTTAGAGGCCCAAAGATGTCAAGTGATTTGCTTGTGGTCACAAATGTAATAAGAAGTAGATAGGTGGAACAGTTGATAGAGCACTGAACCTGGAGTCAGGAAAACCTGAGTCAGATCCAGCCTCAGGCACTTCCCTAGCTGTGTGACCCTGGGCAACTCATTCAAACATTGTTAGCCTCAGTTTCCTCATCTGCAAAATGGGGATAATAATAGCATCCACTTCCTAGGGTTGTTATGATAATAAATGAGGTAATATTTATGAAGAACTTCCAAACCTTAAAGTGTTACATAAATGTTATGATCATGACGATGATGATAATGATGAAGAAAATGTGGTAGAGCCAGAATTTAAACCCAGATCCACTGTCTCCAAATTCAATGTTCTTTCACTGGACCATACTGCCTCCTATGGTCAGATATTGTGAAGAATACACCTTTGATCAAAGGAGATAATTTCCGAGGAGGCACTTAGTAAAATGCTTATTCTCTCTATCCCTTTACCTGAATGACTTGGATTCCTGCTTCTTCCAAGTTTGTTAATACCATCTCTTAACTTACTAGTTGTTAATTTTATAGCCTCTTTTAAGAGCAGATGATTCTATTCTAGCTACAACTCATTTGTAGCCCAAACACTACTAGTGTTGCCACTACCACAGCAATAAAAAGCTACAGAGTTCCTTATGTTCCAACACTACTTTGTTTCCTCTGTCTTTACTAATTACCAGTAAACAACACAATTAATGAAACAGTATCTAGCTATAATATAATATACAATATCCCCAAAACAAAAATAAAAGCAAATCCTTACATTTTTAATGATCAAAATTCCAGAGTTTGTCATATGGTATTTGTGACTCAGTTAGCTATTTTATTAGATGGGATAAGGAGGACTCTGATGAGTTGGAAAATTCAACTCAAATCAGCTTTCTTTCTTTTAATAGCTTTCTACTATCTATTAAAAAATAGCACATTGGTATCCTTTATCAGAAAAAAAAAATCCATTACCAGCCTTCAAATGTTTGGTCTTGGCAACGATGCCAGTATATCTAACATCTATTACAGGTTAATGTTTGCTGTGTCTAACAGCACATTTTCAATTAGATAATTAATCTCTTACAAAATTTTAGATTTATCATTGTTACAGAACCAAATATGGAGTCAAATGTTACTTAGTAGCTCTAAAAAGTCCTTTTTAAAAATTCTTTAAAAAGACAATTCCAGGGACTTAATTTGACTTTGGTGGAAAATATTTTGGTAGCTTTTTACTATTTAGTATAAAATATCATATTTCATATAAAGACTATGATAAAAAAAAATGCACATCATTTCTCCGAAAGAAAGACTATTATCTTGGAGTATCATTTTCACCATAAGAAATTTACAAAATGTTCACCCATCATTAAAAAGCATTTTTATTAATTCACTACATGTTATACATGTTTAAGTTCTATTTTATTATGTATATATTATGTATACATATATAAATAATGTCTTGTAGACACAGAAAATATTTTAAATGTAGGCTTATAAATTTTCTTTTAAAATGTAAAAGTAATCTGCATCTCACTGTTTAGCATTTAATAACACCATCTGAAAGAAAACAATTTCCATTTCCTTAATTCATAATTTAAGATAAATTTCATAAATGGTCCTTGAAAATCATCCTTTATCAGTGTATATTTAACAAAGCTTGATAACAATTATTATCTTTTAATTATGAGAAAAAATATAATTAAAATCTATTTTAAAAGTAGATTTCCCTTCATTACAGGAATAAAAGTTGCTGTACCTCTCTGTAGATATGAGGACATTTTACATGTTTATGGTTAAGGAATAGAGTAGTAAATATTTACTACATTTGCATGAACCACTTTTGCTTAAGATAGTTTCCTTCACAAATGAAGCTTCTGACCTTAACAAATTAATCACAATTCTGAAAAAAAAATTAATGAAAGGCAGCAGGTTGATTAACAGAGTCCTTTAAATAATGCAGGTTGATTAACAGAGTCCTTTAAATAATGCTGGCAGACAGGCAACTTGACTTCATGTGCTTGGGGCAGTAGGCCTATGGGCCTATACTCAGTTTACTAAGGATTGGTTACTATGTTCTCAATATAAGTTTTCCTTTTCCATGAGACACTTGCAGGTGTTAACACTGTAACTTAAAGCTAATAGAAAATGACACCCTGATGGAAAGATCATGACCAAGGGCTGGCAGAAACATTCAGATTTCAGTGTTCCATTAATTCTAAGTCCTTAGGCATTTCTTTTCTCTCTCTTTCTTTCTTTCTTTCTCTCTTTCTTTCTTTCTTTCTTTCTTTCTTTCTTTCTTTCTTTCTTTCTTTTCTTTCTTTCTTTCTTTCTTTCTCTCTTTCTTTCTTTCTCTCTCTCTCTTTCTTTCTCTCTCTCTCTTTCTCTCTCTCTTTTTCTCTTTCTCTCTCTCTCTCTCTCTCTCTCTCTCTCTCTCTTTCTTTCTTTCTTTCTTTCTTTCTTTCTTTCTTTTTTTCCTTCCTTCCTT
The DNA here is from genome assembly GCF_003287225.1 of Phascolarctos cinereus. Taxonomy (NCBI): domain Eukaryota; kingdom Metazoa; phylum Chordata; class Mammalia; order Diprotodontia; family Phascolarctidae; genus Phascolarctos; species Phascolarctos cinereus. Next base: position 186,642,872 of record NW_027555958.1, read on the forward strand.
CCTTCCTTCCTTCCTTCCTTCCTTCCTTCCTTCCTTCCTTCCTTCCTTCCTTCCTTCCTTCCTTCCTTCCTTCCTTCCTTCCTTCCTTTCTTTCTTCTTCTTTTTTCTAGACAGTAGAAGTAAAGATCAAACCATTAATTTAAGTTAAAATAAGAATGAAGAAACTCTCCCCAAATCATAAAAGTCTGTTTCAAATGTTATGACTTGCCTTGCCTTTTCTTTTACTATGCACTTACATTTTGAGAAGAAAAACAAGAAAATCTTTCCCTTAAGTAATCCAGAAGCTACCTTTTTTCTTTTGCTTTGAGAAAGAAAAAGTTCTCTTGGCATGTAGCTGCTAAGTGAGAAAACTGTGCCCTTAACAGGGATTAAAGGAGAGGGCTTCTACCCTCTTGGCTCCCTAAATGCCTTTTACCTCCTTCTTCTTTAATATCTCCTAAGTTGGGGATCCAAGGCTGGCCAATGTTGTAATTGAGTCTTTTGCTCTTAAAGAACTGATAAAGGATAAGTGAGGTCATAGAAGAAACAAATTCAGTTAAACTTTGTCATCTGCCTTTGTTTGCTGAATACCTTTGGGGGAGATGTTAAAAAACAAGTAAAAATCTCTAAGATTAGCAGATAACGTGGCTGAGGAACAGGACAAAATGGGGGGAGGACCTTAAGTAAATAAAATATCTTGAACAGACACAGATATCCTGCAAATTACACAAACAAAAAGTTTTTTGTTGTTGTTGTTCTTGTTTTTTGGTCAAAAAACCATGACCTAGATAAAAGCCAGACAAGGAGAGAAAGAAAGAGGTAAAGTAAAAAAAAAGAGAAAAAGAAAAAAGAAAAACAACAACAAAAACAGAGAGATAAGGAAATAATTAAAACACTGGTTTTTGAGGAAATAGTAGTAGGAAAGAATAAATAATTTAATAGATTCATTTCATTGAGACTACAAAATTAGTACTGAACACTGTGGATTATCATGATAAAAGTTAAAATCTTATTACATAAGATTTGCATATAATGTTGTATACATATATAGGTGAACTTTCATGGAGTCATTTAATGATATTTCATTTCCAATAGTACTCTTTTGTTCATAGGTGTAATTAAAAGGCGAAGTTGGAAAATGGACAAAGAAACAGCAAAAACATAACTCCAACATTAACCGCTGTTTCCTTCAGGGTTCGGGGATGGAGTGTCTACAAGTGCCTATTGAAAGTTGTGCTGTCTTCAGGAAAGCTTATGAGTCTGAAATTATTTTTTCACTAAACACGCAAAAAGATGACATAACTAGTTAGAAAAAAATTAAGTCTTTACCAAAACGTAAATGAATCACCTTTGAAAGTTCTATGACAATGTTCTTGATTCAGTAAGACCATTTTTTTAATGGAAATCTGAAAAGAATAGCACACAAAAGAATATATCTTCATTCTGCTTGAACTTGGGGCCTTCACTCTGGCCTCCTGCCAGAGTAAAATTTAACTAACACAACCCAAATTCTTTATAATGACTGCCATAAAACTATTTATGGTATAGATTCTACTATGAAATGGGTTCTATGAAAAAGCTACTACATTTTTCTACAACATCATGATAGTTTTGCCTTTTTTCAACAACTATATCTCTCTTTAAAAGACATCCCACTTAGAAATTCAAAGACATTTTTCTCTAGACATAGTCCAGTTATTTTTATTTGCTCATAAAAAAGATCTTTTGCCTTTTTTTTACTGAGCATCAGGTACAGAGATAGAGGCACCTCTTTTGAAGTCCACAGTGTCTCAAAGATCATCAGCAATAGCTCAGCAATAAAAATTCCAAGTTTTTCTGTACCTTTTGATGTAGTCCATATAGGAAAGATAACTTAAAATTTGTTGACACCATCTAGATATTATCTGATGATCTTCTCATTTAACCTGTGTCTCAATTTTCCATTAACCAGCTTTGCTTTATCCTTCAGATCACTTCCCCTTGTATAGCAAACAGAAGCAAAACAGAGGTTAGTTGAGTATTTATTTTCTATGACATCTGGCACACGCCACTAATCTAACAATACTTATTCTTCTTCTTGGCTCCAAAAAACTTTTAAAAATAATGCACACACCATTTTGCTGTTGTTAGCTTTTATCACAAGCTGGATTTTTTTTTCTTAATACTATTCTTGCCTTTTTCTCAGTTATCTTTCCTTGCTTACATTTTTACACACTTTTTAAAAGAATGAATGAATAAAGAAATAAAAAGGCATTTAGAGCACTGTGCTAAGCGCTGAGGATACAAACAGAAAAGTAAATCAGTTGCTACTCTGAAGAAGCTCATATTCTAATGGGAGAGATGACAAATATGTAAGGTTTCAGCTGCAAGTCAGATGGAAAGGTCTTATGGTCTGTAGGGTATAGCAGCAAAAAGGATGACAATGTGGTCTTCTTTAATGTCATTTCCATTAATAAAATCATATTGGTTTCTGATGTTGAACCATTTGACACATCCAAGGACTTTGGTGGCAAGGATCTTTTGTTTTCTTGATCATCAGTAGTACCTGTAGGAACATTTGCCAGGCTACATTTCCATAGGGGTTGCTTCCCAAGATGATGGCTACAGGCACTGTGCTAGAAAGATGGCTATTACTAAGGCACTTCAATTAAAGGTCCTGACCTGTTTCCCCTGGGGCACAGTAGTTAAGGTGATGGTGATTGTCTGACTTGCCCAACATGTGCTCTTGTCCCCCCAAGGATCTGATTTGATGAATGAGTTCCTATAGAGTCACGTCAAAGTTATCCCCCTCTTTCTTCTCAGGAAACGTTTGTCTCTGTAAAATCAGTATTTAGTCTGATAAATTTAAGATTTATCACAGGAACATAGATTTAGAACTGAAAGGGGCCTCAGAGATCATCTAGTCCAACTCCCTCAATCTAAAAGATTAAGAAACTGAAGACCAGAGTTGTAATGCCCTGCCCAAAGTTGCACAGGTAAATGGAAAAGTAAGAATTCAAGCCCAGGCCTTCTGGTGCCAAATCCAGTGATCTTTCTATTACATTGCATGGAGAAAAGTGAATGTTTTACAACAGAGAAGAGAAGGAATATTCAGCATAGACAAAGCAGGTACCAGAAGAATGTGGAACAATTATACAAAGTCAAAGAAGAAGAAAATTTAAACCTAATAGGGAAGCAGGGTAGTGCAGTGGGGGGCAGCTAGGTGGCGCAGTGGATGGAGCTCTGGCCTTGAAGTCAGAAGGACATGAGTTCAAATCCAGCTTCAAGACACAAGACACTTTACTAGCTGTGTGACCCTGGGCAAGTCACTTAACCCCAGTTGCCTCACCAAAAAGCAAAAACAAAAAAAAAACCCTAATGCCAAAATTCTGCCTTAATAAAATACAGGGAAACCATTCTACTACATTAGTAGTATACTAATACTTTATTCATCTAGATTCAGTTATCAAATAAACTCATTTAACTAAAATCTAGTTAAGAATTCTTAGCAGACTACAATAGACATCACCATCCCAGTACAAAAGGTTGTGTATTTTATTTATTGAGTACCTGATACATGAGGAAAACAAAAGTGAATAAGACATGTTCCTTGGCAGTAGATATAACACAAAGCTAACAAAAAAGGGGGAGTGGGCCACTTTGCCTATAATGGATGGTATCTGAAGACAAGTAGTGGAAGAGAAGACTAGAAATGCAGGCTGAAGGTATCATAGAAGACCTTCAAAACCAGACTAGTAATAATAGTTTCACATAGTGTAGTATAAAACACTTCTTCACAATCCAGTAAGGTAAATAGTACTTTATTAGAAAGATAGCTCTCACAGATGTCTAAATAGTTGAAGCTATATCGTGTTTCTGTGCCAGCTTTGTAAACTGTATGAGGAATTCATCATCTATTTCTTCCTTCTCTAGTCTAGAAATCTTGATGTAAAACATTGTCTTTAATAAATTCCTACCATGCTACCAATTTTATCTTTCCTTCCTTTAATCTCCACCCAAATACTCTCCATCCTGTTTTTCCCATTAGATTTGAAGATTTCCATACAGGTATGTGCACATGTATGTGTGTATGTATATATGTATGTGTATGTATGTGTGTGTGTGTGTGCGTGTGTGTGTGTATAGGTATATCTCTTCTGGACATATATATGTATATGCATGTACAAATATATACATATATACATACATATATCTCTCTTCTGATCATGTGTTACTATACAGTAAGGGAATCTAATCAAGAGTTTTATCCCATAAAGTATTTATCCCATAGATATATTTCCAGCCTTCTATTAAGGTCTCTAGTTTACTGTAGTATCCATACACTCATACACCAAAGTTTAGAAAGGAGAGGTGGTTAAGGGGAAAAAAAGGTAATGTAATAGTAGGATATGTTTAGAGAAGTATACCTTCTAAGAACTGGGAGGTAGGAATTGTAATTTCTCTCCTTCCCAGATCATATATAGAGTATTGTATTCAGTTCCAGGTTCCACAGTTTAAGAAAAAAAAAAACTAATGGGCTGGAGAACATCTAGAGGCACAGGCTTTCAGCACACATTGTCTGAGGATTGGAGACATCTAGCCCCAAGGGGAACAATATAGCTGTGTTCAAGTACATGAAAGGCTGTCATGTGGGAGAAGAAATTAATTTGTTCTATTTGGCCCCACAGGGTAGAACCAGGAACAAGGGGTAGTGGTTGCAAAAAGGCAAAGCTAAGAAAAATTTCCTAAAAGAGTTATTCAAGAATGTAATAGATTGCCCAAGAAGTATTAGATTTACCCTCCTTAGCAGAGAGTAGATGACTACTTGTCTAGTTTGTCATAGTGATGATTCCTTTCAGTTATAGGTTAGACTGGATGGCCAAATTCCCTTCTGACTCCTAAATTCTGTGAATGTGTAAATTACTGGGAACCTCTACAGTTATTCTATGTCTTACTTGCTATTCATTATGGCTTGGGGATTTTATCTGGGTAGATTTCTTCTTCCCTCTCTATTTTCAGCTTAAAGTTGTAATCAGATCAGCAAGTTTCCTGACAAATACTCTCTTACAAGTCCTCATTAGATGCAACCCAACCCTGACAAAAGCCCCATAATTCCAAAATATAGATTACCACTATTATATTAAGTAGTTATTCATTCTCCATCTTTCCTCTCTAACATTCTCCCTTCAATCAGAAAAGTAATGGAAAAAACAGCTATGCTCCTAAATTCTCCAACTTCCTACTATGAATTTCATAATTTCTAGAGATTCTTTCCAGGTTTCTTGGTAGTAGTATAATTTGTTCCCATATGAATCACCAAAAATGAGTAGTAGTATTTAGGCTTTTCTGGTCTTGGGAAAAGTTCACTGCATTCCAGCAAATGTCCCAAGAAGTTACCTCTACTCTGTTAAATCAAGCAAGTATTTATTAAGGACTTACTATTTGTCATGGACTATTTTAGGAACTCATTAAACATTTCCTGAGTAAACAAGGTGCTGGGGAAAAATTTAAATAAGAAGGCAGTAGGGTACACTGGTAAGAAGACTGAATTCATATGTACTCTAGATATCATCACTTACAAATCTTGACATGTCTATATGTGTCTTTTGAATATATCCCCTCCTTTACATTCACACAGTCACTACTCTTGTTCTGGCTCTCATAGTATCTTAACTGTCCACATACATAGTCACCACAGTGATTTTCCTCAGGCAAAGGTCTAACTATAGACAGACAGACAGATAGATAGATAGATAGATAGATAGATAGATAGATAGATAGATAGATAGATAGATAGATAGGCAGATAGATGATAGATAGACAGATAGATGGATAGATAGATCCTTTTACTCAATAAACTATAGTATCTTCCTATTACCTCTAAGATCAAATACAGAATCCTCTTCAAATCTTTCTAGTCTTCTTATATATGATCTTGTCCACATATTCTACATTCCAGCCACACTGGTCTACTTGCACTCCATCTCCATCTTCTATATCTCTGCCTTTCGACTGGTTGTTTCCTCTGCCTGGAATGCACCATCTCTTCTTGGAATGCCTGGTTTTCTTTAAGAGTGAGTTCAAGCACTGTTTTCTACAGGAGGCCTTTCCTGGTTGGTCTCTCCCAACTCTTAGTGCCTCCCCCTTAAAAGCTACCTTGAATTTACTTTGTACGAAACTTTTATATGTATAGACACATAGAGACAGATGTTTCCAGCAACAGAATATAAGCTCTCTGATGGCAAAAACTTTCAGGTTTGTTTGGGTTTTTTTTTCCTATCACTATTGCTTAGCACAGTGCATGGCACATAGTAAGTGCATAAAAAATGCAGCCTACTGATTAATTGATTAGTAGTTAGATGATAAAGGCTATCTATGTGACTTTCGGTAAGTAACAGCCTCTCTGGACTTCAGTTATGTCATTTGTAAGATAAAAGGAATGAACCCAATGACTCTAAGATCCCTTATAGATTTACATTCTATGATTCCCTCTACAATCTCTGTTCTCCTAGTTGGCTTTCCTGCATTCAGTCTCTCCCCTCACCACTACATATTCCACATAGTCACCAAAGTGATATTCCTAAAAGCAGGTTAGATTACAGTATTCCTCTGGTCAAGAAGCTTCTGTGGCTCCACATTGAGTTTAGGTTAACAAACTCTTCTCTTTGTCATTTAGAATTCCTCCCAATCTGGCATCACATAATTTTTCTAAGCTGGTTATGCATTACTCTGCCTTATATACTTTACCCTTTAGTCAACTAACCTACACAATGCCTGATATACAGCTGACAGTGTTAAATAAATGTTTTATTAATGATTTGTATATATCATGTATTTATCACTAAACATGTATGTTGATTTTCTGTTTCCCTTAGTGGAATATAAATTTAGTGGGTAGGGATGGTACAACTTTTGTATTTGTATCCTTAGCACCTGACATCCCAGATGCTTAACAAATGCCTGTTCATTGATATGTAGATTTATGTAAAAGGTAACACCATGAAAGGGCCAGAAAAAAGACATGATCCTTCCTGATTGGTATGCCAGGCTTCTGGTCTGGCAGATAGCCATCTCCATATTCCTTTGTACTGAATCCCTCATTACCTATGGCTAAGACAGTCCAGACAACATCTTATCACTCTAGGGAATACAGAATGCTGGACATTACAGTGGGTAGATGTACAAGAAATGGAAATAACTTCACACTGATCTTATGGAGACAGTTCTTTTCTGTCACATTCTTCTGCCTTTCAACTTCTTGAAACAAATTTAAACAGCCATTCTGCCTCCTCATTTCTTTTTTCTTATTGGCTTTGGTCTTGGAACATTTCTTACGTTCTTCATCTTCTCTGATAAAACATAGAATAATAAAGCCTTCAACCCTCTCATCTACCAGAGAGATAAATCTAAGTTTAGTAGACACATGGGCATTGATTGCATAAGGAGGAAATACATGGTGCAACCTCAGAGTCTCACTGGAACAGGTCCTTGCTCTCCATAGTTACTGAAGCTGAGGTCATCAGTTGTTTGAAGTACCCTCTCTAAATTACTCCCATTGCTAACTGTCTTAGCAATGGCTATTCATTTTTATGCCTTGGGCCACAGGTTCTTCATTAGAGGCTTTCTTGTGTTGGCTCATTTTATCTTATGTACCTTAGCCCAGATGGGTCTGATTGATAACAAGCATACTCTTTCCAAGTCCTTAGTGCCAGAAGATATTGCAATCATCAACCATAAAAATGACAGTCCTGTTGAGAAACTCCAAATCCCTAGCTGATTCTCATGCTCTTTGTCTCCTGCAGTTCTAAGTTAGGCGTGTAGCATCCCTACTAAGCGAGGCATGTAGCATCTCTACTAAGCTGCTACTTCTAATAGCTCTCTCTCTCTCTCAAAGCTTTGTATTATCTTATAAATGATCGTACCTTTGAAGTTTCATAAAAGTTACTGGACAGAAAAGTCAAGTCATAAGATAGGACAATAACAAACCGCTATCCATTCATTAATCACAATACTGAGAAATGCTTTATACAGTTATAAATCCAATTAATTATATTATCCCACATTTCTATAAAGCTAGATTCTAGAACATAAAGGACTCCTTGCCTCTACAGGTTTATTATAGTTTAGATTCCCATCATGACAGAACTCAACTTTTTAAAAAGCATCTTTTTTAAAAAGCCCAAATTTTGATTATTTTATCTCTCTATAATTTTAGAAGATTCATCAATATATAAATGTTAATATAAAATACAGATATGTGCAGTCATTTAGCTGACAACCCATTTCTATTGAGTATCCTTTTTTTTTCTAAATGCAATTGGGGTTAAGTGACTTGCCCAGGGTCACACAGCTAGTAAGTGTCAAGTGTTTGAGCTGAGGCTGGATTTGAACCAGGTCCTCCTGACTTCAGAGCCGGTGCTCTACCCATTGCGCCACCTAGCTATCGTTGAGTATCCCTTTTGATGTGTCAATTAAAAAAATACCAAAGACCTAAGTGATTTTAACTTCTTAAGAAATGACATACCCTAATCATAAATTTGGCATAAGAAGAAGAAAGGCCATGAAATCAGGCTTTTGATAGTAATTATTTAAGCATAAAATAACTTGAAACTAATCACACGGGTTCAGAGTTCTGAGATTAATCAACAAGTGACTTTAAACTAAATATGATGCCAAATGACACAAAAGGCAATCTCTCAGTATTAAAACCTTACATTAAAATAAAAGGCATTTCAAGAAGTAAGATTGCTTGAGGGCAGAACAGTGTTGTGCACAATCAATATATGATTAAACTTAGAACATTTGCAAACGAGACTGAAGCCAATTAAAATGACAAGAACTTTCTAGATTTAGTTTTGATTAAACCCATGTTAAGTCAGCAATTAATGCCACAGAAAATATGGCTCTGTTTAATATCAAATAAAGCATTTATGCATGAAAACAAAAATAGGTTGTTTCTCTCATAGAACTGCCTGAATCTACATTAGTTATGTTTACATACTAACTTAAAATGCTGATGTTACTGAATCAAAATATGCTATTACAGAGGAAATGGAAAAACAACATCATATTATAAAAAACATCAGTCATATAACCATGGAGTTTTCCCCATTTATCTAGGTCAAATACTTCTTACTTTTGTCATTTCTGTGGGATATCCTAAAACTGAGGTCGGAGACACAACATGTTTTTAATCAGTATGTGTGTATGTGTATGTGTGTGTATGTATACATACATACATCCTTATAAATACGAATTTTATATGTGTGTACTATGTATAAATATATAGACACATATATAGACACATATGCATATATACATAGATGTATGCATATATTTTGTTATTCAGTTATTCAGTCATGCACAACTCTTTGTGGCCCTATAGACCATACCACACCAATACTATCCATGAGGTTTCTTGGCAAAGATACTGATATGGTTTGCCATATCTTTCTCCAGTGGATTAAGGTAAACAGAGGTTAAGTGACTTGCCCAGGGTCACACAGCTAGTAAGTTTCTGAGGACAGATTTAAACTCATGTCTTACTGATTCCAGGTTCAGTACTCTATTCAGTACTTAGCTGTCTCTGTATATATATGTATACATATACATATACACATATATAAATGTATATGTATATACACATACACACATATATACAAACAAGTATCTATTAATCAAAATTCTGTTTATTCAGCTGTATGTTGTATCAAAGAGGCAACTAGATGACACAGAGGATAGAGTGTCAGGCCTAGAATCAGGAAGACTCATTTTCCTGAGTTCAAATCCAGCCTCAAACACTTACTAGCTCTGTGACCCTAGATAAGTCACTTAATTATGATTGTCTCAGTTACCTTATCCATAAAATGAGGTGGAGAAGAAAATGGCAAACCTCTCCAGTGTCTTTGTCAAGAAAAACCTAAATGGGGTCATGAAGAGTTGGACATGACCAAAACAACTGAATAACAATGACTACATTGTATCACAAAGTATGAACAGAGAAAAAAAATTTTTTGAAATTACTATAATTTCACTGTAATTGCTACAAAAATGAAAGCTACTAAATTTAGGCTTTAAGAAATCTTTTTATTTGATGACCCCACTTTCAGTATTTTATAAACTCATTTATTATATTTTGCTATATGAGCCCTAATTCCAATGGGTATTTTGATAAAATAATTAGGTTTAAATTTTAAATTAGAAGATCTGTGCTATCACCATGCCTTCATTTACTCATAAAATGAAAAGAACCAATTATTATTTGCAGCCTAATCATATCATGAGGGCTAAGTAAATTGTTTTAAAAAATCACCTCTAAAACTCTTTCCTCAAAATTATGTATACAAACTAAAACTGTTTCACTGGACAATGGATTTGGCTACAATGACTTGTTCTCTATAAAGTGACATCTTATACAACTCTTCTGAGTATCAATGTAATCCAAGTTGCTTAATCAAAGCAAATATAAAATTTTATTTCACAAAAGATGCCATCAATGTAATCATTCAAATAAAACTAATCAATTCACTGAATTCTCTACTGTATGTATATACTAAAAAGAATTCATTTGTAAACCAAGATTCTGTTTCAAAACAACATTGTGGCAGAGATGTGACCCTGCATTCTCAAAGTCTGTGTGGGTGCAGTCAAAACACCGGCAGATTCTACTACACTGGAAAGGCTTAAAGTTATGGTCCCAGAAACAGACATGACCTACTTTCCAATATCTGACTTAGCTAAGTACTGAAAGGTTCATGACCATCTGGCTAGCCAAATGGCAATGAATTTTTTGGTCATGGTAGCCCATGGCTGAAGGAATATACAAAATGACCCTCAGCTGTGCTTCTGCAGTGATAATCACACAATGGCAGAAAAGGGTGCAGAGGGTGCTAAGAATAATACTAACCCAACTACATACATTTTTCCTTGTTATTTGCTTAATGTAGTTTTATTATTTTTCTAATTAATTAGCATTTATTTTTCCTCCCTCCCACTTTCCCTGAACTGACTATAAAGAATTAACTCAAGGTACTTTAAACATGAGGTCCTTTTCCAGTGACAAATTAGAACACATTTTATAGGAATAACTGAATCATAACAATATTGACATTCTCTATGTTAAAAGAAACCACAAGAATCAGCATGTTGCAGGTAAAAAAAAATGACAGCTTATAAGTTCTCTTTCAATAGGCAAATAAAGGATCTGGGTTATTATGCACCCAAAAGTAGAAGAAGATATATCATTTCATAGAATATTTAATCATACTTGTATTTATACAATATTTGTGGTATAGTGCTCAGAGATAAGAATTTTATTTTTATTTTAAGGCAGAAAAGTTATTATTGCTTGGTAATATTTCTGTAGAGTATTTGAAGAATACTTTCAAATATACAATGTTTTAGAATTCTACCATATTATTTTTTCTACTATATTATTCTCCTACATTTACAATGCCTTCACCTTCTATTTATTTTAAAAAATTTTTCAGAGTGAAGTGAAAACCAAGAGAATAATTTACATAATTAAAAATTACATTCTAAAAATGAACAATTTTGAAAGACTTAAGACTTCTGATGAATGCAAAAAAACAACCATGATACTAGGAAATCAGTGATGAAAAATATTACCTACCACCTGACAGAGATATTATATACTCAATATTCAGAATGAGACATACATTTCTAGACATAGCCAATGTGGGAATTTGTCATATTTCACTATGCATAATTATTACAAAGATTTTGTGGTTGGTTTTTTTTTCTTTCTAAATGAGGGGAAGGAGATATAAAGAGGGGAAAAAAGTTCATGATAATCTTTTAAAGAATTAGCCTTTTTAAAAAATTCTATATCACTTGCAACTTTCATATCAACATTTTTTGCAGAGATTGAGGAGGTTAAGAAATTTTACAAAAAAGCTGATAAAACCTTTTAAATTAAATTAACATGAGTTTTATTACATGGTGACTTCATTGCAATGGTGAGCTTAGGATAGAATGGTGAAAAATATATTGGAAAAATATGCTTCAAAAATAAGAAATAAGAGGCTTACAGCTTATAGAACATATAGGGAAGCCTCTGCCCCTATGACAATCTTACCCTGGAAAACTGTCTGTTTCTCCTGTATCCTTCTCCTGATGGGTGAATTTCTTTGGAACCTCCCTTCTAAGGAAGTGCTCAGGCCAGCCATTCTCATTCCTTCATCCCTATCCATTATGCTTTCTTGTGGGTACCTTTTTCCCTCCCAATGTTCCAGCTTGTCTTTCTTCATTAGAATGTATATTCCTTGAAGGATTTTTAAAATTACATTATATATAATATACACACACATATATATATGTGTGTATATATATATATGTATACATATGTATGTATATGTAAGTATATACATACACATATATGTGTACATATATATGTATGTATATATGTATATATATGTATGTATGTGTAATTTATATATATTTATTAGAAAATGTTTTATTGTATTTATATTCACAGTACAAATAGTTGCTGACTATTTGACATATAACTGTCATACACACACACACACACACACACACACACACACACACACACACACACATCACGAATATGTTCTTCCAGGACAAAGTCAAGTGTTCATACACGAATAGCACCGAAAGCAAAAGAAATGGGAAAAAAATTAAGTTTTCAATGGCAAGAAATAAGTAGTCAATAATGTAGGAGTCATTTCCAAATCACCAAAATAGAGTCAAACCACTAAATTACTTAAGCATACATTAAAAAAAATTGAAAGTTTAGAAGCCTAAAGACCCATGGGATTAATTAATGAATTATTGAGTCTAAAGATTATTATAAGGATACTATTATAAGGATACAATTTGAATAAGTATGTGCTAGATCCTTTGAATAAGTATGTGCTAAATTCAAAATTGCTAACCAAGACTTTTATAATGTTTTTATAATAACCAGTGTTTGTTCCTCTTATTACTGTAATGAACAGTATTGTAAGAAATTACAAAATCACATCTGAAAATTATATCTGTAACCTTTCTTGTATGGAGCATTAGTTTTAATTGTACTTAGCAGAAGCTTGTGATCCAGACAAATTGCTCTTGATTTTACTTCTTCATGTTATCATATGCATGTTTGTCACACACACACACACACACACACACACACACACACACACACACACACACACACACAAGTTGGAAACTTTAATCAGGGCTTAGGTGAGTGACAGAATAAACTCTATAAGTCAACGTAGTACATCTCCCTCTAATAACAACAACAACAAAACGAGACAGACTTTAATCAAAATTGAGAGCAAAGTTTGTTTCTTCCAGGGGGGAAAACAAAATTAGAAGACATGGTCTCTAATTGAGGCAACTCCAATCTCACCTTTTAAAAAAAGTTTTTGATAGTAAAAAAAAAAATGGGAAATAGATAAAAGAATTTATATCAAGACAAACTATCACTATTTCTTAGTTTAACCATTGTAAATCAATATTCAATAATACTAAATACCTAGAAACTGCCTTAGCCAGCAAATACTTGATTTCTTTGCCAAGCACAGAAATATAGCAGCCTACGGCAAGATCTGTTAACTCACTTACAAACTTCACAGGTGAGGATAATGCAATATTATGCCCTTACAAAGCAGTATACCTTCATAAAAAAAAAATCAAAACATGGAGACAAAAGTATGTTTACAGAAAAACTGGGAAGCAATAAAGACAATGCATAAAAAATAGAAAAGATCTGTCAAGATTCCAATAATAAACATCTTCTTTATTAGAGACAGTTGAGCCACCATACTTGGACATCCTAGTCCTAGATATGCTGTGAGAAAGGACAAATGGTACAAAAGAAAACCAAGACAGGAAGGGCAGTCTGACTATAACAAGTATATATGGAATAGTTCTATGATGGGCGCTACATAGTTTGAAGTTATTGAGGGACTGATACCAAAGAGCAGATACCAAAACACTATAAAAAAAACCAGACCTCATTAATTTCCATATAAGACATTCAAGACAATAATAACATTATTAATCCATATGCTTCCCTTCCTATCTATAATCTACATATGTGTCCAGGACATGCTGGAAAAGATTAAGGTATAAGAGCAAAAGAGGATTTCACAAATAATAATATTCAGTTTAGACATAGCTATCTAAAAAATAATGAGTAATAGATGCTACTGTTCATTGTGCATCTACCATTTTTATAAAAGCATTTATTTTTGCTGAGCAAAACATCTTAATAAGGTATCATGCATATTCTAAAGAGTGAAAGATTCCTTGAAAAGAAATAACTATGTTTGAAGCTCTCCCCAACCCCACTCCCACCCCCAAATACTAATTACAAAACAAGGATGAAATAGGGGAGGGAAGAGAAGGGAAAAAGCATTTGTTAAGAACACTTTATGTGCAAGGCACTTCACTAAATGCTTTACAAACATGCTCTCATTTGATCCTCACAAAACCCTGGGAGGTAGGTACTATTATTATCCACATTTTATACTTGAGGAAACTGAGGCAGACAAATGTTAAGTGAGATGCCCAGGGTCACACAGATAGCAAGTATCTGAGGCTAAATGTGAACTTAAGTCTTCCTAACTTTAGTCCCAGGGCTCTTATCCATAAGCAGCATCTAGCAGCTGCCTTAGAGAAAAATGCTTGTCAAAGGTTGATTGCCACCATTACAAAAGATGTCCAGAACAGAATCCAAATAAAACTTTGACTCTCTATCATTGGTTCCTACTCACAGTTAACATTTTGCTTATTGAATCAAGACTCCTTGCCCCAGGACCACCACCCAGAACTGCAACCCAGATCCAAGCACAGGCAAAGCAAGAGAATTCTGCCTCAGCACCAGAAAACAGATCTCTGCAGTCCCCCTTTGATCAGCCTTCTCCAAAATTACCAGTGATCTCTTCTTAATTGTAAAATCTAATGGCCTTTTCACGATCCTTATCCTTCTTTACCATTTTGCATTATTTGAAATGTTGAGGCAGAGCCAAGATGGCAGAATAAAAACAGTGACTTGCTCGAATTCAGCTGAATAATGAAATTAAAAGCTAGACTACAGAGGGTTTAGAAGAAAATTTGAGCAGTAGAGTCACTGAGTGAAGACGGTTTTCTCAAGATCTTAATACATTTTTCATTTCTAGAAAACCTCAGTCTAAGACATATTTTGTAAATTCCATAACCTTTTGAAAGAAATTCAAATCAATTCTATATGTCTTTATTACATGCCTATAATGTACTAGATAATGTGTTAGGTGTTATTATAAAGAAATGGTCTGTTACGTAAAATAGCTTGCAAAAGATTGACTGTTTCCATTTAGTATTTTGATAAAGGATGTCTCCTGTGTGTGTAAATTATTCTCGCAATTTTTTTGAAATAGTAGGCCTATTGATATTTTATGGTGGTTTATTTGGTATAATAACATCAGAATTTCCCCCCATATCTTTAGTATCCTTCCTTATTTCAGATAACTTAAGAATCAATTCTTAAGGGTTCTCAAAATTGTCTCACATCTAGCACAGTGCTCCATAAGTGTACTTGGTCTACTCTAACTGCATTTCCCATCTTCTCCCATCTTTAGTTTCTTCAGTGTAGCTTCTGCTTTTACAGTAACATCTGATTCTATGATATTAGAGCTCAAATGTGCTGGACTTAATGTATTTGATGGCAGGAAGAATTTGTTATTAAAACCTCTACTGCTCTTTCTATTTTTCTTCTATTGTCATCCTTCTAGTTTCACCCTTAAATACCATTGTGATGACTTTCAACCAACTAATCAATCAAACGGCAAGTGCTCATTAAGCACCTAATATGTTCCAATATCTGTGCGAATACAAAGACAAAAATGAAATAGACCCTTCCCAAGGCATTTAAATTCCATTGGTGAGAGAAAAGATGTACATACATAGGTATAACAAAAAAATGTACAAGGTATTTGGGGTGGATGTGGAAACTGACAGCTATGGGGATCAAGAAACTTGAATTGAGCCTTGAAGGAAATCAGGGATTCTAAAAGGAAGAGGTGAGGAAGGAGTAAATTTCAGAAATGAGGGATAGTCAGTATAAAGGCACAGAGAAGAGAGACTAAGTGACAGATGACTTTTCCAGGGTCACAAGGCCAGTATGTATCAGAGGTTGGACTTGAACTCGGACATTCCAGGTTCTGAGAGTAATTCTCTTTTTACCACCCAGTGTTGTCTTTAGCCACATTCATAAAAGGAGTTTAATAAATGTTTGCTAAGTTGATTTGATGCAGAGGTAGGAAAGAAGGACATTCTGGGAACACAGGATGGTGAGAGCAAAGATCAGAGAGAAGGAAATCTAGAATGAATGGAAAACTGAGAGTTGTACAAGATACAACTAAACAAGAAGATTGCAGCTATATTGTATAGAATCTTAAATGATAGTTGCTATTCAGTTGTTTCAGTTGTGTCCCACTCTTCATGACCCTATTTGGGATTTTCTTGACAAAAATATTGGAGTGATTTGCCATTTCCTTCTCCAACTCATTTTACAGATGAAGAAACTGAGGCAAATGGACTTAAGTGACTTGCCCAGGGTCACACAGCTAGTCAGTGTCTACAGCCAGATTTGAACTCAAGTCTTCCTGATTCCAGGCCTGGTCTTCTATCCACTGCACCACCTAGCCACCCATGGTGGCAACATCAGGATTAATAACAAAAAATTCACCAAATACTTTCTTCACAACAACCCTATGACGTAGGTAGTACAAGTATTATTATTCCCATTTAACAGATGAAAGGTCAAGTGACCTCTGAATGATCATGTAGTGATCACAGCCCAAGTTTAAAGCAAGGGCCTTTCTATTTTTTTCCTATTACTATGCCATAGAGCAAAAAGAAACCAGTGAAGGTTTCTGAGTAGCAATGTGATAATTTCTATAACTTTTTAAGGTTTGGAAAGCACTTGGCAATACATATTTGATTCTCACAACCACTTTATGAAGTAGGTGCTATGATTATTTTCATTTATAGATGATAAACCTGAGGATTAGAGAGGGTTAATCACTTTCCCAGAATCTTATAGCTAATGTCTGAGAAAGGATTCAAATTTAAGTTTTCCTGAATCTAAAACCAGTGTTCTATCCACCACACTACCAATAATCATAACAATGCATCTGGAATATTATTCAGACAGCAATATATAAGATGAATGGCTCATCATACATTTCCCTGTCTTACCTGAATAAGAAGGGGGAGAATATAATAAATGTCTTAAGGTACTTTTGAAATAGGAAGTTGATAGCAATTTTAGATAAAAAAAAAAGTGTTGAAACTTTACACTTGACCCTATCTTCTAATAGATGAAGACAATTTCTTAAATAATGAAAAGCAACATGAATGGGCAGACAAAAGTATTGCTACACAGATTAGACATAACTGCTGTTCTCAGTACACATGACAGTAGGTCACTTTTAAATAGTACATTTTATGTGAAAATTCTGATACTAACAAAAAAATGCTGTGATAGGTCAGGTGCTCTGGATATATGACTATTTAAAGGCTCCTAGATTATCCTTCAGTGTAATGAAATGATATAAGCAAATTACAAAAGGTTTCCTAGAGCACTAAGAGATTAAGTGACTTGTCCTGGGTTACAAAGCAGTCTATCAGACAAAAGTTAAGGATAGTTCTTCCTCCTCAGAGGCCAGCTCTCTATTTTCTCTGCCATGCTGTCTCTTATTCATAAGCTAAAGGCATGCACATGTAGGGATACATACATACATGTGTATATACATATATATATGCATGCATATTTGTAACATGACTATATATGCACACAGAATATACTACATGTTAAAGGGCATATAACTTTTTCAAAGGACAGCATTTGAAAAGGTATTACAAATTTGTTCTGAAACAGTAGTACCAACAGTATTCCCCTTTCTCAAACTGAAATCCTTCCCTTTTATCTCATACTACTTGTTAAGCCCAATTCTCCTTACTGTGCATGGATGGAATAAAGTAACATGAGGACAGTGAGGACACTATCTAGGAAGAAGTGATAATGGTCATTCTTTTTAACCACAAAAATCCAATTATGGTACCAAGGGCTTGAACTATATAGACTATAACTTTACTACTTGTGGAAACTCCCATAAAGCAAAAAGTAAGTAAATGGAAGGGTGGTGATGGATGACTGTACCTACAGCATAAGTAGTGGCAGCCAGAGTAGGACACTTAATCTGCTTCAGAGGGAGGATTCTGTATACTACAAAGCTGCATAATGTCACGAGAGTCTATGTTTTTCCAGTATCACCTAACAGTCTTCTTGGCTTCATAACAATATTCAGGTCAGCGTCTTTGGGGAAAAACGAAAGTGATTTAAAAACAAAGGAAAGTTTTCCCTCTATAATAGTAGCTGATGTTTTTCTAGATTGGCAAAGAGAAAATTCTTAGGAGTACCAAAAAGATTTAGAGAAAGAAAGAACATTCATTTTTTCTTTGCATGTCCAGAAAAGCATTTAACTTACATACAACTGCATACAAAAGTGAAAACAGAGCCCAGTAAATACTAATATTGTTAAAGGAATTCAGTATAAATGTGAGTAACTTTTGGAAATATGGCAGTTCTGTTATATATAAAAGTCTTACTTAACTTTCACTAGATGAATTCACTAAAAGCATTATATAGCTTTCTACCATATTAAATTTCCCCAATGGTTTTATAGTACTTCATTATTTTAATGTAGCTGAATTATGTTTTTGGAACGATAACTAAAAAGATTTGTTTTAATAAAACATTTGATTCAGAGATGTTGAAATATTCTCTCTATAAAATACATTCAATTTGTCTTAGATATGGATAGTATGTACTAAAATTCAGATGAAGGGAAAAGCAAGAGATTAGTCTACTCATTATAGTCAGATCAAGGAAACATGAGGTCATTTAATGTTTTGAAAATTAAATTTAACTAATGCTTGTTTAACTCCTGCTATGTGCAAGGCGCTAGACAGGCCTGTCCCCAAGGAGTTTACATACAAATTCCAGGTAATGCTCTAAATCAGATATCTACTCTATTATACCTAATATGTATATTAGATATCTAAATTAGATATCTATTTTGTCTATGGAAAACTGCTAGAAGAGGAAAAGGATGTTTCTTGGGCAGCAGAGTAGAGTAGGAAAGAAGATGGTAGTAATTTTATAGACTACTTTTGTATATCCCCATCTCTAGATATGTTTTCTAATGCTGGTGTATCATCTGTTCACATGACAGAACTAACTGAGGTTTTAAGGACTGGACTACAAAGACTGAAGGAAGTTATGTCTAAAGTTCCTAAAAATAAAGTGAATTAATTATGCACAGCTCAATGTACAAATAAATGTAAACTTGGGTGTACATAAAACAGCAATTAGGGCTGGTACATGAATCCAAATTGTTCTGAGTCTGAGACCTGCTCTCCATTCATTACATCATGCTGTCTCCCAAGAGAAACTGGGTTCCAGACTTGCCTCTGACACACATAAACTGTTCAAGTTAGTGGGCAAGTCACTTAACACATCAGTGCCCCCACGTAGCTTTCAAAAACTACAGGTTGTGATGCAGTTGTCTCTTTGCAATGGTAGAGGGAATTTCCTAAAAAGTCATAGGGAGTTTCCTACATTGATGAAATAAATTATAATGATGATAATAACTTAAATTTATGCAGTATTTGAATATTTACATATCTATCTTCTCAGAACATCTATGATATCCTCATTTTACATGTAAGAAAAAGCTAAGAGAAGTTTGTGACTTATAAAGAGTTATACAGTAAAGGTTGGATTCAGAATTGGAACCCAGGTTTTCTGACTCCAAAATCTGCACTCCTTCCACCATAGCTTGCAAGCTGCCTCCCAAATAAAGGGTATTTATTTAGAATAAAAACAGGAAAATAATTGTCTAGTCACAATCACTCTCCTAAATTCCAGTTCCACATGAATAACTAGCTGCCTGCTGGACATCTCCATTGGGGTATTTTATACACATCTCAAAAATAATATATCCAAATCAAGACTCATTATATTCACCTCCTAAACTCATCTCCCCTCCAACTTTGCCTATTTAATAACAAGCACCACCATTTTTCTGGTCACCCAGGTTCACAATATGACTGATTTTTTTTTAATTATTCTCTTTCTTCCAATCATTTATTACATTTCATCAAATCTCCCTCCATAATATGTTATATAGGTCAACTTCTCTGCAACCACACTGCCACCATGCTAGCTCAGGCCCTTATCATCTTTCACCTAAAATACTACAATAGCCTCTATGCTTCCAGTCTCTATCCTCTCCAATATATCCTCCATATAATTGCCAAACTGCAAAATTAAACAGACCTGGCCATATTGGTTCACTATTCAAAAATCCTCACCAGTTCTCTATTACTTCTTAGATAAAATTCAAATTTGCCATTTAAAGTCCTTTTCCATCCCACTCCTCCAGTCTCATTAAATGTTCCTCCTTTTCAAACACTTTCTACTGCAGTCAAACTGGTCTCAGGCACATAAAACATTATATCTCCTGCCACCATGATTTTGTGACATAGTATTTGATATCTGAAATTAAGTCCATCTCTCTTTTGTTCTGTCAAATCACAAGTTTCCTTCAAATCACAGCTCATGTACCACCTCCTATAAGAAGACTTCGTGATCTTTCCAATTGGAGCTCTCTCTATTTCTCTCTCTCTCTCTCTCTCTCTCTCTCTCTCTCTCTCTCTCTCTCTCTCTCTGTAATTTTGTATATACTTTGTATCCTCTCTCCACAAGAAAAATGTAAGTTCCTTAAAGGCAGGTGGTGTTTTATTTTTGTTTTTACATTACCTCCAGTGCCTAACAAATAGTAGGTACCTAATAAATATTCATTGAATTGGATAGTGGAATGACTTTAAGGGATAATGAACATTTATTCCCAGGTATAGTTTCTAGATGGTAAAACATACAGCTCTGGAATGTATACTTCAAAGAGAGTATTTGATCTTTTCCTGTTACTTAAAATGATAACACCACAAATTAGGACAGGACGCAAAGGAATGAGATTTGTATCAACATGAAGATGGACAAACCCTATTTAATCTAAAGAAGAAAATTAAAAGTGTAGGGATTCCATTACTCCTTTACTAGAATAATTTCAAACTAATTTATTTTAAATAGCTTTAAAGCAGAAGGATTTTACCTCAACGAAAACCATAACTAAATGCTAAATCTGGAAAAACTGAATACCTGTTCGAACACTTAATGCAGTTTTAACTTTAGTTTCTGAAATGTGCTGCTTAAAAAAGAAAAAATAATTGAATGGTCAACACTTGTATCAAACACTACAGATATTCAGAAACCAGAGAACTAAATTCACAGTTTAAGTAAACATTTTCATTGACACTGACAGACTAATTTTAAATACAGTTAAGAAAAGGCAAAAACCAAACCTGATGATTCTTAACTACTTTTTTCCTGACAAATATTGATTGTAACTTGTTGTCACATTAATTAGTAATTAGATTCACGTGACTAAAACTCAATAACTATTCTTTGTTAAACTCAAATATTCTTACTCTGAAAAGTTGTGAACTCATTCATGGAGGAAAAAAAACAGCTTTTGTAACAAAACACAAGAAAGTAATTTTAGCCATAAATTCAATAACATTAATCCACAAAAATAAAATGAGATTTCAGTAACACAAACAGTATGACCTGCTAAAGGAACCTTGCAGATTAAACTGGTCTGGAGGTTCTGTCCTAACCTAAGTAGGTATGTACAGCTTGAATCACTCCTAATACAATTGAAAATATATCTGCACAAATTCTATACAAATCTAACATATTTTTCAATGTATGCTGAGAATGTCATAGGGCATTATATTTATTTTGTCAAGCTTAAAAATTGAATTTAATTAAAAAAAACATAGGATCTACTATGTGTAAGGTGCTGGCACAATTGAGTAAATAATGGATGGGTTATCTTTCCTACATCCAATATTTCAAATAATACTCTTATTGTGGTTTTAAGTATTTAAAGCTAACATTTTACCTTCCTAAACATTTTTAAAATGTTAAACAATTTCAAGGAAAAAATAAGAAAACACTTTTTTTTTCATGCTGAGAAATTTTGAAACCAAGTGGAATAATTCTCTGAGTTAAGAAACACAAGTTCTGGAATACTGCTCAAATAGGAAAAATAAAATAACTCATTAGGTTCTGTAACAGAACTAAATGGCTAAATAGGTACCACAATTCAGAATGTTACATTTAAAAATAGCAGTCTTCAAATGAAGAATTTCACTAAAAATTCTGTTTTACAAAGTGCAATCCTAGTCAACTTGAAAATTATATGAATTTCTCCTGAAATAAATTTATCCTGCTACAGCATTTCCAGTAAGAATCAAGCATTGTTTTAATTTATTCAAAACAAAGAGCTCATTTGTGCTCATCTAAATAATTCAAAGTAGAAACATAAAAGCAAAGTATCAGCAAGCTTTTGTGTATCTGCTTCCAAAGTTTGGGGAAACAATTTGAGGAGTACAACAAAGCACTTTCAACAAATTTAAAGTATTGAGTATAAAAATGCACAATAACTCTGTTATTAACTGAGCTCTGATGACTTATGTTCACAATCTACACACAATGTGGCAGGAAATTAAGACAAGAAACCAAGCCAAAATTCCCCCAATGAATATGAAATTAAGATTGACCTCCTTTCTTAACAGAAATTGCTTATATTAGGAAAAAGATTTCTAGGCAGAGAAAATACCAAAGTTCAAACTCTTTCTTACTTAAAAATAATTTCCATTTCACATCTTTAACATTTAAGTGCTATAATTCTAGAATACCTTTGTTAATTATACATGTATGTTCTCAGAAAAAGTCCAGTAGAGAGTTAATTTTTCACATATTAAAAGAAGTTGGGTCAGTCTTAGTTGAGTGGAATGGACAGGAGAGTACTTGGGCTCCCACCAAAAGCACATAGCAAAAAATTTTTTTAAATGGCTGAGGGTTAGAAGGAAGAATGAGACAGTATGTATGAATATGCCCTTGAATTCAAGGGTGACCAGTTCTGACTGGCGATGAGATTAAGGAATTTGTGAGAAAATCTAAGGTCTTTTATCATTATGTAAGTTGATGGAATTCTGGATGGTTTTTTATTGTTGATTTACCTCCAGCAAGATTTTTGAAAAAATGATTGGCAATCTAGCTTAAAACTAACATGAGGAAAAAACTAGGAGGATAGAAAAATAGGTCATTATTAAAAATAAGTAGAAATTATAAAAGTTTTTTCAGTGTTATAGGCCAATAAGACAAATAACAGTTTTAGATTGTTAGAGCCCCAAAATACTATTGATAATAGAACAGAAAGTGTATGATATAGTAGTCTTTCATGTTCTAGTGAGAGGGAGATTCTATATATCATGACTGACAGGCAAAGATATAGCTGCAATCTAATCAAATCTAGGTAATCATGAAATGGAGTTATTTTATTTCTAGAAGTTCCATCAGTCAAAGTTTTGTGTTAACACCCACTGCTAGGCTCAGGTATAAATCAATTTTCCACTTAGTTACTAATGCAGTAAGGTTTTCCATTTGTATGTCCTTACCTTAATAGGGTTAAATGACTATCCAAATAAACTGCTATATAATGAAATTTTAATTTTCTGTATAATCTGTATTTGTTATTGTAATGCCTCTAACCTAGCTCTCAGGTTAGGCTTTCCTCAAACACCACCCACTGTCCAATGAACTGTTCAAACCCTGGGACCATAATGACCCAGATGAGTATACACAGATGATAAAACTCCATGGTTTTATCAGCTCACAAAATTGAATCTCCAAGCCACAGTGAAGTAGACATGAAAAAAACATAAAAGGAATAATTTAGTATAAGAGCTGATATAGTACCTTAAGCTTTACAAGGTACTTTACATAAATTATCTCATTTGATCAATCGATAAGTACTTATTAGGCATCTACTATATGCCATGTACTATATACTAAACACTGGGGATACAAAAGGTAGAACATGCCCTCAAAGATATTATTTTCTAAAGGACATATAACAATATGTATACTAGATATAAAATGAATACAGGATGAGTTTTTTCGGGGGGGGGGGATGCTCTAAGAGGTGGGGGGTGATGTCAGGTAAGGCTTCATGTACCAAGGGGTACTTGATCCGAATCTTTAACAAAACAGGGATTCCAAGAAGCAGAGGTGAGGACGGAATGCATCCTATGTATAGAAGACATTCAGTGCAAAAGTACAAAGAAGGCAGATAGAATACCATGTGAGCAGAATAGCCAATAGGTCAGTACTGACTAAATTGTAAAGTACATGGAAATGAGTAATATGTAAGAGGATTGGAAAGGTAGGAAGAGATCATATTGTGAAGAGATTTAAATGCTCAACAGAAGAATGTACATTTGATCCCAGAGATAACAGGGAGCCACTGAATTTATTGAGTAATTAAGTTGAGTGGACAAGTGTATTCATTATCCCCATTTAACAGATGAGAAAACTAAGGATCAAAAAGGTTAAGCTACTTGCACAGGGTCACTCAGCTAGTAAGTGACAAAGGCATATACCTTCTTAATTCTGACTTCATCTTTCTAACCACCATACCAGGGGCGGGGAACCTAATGCCTGGAGGCCACATCTGGCTCCCCATCCTTGCACTATATCATGCTGCATTGCTATTGAAAAGAGCTATTTTTAGTACCATGCTGCAGCTGGAGACCTAGAGACCATTGTGAGCCAGGAATAATATTTAATTCAATATTTTGCAATGATGTAAAACTTACTAGTTTATAGTTGTATTTTAGGATTGATGAATTGTCAAGTTAGGCCTTCTCCCCATCAACTCAGATTGTAATCCCTCTGTAACTTAGTAGACAGTGTTCAAGGGTGGCTATGGCCAAAAAATTAGTCCTGCCTTCAGCCCACTCAGTGATAAGCCTCTCCAAACTTATGCTGGTTCTCAGAACTACACACAGAGTCACATAATGGGCAGCTTTGTCTTTTGCCACATATTCATTTGATTTTCCTTTGACTATCAACTAGCTGGGTTTGATATTTCTAGATATCATTTGCTAGTGGTCTTCCATGGATTCATAGCAATGAATGTAGGAGAAAATCTATACCAAAATAAGCTCTCATTAATTTAGTTCAACTTAATTTCTGCTGATACCATAAGGTAATATCTACAGGGCAGGTTATTTACCTTCCCTATGAGTATATAGAGTGCATTATATATTTGGACCTGCTTAAATACTATGATTAACATGATTATTGGTGTACATTGCTATAAGCAAGTCCTTATTATGAAAGTTCATATTTATATAAAACTTAAATTTAGGAGTGATTATTTCCTTCCCAAAAAGTTTTACAACAGGATTATTTTAAATAGTAACGACTTCTAGAGATTTTAAAATACATTTTTGGAGGCATTCTGTTTACATTCAGCTTTTCTGAATGTGCCATCTTCATATAGTATTATTTATGAGAAAACTGGCACTAGAAAACTGAAATCTATAGATAACACCCACATCTCATTTTGTCTTCAATTTACCCTCCTTCTGCTCTACCTTTGAACTCACAGCACTTCATTTTCTATCTGTTTTTGTACTTATACTTTTTTTAAACCTTATTTTGTTATAGCAGGGAAAAAAATGAATTTTAATTCAAATCTGATTCTGCTACTAACAAATGTAACCTTTGGAAAGTTATGTAATTTCTATGTATCTCAATTTTCTCATATATAAAATAAGAGGTCTATAAATCTATGACCCTTGATACAAACTATTGCTATTAAACAGTAACGTGGTATAATGGGGGGAAGGGGGGGAACTAGGCCTTATGTCAGGAAAACTGGGTTCAAATTGCACCTCTGCTATTTACTACCTCTGTGACCTTGGACAAGTCATTTGAACTCTCTGGGCCTCTTGTTTTCTCATGCAGGAAAAGAAGGGATTATCTAGATCATGTCTAAGGTTTATTCCAGC
The DNA here is from genome assembly GCF_003287225.1 of Phascolarctos cinereus. Taxonomy (NCBI): domain Eukaryota; kingdom Metazoa; phylum Chordata; class Mammalia; order Diprotodontia; family Phascolarctidae; genus Phascolarctos; species Phascolarctos cinereus. Next base: position 186,668,837 of record NW_027555958.1, read on the forward strand.
TCTAGGCAACTGGAACTACTATTACATTTATGTCTGCACACACATCTCCATGACTAGAGTGTAATCATCCTGAGAACAGAGACTCTACATTACTTATTTTATTATCTTTTTTCTGGGCCTAGGAATAAAACTTTGAATATAATAGTTGACAAATATTTGTTGAATGAATGAAAATTACTTAAAAGTAAATTATAATCATTTCAAATTTACCTTCTTCTCTATCCTCTGTTAGACACACTAATAAGCAATAATATTCCTAAAATCTGACTACAGGAGAAAAAAAAACTTCCCAAATAATCCAAGAACTGAGAAAGGCAGCATGGTATAGTGGATATAAAGCTAACTCAGAAGTCTATAAGACCTGGATTAAAGTCTAACCTCTGCTATATATGGTTTGCGACCATTGGCATATATGATTATGTGACCCTCAATACCCTAGGCAACTCTCTAAAACTATAAGTTGCAAAGATGGCTCCAAATGCACTGGTGGAAGGGGTTTTCTCACCCAGGAATTCCTCATATCAATGAAATCATAGTTCTAATCCATATCTCAAAAACTATACAACCTACTCTCAAATCACTACTTGGCTATTAAAGGATTATTTTTTTTCCTTGGGGCCAAAGATATCTAGTTCATGCAAAGGCATTGTCAGGTAGCCTATAAAGGAATATCTTCTTTATTGAACGTAATTTATGATTGTTAGGAGATATTTCTAGCTTCAATAGAATGTGGTTTGTTACCCAGCCAACACTTCAATGCTGGATATGCCATTGGTCATATGTGGAACAGAAGTGGAATATGAGTTGAGCAAAGAGAATAGACAGGGAAGATGAGAAGAAAGGAAAGAAAAGTAGACTGAGATAGGAAGGAAAGGAAGCAAAAGGGAGCCTAGGAATATTTCAAGGTGATTATTAACCTAAAAATTGTTAGAAAAGAGAATACAAAGATGAAACGGAAATCACTGGCTCTGTGGAAGTTAGGTGGCACAGTGTATATAGAGTGGTGGACCTGGAATCAATAAGATCTGAATTTGAACCAGCCTCAAACACTTCTTGCTATCTCCATGACACTGGGCAAATCACTTAATGTCTCTGTGACTCAGTTTCCTTATCAGAAAAATGGGAATAATAAGAGCTCCTGGGGGTCATTTCCCATAAGGATCAAATGAGGTAACATATGTAAAGCACTTTACAAACCTTAAAGCACCACGTAAATGACAGCTTTTATTAGTAATTATAATTATTGTGGAAAGATTTAAAGTGGTCTCTGATAATCAGAGTTTAAATACTGTAATCAACAAAATGTATACAGAGGCTAGTATCAGTCCTTGCTAGTAATTGATTTTTTAAAATACCTTTGATCAACAGTAGACAACCAATTATGATAATTCACACTTAGGTAGCATTTTTAAGTTTACAAAGTCTTTCCTTTATAAAGCAGTGCTGTACAATGTAAAGAAGAAGGGTTCTCAAATCAAAGGGTCTGGCTTTAAATACCTATATGACCTTGAGGAAGTTGCGTAAGTACCCCTGGCTATAGCTTCCTCATCTGTAAAATAAGGAGATTGAATCAGATGGCCTGCAAGGTCCCTTACAGATTAGGTCTATGAACCTAATGGGGCAGGAAAGAGAAATACCATTTCCCCATTTTATTGGTGAAGAAATTGGCTCAGAAAGCCTCAATGGACTGTTCAATGGACAATGACTTGTCCATTTTCACACAACTATTAAGTACTGGAGTGGTATTCAAATCTAGATCTTCTGCTTCCAAGGTCAGCAATATTTATACTAGATTACATTACCTCTAAAAGCTAAACTATGCTTTTACAAGGTACACATTTTGTTCAATTATACTATATAATGATAAAGAAGGGAGCTAAATGGTGAAGTGGATAGAATGCTGGGCCTGGAGACAGGAAAACTCATCTTTCTGAGTTCAAATCTGGCCTCAGATACTTACTAGCTGTGTGACATAGGCAAGTCATTTAACACTGTTTGCCTCTATTTCTTCTTCTGTAAAATGAGCTGGAGAAGTAAATGGCAAACCACTCCAGTATCTTTGTCAAGAAAATCCCAAATTAGGTCACAGAGTCAGAACCGACTGAATACACATTGAAAATCAGACATATTGATAATATGAAAATATAAAAGTTGAAGTACAGACATGGAGGGAGGAGGTTATGAGCCTTACTTGCGATATTTGTTTCCCAAAGGATACGATAGGCATGAGGTTAGCTAGTATATCAAATTATCTATCTATCTATCTATCTATCTATCTATCTATCTATCTATCTATCTATCTATCTATCTATGATACACTTTCCAAGAGATTTCTATGTGACAATAAACAGCATCAGTTGATGAAAAGAGGAAAAAAATGTCTATTAATCATAACTGAATCAGGGAATAATTGATAGGACTTGTATTACAATTTTACCATAAGGTTAGATGTTCCTTGGTCTGAAGCCCTATTTCTACTGATAGGTAAAATCTCCTGGGAAATTTTTAGAAGAGCATAGCTACTAATTCACAGGCTATGACTTCTAAGAGTTTGTGTGAGGTAAATCATGTGCCAAGTACTTAAATATTTGGTGTACTTAAGTACTTTAAGGGCAAGTGCTTCCTGGGGAACAATCCCTGGGGAGCAAGGAGGGAAGGAAAAATAAATGCTGTCACCAAATTTTAGACTTTTTTTGGTGGGGGAAGGAGGGATGGAAGATAAACATGAGGTAACTATGTATGTATCTTGCTCTGGAGACCTTCCCAGGAATTCATTTTTTGCTTGCCCAAATGGGGAAAAGTACTTAGGTGTCCTAAGTGCAGCACACTGTGCTAAGCACCATAACAAAAGGCTAACTTATTCACTTTAGTATTTTTAGAATGACTTCTGAACAATGGAAAATAGCAATTCTCTATTCCTATTACAGGGCAGGAAGGCTATCAAAACGTCATCAAAGTTTTGGTAACCAATTGTTTCAGCAAAGAATTCAACAACTCAACACACCTTTACAAAGTGCCTGTTGTGTACATAGACCTGTGCTAGGTGGTGGAGGAGATACAAAAACAAACTGACAACTTAGTAGAAGTTTAAGCTAAAAGCTTTAAAGACTGGTGAATCTGAACACAGAAACTTCACTGCAATCAAGGTGCAGCCCTTGCCCTCAATGGGTTTATAGTCTGGTAGAGGGAAATGCTATAAATAGATGATTATAACATAAAGTAATATATGGCAAATGTGTAAGAGGTACAAAATCATTATCAACTGAGGGATCAAAGAAAGTCTTAGAGAGGAGGCAGAGTTTTTGATGGGTTGTAAAATTTGGATAGGAAAGAATTCAACAGGCAGAAAAAGAAAAAGTTCTGGGAGAAGGAAACAAAGTAGAGGCAGTATAGTACAGCGCATACATATGGGACAATGAGGCATCCAATCTGACTGAAGTACAGAGTCTTGAAACTTCAGGCTAGGCAGACAGAACTAGGTAAAAGGGAATCAGTGAAGGGTTTTGACTATAAAGAGTGATATGATCAGATCTGTCAGTGATATGAAGGATGAGTTGTAAAGGACAGAGAAGGCAGAGAAGAGAATAGTAATAATTGCTAATAGCTAGCATTTATATAGCATTTTAAGAATTGCAAGGCACCTTACATTCAAATGAGCATTATCTTGACCATTTACACAGGCAGCAAGACTTTTTAAAAGGCACAAACAAATGTCCAAAAAAAGTGTTAATCAGTGCTTGACATGTAAATGGTCAAGAAGGAAGATGTTTTAGAGAGAGCCCTAATTTTTCATTATCACCTTATCACCTTATCACCTCTTGTCTGAATCATCACAATCACTTTCTAATTAATCTTTGTTACTCATCTCCTGTCTACAATTCATCTTTAATAGAGGTGTCAAATTGATGTTCCTAAAGCACAGGTCTAGCTGCATCATTGCTTTTCTCAGGAAATTCTACACAAACTCCTCTGCTTGATTTTTAAAGCCCCTCACAATCTGTCTCCAGTCTTCTTTTCAGGCTTAGCATACACCATTCAACAAAATATAACAACAAAACCATTGGTTCAAGACCTACTGTCCTGGCTGCTTGTTCCCTGTGTCCTAAATTCCATCTGCTATATACTTTTGAGCAAACCGTCCCCTATACTTGTTCTTCTTACCCTCTGCTTCATGGAATCCCTACCTTCCTTTACAGCTCAGCTTCAATATACTCTCTAAAAGAAAGCCTGATCTCCTTCCAAAAATTATCTTGTTCATATTTTGTATTTAATTTTTATGCACTTTCTCCCATGTATCTCCTTTCTGCTGATCAAATGTAAGCTCCTTGAGAGTAACAATTGTTTTATTTTTGTATCCCCAATGTCTAGCAAAAAGTCTGTCATATAGTAGGCATCTATTAAATGTTTATTGAATTGAAGAAAACTGAAATAGAATCAATAGGAAGTGATAACTTGGCATATTACATACCAAAGATGAAAGAGGAAAAAAGTATGAAGATTTTAAATATGGGAGACTGAGTGAATGGTGTCACAAATGACAAAAATAAAGTTAAAAGGAGCAATTTATGAGGAAATATAATAAGGCTGATTTTGGGCATGATAGATTTCAGGAGTCCATGGGGAAACAATGTAAAACTAGCTTGGGAGACAGGACAAGATGCTTATTTTCCTAAAAATAAATACTGCCAGTATTTTTGTTTAAAGTATAATTGTTTATCAGTAATAATGACAGTAATATATATTATAATGAATCATAAGTTTTTAGAATATTATAATTTCCAAAATGATAGCAAATTTTATGTTCTTAGATCAGGCCTGTGACATTGCATACGTATTGAGATGTTTTTTATTTAAAGAGGATGTTCTGGATGATATTATTTTCCTATGTATTTTGGCATAACTGCCAAAGTAGGGGGGAAGGTATAGACTGGCATAGTAGTCTTCTCTACATCTGTGCAGACTATCATTTGGTTTATAATGATAGTGGCTATTTAATGAACTTATTTCTGTGCCTATTTATTTACTTTTCATCCATGTAAAGGGGTAAAACCAATCACCGCTGCATCACACAAATTTAAATATCAGCCAAAGGAAGCATCTCTGTCTCTATTTCATAGGCCACAAAATTATTATTATTATTAAAGTCACCCCATTTCTGATCATTATATGCCTTGCCTAATTACACCATCACCAGGGTTTCACTACCTATCTGTCCCAATTCTACTGAACTATTACTATATACACTATGGTGTATTTTTTCAAACATACTATGTTGTCTAAAGCAAATTAGAAATATAAAACTGCTCTTATAATCACTATATTATTACTCAGTACTGAGTCCTTATACTGAGTCTCAATTTTCCAACATACCAGCATTAACATCTTAATTATAATAAAGTTTTCCATGATCTCAAAAACTCTACAATCTGACTTTGACCTTACACTTCTACCGATTTGTCAATGTCTGAAAACTGCATATTTTTAATTTTGATAGGCATAAGGAATTTGTTTGCTAGAGTACTCTATTAAAAAAAAATACAACTTGAGATAGTAAGAAAAGCAAAAGCTCTTTCATTAAAGGACATAAAAGACTTCCTTTCACATAGTGATTTCTTATCTTTTCAGATTATTAGTTTATGGTGTTCTGATTCCTTTAAAAATACATATATGCATTCAACAATCCCTGACTTTTTAGTCTAGGTTAAGAGACCTCACAGAAAGGATGGAACAATGGTGTGGAAACTTACCATGGTCTCCAACTGGACTCTTTATTGCTGCCTTATTGCTTCCATGTGTAAAAAAAAACAAATCTTTAAGCCAACCACAATCCCCAAGATTTTTGGCATTCTTATTAAGCACTAAATCCAGAAGTCGGGGGAAAAGGATTTTACTTCTCTTGTGTGTTTTTTTGTTAGAGCACAATCTAATCAGACTCATAATTTATTTCATCATTATGGGAATATGTGTTACAAATGAATAATAAAGGTAAGTTCCCACTGTGCCTAAAGCAATATGCCATATTAAATTTCAGTATGCCACAAACTATGTTTCATATTGTGATTTAAATAAAGTATATTTCTGTGTATGATTCAATAATACTAATTTTAAAATTAATATTGATAAAAGAATACGTGTAAAGATGGAAAAGATTTTAAAAATCTGTGAATACAGAAGGGCAATAAATATCAATATCAATAAAATAAATAATCCATTTGTTCATGAATCTACTAAATCTTTATTTTGCTCAATTATAATAGCTAACAAGCATGCTCTTTCATGCCTATTACACACACACACACACACACACACACACACACACACACACACACATTTCAATTTCTTCAGATGAATATGGTCAAATTTTCACTTAGAAGAAGTATATCTTCACTTTTAGTACATGTCAAATGGAAAAATAGGAAGGAAAGCGCCTTCCCTCAAAGTGAGAACAGATGTAGATACAAATTTAGATGAGAAGAGATAACAAGCTTTGAATCTGAAACCAATAAATTTTCCCCAACAGAGGAGTCAGATACACCTGACTATGTCTGACACTTTTTCCCCTTCCCCTTCAAATGAACTCCAATTAATTTTAATGAGAAGAATTTATTAGATTTTATAATAGTTTACTTTTAAAAGTATTTACTTTTCACTAAATTAAAGTTCTATGTGCACAGTTCATTACATGAGATTTTAATAACTCTAATATATAAAAATAATAAATCCTTATAATACCTTGATCATTTTTCTATCTGTAAGCAACACAGCTAGAGCAGTATAACTACAATTTCTTTGAAAAAGATGAGATAATATAGCAATATTCATATAGCATTTTACATCTTTTATGTAAGATGATATTGGAAGAAAACTTAGATATCATTAAATACAAGCTTTTCATTTTACAATGAAGAAACTGAGGAATACAGTGGTTTAGTGACTTGCCCAAGATCACACAGCTTGTGAGGAAGTCTACGGAAGTATTTGAACACAGACCATCCTAACTCCAAGACCAGTGTCCTACACATTACAGCATGCTGTATCTCCATATGATTAGACATAACAGGCAGCATGTGTTAGTATACAAGGGACCAGCCTTGGAATTCAGAATACCCAGTTTCATGAATGTGGACAAGTCACTTAACATCTCAGTGGCCCAAGTAAATCTTTAATAATATAATTTGCAGATGAATGCCCTGCATCACTAGTGAAAATTGCTCCTCTAAGAGTTGTTCACACCACAGAAATTACAAGTCCAGAACAAAAATGTGATTAAATAATCTTTTAATAAAACACTGAAAATACTGATATATTTGGTGATATTTCCTGCATACAACAAATCATCCTATGATAACTCTATTTTACATAGCATATTTTCCCACTCAGAATTGAAATGAAAAGAAAAATTTCTACCACATTAATATTTGGTCCAAACCTTGTTTATTTGGGTAATATGGGAAGATTTTTAGGTGTCTCTTTTGTTTAGTAATTTTCTTTAAAAAATCATTATTCCCTCTAATGTTCATAATCATCCTTTTGAATTTTTTTTTTTTGCAATTAAGACCTATAGCCTTTATTTTATTGCTGAATTAATGGCTGTAGAGTGTGATTTCATTGGTTTAGGGAATTCCCAGATGAGGAAATTTCCTCTACAAATGTAAATCAATAACATTCTTTAATGTACGTATATGAGACTTGAACCCAGTTCTTCCTGGCTGCCAGATAGGTTCTTTATTCACTATGATATGTTATCTCTCACTGATTTAAAAGTGGTTAGAAATCCACAAAAATATTTTTCGCAAGTATTTTCCGGCTGCACATTTTCACATATATTTTCCATTAGTTGATGTAATCTGGAGAACATTTTAAGCCAGTATTTTAATCTACAACACACGTATCTTAAAAAAAAAAACTAAACTAAATTAGAAACTAAAACAATGAAACAATGTCTCTAAGGCTTCTCCATTTAGAATTTTTTTTTAATTTGTATAAGGGACTTTCCTTAGATTATCAAAAAGTAGACATCATGAGATAATAAGGTTACTTTTTGAAAAATTTTCAAAGGGAAAATCTAGCAACTAACAAATGTGGGAAAAGTTCATTATTTCAGCTAGGGTAAACAACTACAACTCAGAATTGTTAAGTGATTTCAGTTTCAACAACATAAGGCATTCTTAATTTATGTCACAGATTTAAAAATCAAAAGACTGCCAACAACCTTTAAATGGGTTAAAAAGATTCTCACCATATTTAGAACACTTCAAAAGTACACAACAAAACATTGTCATCAAATATAACAGCATCATCACATCTTACTGCATAATCTCAGTAAAATCATTTTATCCCCCATTATCATGGTATATATTTTTCATTGACATGAAGGGACATATTTGTGAACACTGAGCTGTTTTAACTTCTCATTAAAATCCATTTACTCCACATTGCATGATGCCATATCTATACCCATCATTCCTGCATAATTCCAATTTTATCTTGTATATCTTCAATTCCCTTGTTATAAGAAAATTAAATTTCAATTTTCTAAGTTCTTTAATATAGAGGTTTGACATGCTTGTGTATCATGTCAATGTCTTGCTTCATTAATAACTGAAATAACTTCATGTTTGATCAATTGAAGCATTTTAATAGAGAAAACTACAAGTGAATAAATTAAACCCCTGATCCAGAAATCCTATCATTCTCTTCTGATACTTCCTAAAGAAAGAGAGTGGGTGGGTATGCATAACACACACAAAATTTACTGTGCCCTTAAGTGAGAGCATACTTTAAGGGCACAGCTAGGAGCAAAAATCCCACAGAGTTTTACTTTCCAATCTTTTTCATCCACTTTTCTTTACTCCCTCACTACCACCCTGATCCCTTTTTTGTTGAACACCCCTTTGGTGTTCAAATGCAATGAAAAGGTCATTATAAAGTTATTGTAATAAAGCATTTGGCGGGCAAATTTATAGAGAAAGCAGACAAGTGAAGTTCAGATTTAGGCAACAAGTATTAATCAATGTTGCATGTGGGATAGAGTGAACTGAACACATCATTAAAAAAAATGTAAAGCGCAATTTCTTTTTTCCAGCTGGCCTACCACATAACCTTGATCTTAACGATCAACCTTTAACAACATTTAGCAGCACTCAATTTCCACAAATGAACAATGGAAAACTGGACAAGCATAGGGGGAAAATGCTTTAAAATACAAAATACTGATGATGCAAACAATACTGTAAGACTTTTAACAAGAAAGCTGTCTCTTAATAAAATGGGAAAACAAATGGCAGAAGGCAATTGAGTGTCTGCACTCATTAGGATAACCTCTAGTAGCAGGGGGTAACCAGGATGCCCAAGAGGCAAACTGGCCCACGTCAAAACTTTGGGCTGATCAAGTATTGGAGCTGGGTACTTGAGAGGCCACTGCATGTGCATGCTGGGTAAGAGAGAGAGGGAGACCCAGGCTCAGAGGGAGGAGGGGAAAGAAAGAAAAAAATTTATATTATAAGAACCTCAAAGCTCGCTTTCACTAAATTTTGTATATAACCATTCATCGTATGTCTTTGTACTAATTAAGCTCATAATAATTCTAAGTAGCAATAATACTCGGTTCATTTTAGTAGGTAACTACAGATGGTTAACCTTGTTCTATTTCAAAAAAGACAAACATATTTAAATTATTCATTAATGTCACTTTTAAAACAGTTCTTCCCTTAAAAAAACACTTTGAATTATTTTATTGTACTTTGTAATACAAATAAAGTTATAGCAGTTAAAACTTCAAAATAATCAATAGTTTCCTATAAGTTATAATAAACACTGAATTGGTATTTAATGTTATTCATTGGTAATATTTTAATTTCTGAGGAAGTGCTATGATTGAGTTCTACACATTCCATTTATAATAAAATGGAATCTCTACTAATATTGAAGTGAATTAAAAATTGAATTAAAAAAGTAGAGGAAAATCTAATATTAAAATTAATATAAAATATTTTAGGAATTAAGAAAAATTCTCAATATGGCTAAAGAACAGTACAACTTCAACAGTAAACATTTCATTCCAGTAATGTATTTTTACATTAAAACATGTCAGATTTAATTTGCTTTTCAATATACAAAGTAAAGGAAAAGGAATATACTCTTTTTATGTTATCTACTTCATGATATGGCATAAAAAATGTGAACAGAGGCATTAAGTAAATACTCTAACAACTGAAAGTGATACAGAAAGGAATATTATTTTTTCTCATGTAACAGGACACACATTTTGAGTGACTATTTTAAAATATGTCTTTACATAAGCCTTTCAACCATTCTGCTGCAGCTGCCAGTACCATAAAGTAATTTAGTTGCACAAATGACTTTAAAAGACTGACTTTTTGACAAAGTAATTTATTACAAGTTGGAGTCTAAAAACATTTAAGACTAACTTCAAAATGAACCATTTCATAGTCAGCTTTGGTTTCATTAGGGGAAAACATCAGATTCAAACTAAGAAGATTTTGCAAAACTCTGCATACAGCTTATTCAAATACAATTTTAAATACACCAGAACATACTATATTGAACTGGTTTCAAACTTTCTTCTCATAGGATTTTTTAGCTTTTATTTTTACCCAAAGCCCTTTTCCAGAAGATGTAATTACACCATTAACTACAAGGCAGTGAACATGGATTTGAATGAAGTACTTACTTTTGTATGTTGTGATAACTAGTTTTTTTTTTCTCCCTAAGACACAGGAAAATCTATGAAATATTAGAATTTATGCAAAAAGAGAGAGAGAGAAGTTACTATACCTGAACTGTAGAACTGATCTCTGATGCAAAGCCTCCTGTCAAGGGAGCCTCATGACTGATCATGAGTCGCCCAGTTTTGGCCACTGACTGAAAAAGAGAGACAAAAAACTCAGTTTTTAAGAGTTGGTATTTTTTCCAACTTAATGATGTTACAGATTTACAAGTGGTTTGAGTTCAGTTACATGCATAACTCAAGAATGGAATCTAAAAATACATTGAATTGCCTTTCTTATGATGGCAGTCTATTCTGACACTATCAAAAGTAAAACAACACTTTTTAAAATGATATTATATATTAACAAACGGAGAGAAAACATAATTCTCTAGCTCCACTGTTAACCTAACTTTTTTGTGATAGATAACAAATCATTTTCAGCTGAGGCTGTTGCAGTTAAACATTTTCCTATATCTCTACGCCAATTTTCCTCTTTCTGTAGCAGTAGTAGGGAGAAAGAAACTGCTATATTTTGTTCATTTCAATGTATATATTTAAATATTCAAATTTTAAGAAAAAACAACCTAGGTAGTTGAGAAGGAAAGTACCAAAATAGTATAGAAAAGCTATGGGGAAAACAGGATAGAAAGAAAGGGCTTAAACTTGGAATACTGAAAATGATAGAAAATATGAAGACATTACAGATAATGTTGATAGATTTCTAAGTTTTTTCAGCACCTGTATGATAAATACAGTGAATCAGAACATCACCATTTAATTTTAATGTAAAAAATCGCATCTGATACAATCACTGCAAATGGGTGATACAGTAGTTCAAAAAGATATATAACATACACTATAAACAAGATGGTATGAAAAAAGTTTAACTGTGACATTAATGGCAGAATTTGAGTTATGTTATAAGGTTAAAAAAAGATAAATGAGTGATTGTTCAACTATCTACTAATTTTATCTTTCTTACATTTTATATTAAATTGTTATGCCTATGAAACATGAATATTCAAATCAAAATATATTTATGCTGTTTCTTCTCTAAAGACTACACAGGATGGATTTTAAGATATGAATTGTTTATAGCCAAGAGAAGATCAGAAAAAGGGTCAATGACTTTGCTAAAAATTCTAAATGGTTCACCTGTTCTAGTTATGTTACAAATAAGATTTAAAATAGTTTATCCTCTCAGTTACAAATATGTGACAAACTAAAAACACTGTGAACTGAATTTAAAAATAAAAGCTCTAACTCCAGTATATTCCTATTTGTTTTTTTTAATTTAAATGATGTCAATTATATCATGAGCAAACTATAAATACAAAATAAAACTTACTAATTAATAAAAGTATTTTATAACTCTAAAAATGTATGTTTAAAAGAAAAAAATCTTGAAAATAATCTGACCTTAAGAAGGTCACTTTAAAAAAAAAAGAGGGCTGGTATTAATACTATGAATCAAAGTTCCTAACTAAAGCTTTTCCAGGCTTGACCTGTTCAGAAAGTCTACAACCAAGTGAGTCATCTTGTCTTCAGTTTCACATAAAAGGAATTTTGAGACTTTTAACAAAAGCAGCTCAGTTATCTTAAAGTGCCATTAATGGTAAACATACGAACAGTGATTGCTATGGTAACCGAAGCTAAAATCATTCAAGGCTTAACTAAGTAAAACAGTCAGCATTTTCAATTATGTTTGGAAACAAATATGCAGATTATGGAGATTACATGATTCCCTGTGCCTAGCACTAGTTAAACACACCACAGATATCTGTTGATTCACATGAACTGATATATTCTCCAGTTGCCTCTAGGGAATCTTCCATGGAGAGTCATTTTCAATAATAACAGGAGGTCCCAATTGCATGAATGGTACTGATGCACTACATGGCTATTGGAAAAGATCACAAACAGATGGGAAAAGACAAAACTTTTATAGGAGCAATTAAAAATATTGGGAAATTAATTCTCTGATTGTAGTTTTACTGGCTTAGAGGAATCATGAACCAAAAAAAAAAAGCATCACAGCACTGTTCCTTATATGCCCCTATGTATTCCTTTATCTCCCAATATCACAGCCGTCTTATGAGTTGAATTTGTCAGTGTGCTTTTTATTCAGCTTCCCCTCTGCCTGCCTAATCAGGGAGTAAATACAATGAAAAAGGTACTGTTAGAATCAGGTAAAAAGATGGCCTAATATTTCCATTTTTTTTTTCAGTTTATAAATATTGACATAATTACAGGTAGAATTCTACAGATATGATTGTAGCTCAGAAGAATTAGGGAATATGAAGAACCAGAATGAGATGCTCTGAGGTTCCCCATTTCTAAGAGCAGTATTGAAAATGCTATTTCAGATGGGGCAATCAATCAGCATTGTGATGTTCAGAAAGGGAGGCAAGTCATTTAATTATATGGAAAGTATCCCTGTTTGTTAACAGTGTTCTGAAAACCTATTTCTTCATACTCGATGCAGAAGACATTGGTCTTCTTAAAGGGATGATATTAAGAAAAATGGTTGTCACCAATAAAAATTCCCAAAGCCAAATCATATTACTCAAAGATTTGAGTACAAAGGTATTTCTGATAGGTTTATTTGTAATTATCACTGGTTCACTGTCCTTTGATTTTCATTCGTCTCTTCACTCCTCAGCATTCTGCTGAGTACCCTCTCTTTTAACATACACTCTCCATTTCTCTGTTCTTTTATAAGTCTACTTAATGTCATATCAAATATTTGGTCAAAAGCACAAGGTGTGAATGTTTGTGTTTGGGGTAGGGGAGAAGACACAATGAGACTTCTCTTCTCCCTTTCCCTTTTCCCTTCCTATCCCTACCTCCCCAAGCACACTTTTGGTTACTTCCTGTAGGATGAAGTGACAGTCCATGTAATTCGCATATGTTCAAATCACACTCTCCATAAACTGATAAACTACTTCAACACTACATTTCTGGTTGCTAGGGTATGGCACTCAAAAGTCCTATCTCTCCATAGGCTTCCTTAACTAAGGAAGTTCCAACCCACACAAAAATACTACTACTACTACTACTATTTATTTGTTTATATAACCATATATAAATACAAAAGCTATAGAGTTCAATGAAAACCAAGGTTATTCTGTTCAACAGAAAGGGAGACAATCAGACAACAAATGAGTAGGTTGTATACTACCTTTCTCATTAAATCAATAGTTATCTTTTGCTTTCAAGAAAACAGTTGAATTACATTAAGCCATCACTGAAAGACTAATTGCTAGAAAATTATTTTAGAGTTAGTCTAAAGTATATATGCTTTGATTTTGTTCATTTAATGAAAAACTACTTTCCATCCTACCTTCCCCCACTCATGTCGTTGAAAAGGCAAAAAAAAAAAAGCAACCCTATAATAAATATGCATAGTCAAGAAAACAAATTCTCACATTGACCATGTGCAAAAAATACTTGTTTCAATTTGTGCTCAGTCAATCACCTCTGTCTTAGGAGGTGAGTAGCATGTTTCATTATGAGTCCTCTGGAATCCAGATTAATCACTGTGCTGATTACACTTCTCAAGGTGTTTGTCTTTTCAATGTTATGGTATAAATTGTTGAGTTCTGTTCCTAAATACATAATTTTTAAAGATAAAATTTTATTACTTTCAAGTGACAGGAAAGGGGTCAATCATTGCAAATGGTCTGTCTGGATAGGGTTTTACTGGTAACAGTCATTTAGCAACAAACAATTCCACAGCAATTTACAAAGCATGGCCAACTTGGTACACTGAAAAGAACAAAGCACTAGGAGTCAGAAGATTTTAGTTCTAATCTGAGATATATTACTTAGTACTGAAATTGATAAAAGGAAATGTATATGCCAAGGTTCAAGCACCTCCTTTTGATCAGGATATTTTGATTATTATGTATATTCCTCAAGATTTTAAAGCAACAAAGTACTAAAGTTTTTTGAAATATTTGGTCCTCTCAGCTATATTAATAATCTCCACCCATTTGTTTATGTGGTAATTATTTCTTAGGAAAAAGTAAGCTTCATATCACCTGATATGATAGAAGTTATAGATTAATAGAATCTAAATTAATGATGTTTTAATGCAGCATTAATAATGAGGATCAATGGTAACAAAATTGCAAAGTTAAGTATAGTTTTGGAAAAAAATAAAAAAAGTTGGCACTACAGCTAGTACAGCTTGGAGCCCAAAAGTTGAACATATGTTTTAGTGAATCTGGTCTGTAAAGATTTTTAACACAATCCGTGCAGGAAAACTGTTAAGCTGTCATTCCAAAAGAAAATGATATAGACAGGATGACTGTTAAGTTTGCACATGTCTGAAAGCACAACATTGACATCAGAAAAGTAAAAACAGATCTTTTTGTCATTAAAACCTTTAGCAAGATATTTTCCACAGTTTCACTGAGAAATAAAACCTTTCCGAGACTTTGTTACAAGCCAATTAGCAAATTATCATTACAAACAGGTGAATATAACAATTTTCTTTCATTATGGCCAATATATCATTTGCATGATGTTGTATAGTTGAAAGCAAAGCTTACGAAAAGCAAATGATTAATCCAAGTCTGCCTCCACCAATACCCCCTTAAAAGTTGCAAATGATGCACAATTTAACCCAGCGGATTTAAATTTAATACTTATGTTTTGTTAATAAGAGTAATCATGAAAAATAACTGCTAACACAAACCATAATCATTAATCAGCTTTAAACTCCCACCCAAATGAATGAGTTCTAATGTTTTTTGAAATATTTTTTCATCTATCTACCCAAATTCTCATACTAATCAGTTAGCCAAAAACATCTCACAAATCATCACAAGCTAACAAATGTTTTGGTATTTGCCTATTAAACATTAGTCATCAGTGTGGCCTTCACACATATGACAGTACAATTGGCCAATATTCCACTGGAGAAAAACCAAAGCTAAAAGAGAATGAACCAGTCATAGGCTTCATGAAAAGTCTAATGTGATAGCAATGGAGTTTCAAGTATTTTGGTATAGTAGGAAAATGGTGTAAACTGAAAAAACTGAGACCTTAGGGTTTTAACACACATGGAAAAATCTAAAAGGGTACAAGCAAAGCCTGAGAGAGAACAGAATAAACTGTAGAATGGAAAGACAAGCAAATGATGGTGATTAATGGAACATTAGAAATTTTCAGAAACATTGCCTGGCTAATCTTTCTCTGAATAATTAAATTTATGTAATCAATGATAAAACATTAAAGAAGCCATTAAAAAAAATTTGAATCAAAATTAAAGATTTCTCTTTTTCTGAATATTTTCAAAATATCTTTGCAATTCTTTGGCCAAGTGTGTTTTATATACATACACATACACATACACACACACACACACTCCTTTCCTCTCTCCTCTCCCCCCTGTCTCCATCTCTCCTCACTAAGTCACATAGCTTGTGTGTTAAGACAGGAGTTGAATGTAGGTCTTCCTGGCTTTCAGCTCAGCATTTTATCATACCATTTTGCCTCTTATAAACTGTAGGGCATTCTATAAATATGAGCTATTATCATGGTCTTCGCTATGACTTCAAGGAAGACACAGTAACACTTCATTCGCATGTTCATAATTGCATATTTATTTTCATCAGCATTGTTAGCCTCTTCATCAGCACAGATCACAACCTCTTTATAACTTAAGTGTTCACTGAGGGTGACTGGGGCCAAAAGATGTATGACACTTTGTCAAGCTGGTGATGACCACAGACCAAATTAGAGCTTGAAGGGACCTTAGATTATCTAGATCAAGAGTTCTTAAACTATGTTAGTGTCATGGATCCTCTTTGACAGCCTGGTGAAGCCAATGGAATTCTTCTTAAAAATATTGTTTTTAAATGCATTAAAAAAACAGTGTTACAAAGAAAATCAATTATATTGAAACATAGTTATCAAAATACTTTTAAAACAAGCGGAAAGACCCCAGATTAAGAACCCCTGATCTAAACAAAATCATCATTTCACAGAAGAGGAAACTGAGTTTCAGACAGGTAAAGCAACTTGGACAAAGTAACACAGTCTGTAATTATCAAAGGTGGGATGAACTCAGGCCCTTTGACTCTAAATCCAGAGCTCTTTACACTGAGCAGGTTGCATTTCTAAATTCAGGTAGACTTGTAGTTGGACAACAGATATCCAGACCTTAGGGGAAGCTATACAGCTTTGTAGAATCAAACATATTCCACTGAAATAGCATCCTACAAGTCAGGATCACCAGCAAATTATAATGAGGTACTACAGTGGATGAACCTTTTAGGGAAGGTGAACTTTCTTATTATACTTTTATTAAAATTATTTGTCCACATTTCTTACCCTTTAGCCTCATGAAGGAAGGGGCTGTGTCTTATCAAGACTTAAAACTATTAACAACTATGAGAAACAGGGCTCCAAATTATTAATAATAAGAAAAAAGAAGTCAAGCAACTCTGGGATTTTACTTTACACCCAGAAAACTGGCAAAAACAAGAAGTGGAGAGTCATTGTTGGAGGGGTTGTAGAATGACAGATACACTCTAAGTAGAGCTATAAATTGATTCAAACATTCAGGAAAGCAATACAGAATTGTGCAAAGAAAATTATGAAAATGTACATAACACTGACTCAGAGCTCCTACTTCAAGGCAAGGAGGTCAACAATAAAAAGAAAGGTACTATAGACACCCAAATATTTATAGCAGCATTATTCCTAGTAGCAAAGAACTAGATGCTCATTACCTGGGATCAACAACCTATAGAGTATGACTATTACTTTGGATGAAATATTACTTTGCTATAAGAAATAATGAGCATAGAGAAGCACTGGAAAACTTATATGAAGTAATGTAAAATGCAGTAAGTTGAGCCAGGAAAAAATTCAAAGTATAAGTACGAAAAACAAGAACAAAAAAGTCAAAATTGAATGCTGTTTTATTATAATGACCAAACTCTGCACCAAAGAAGAGATAAAGTTGTCTACTCAGCTTCTTCAAATAGGTGGGGGATTATAAACTTGCAATACTGCATATGTCAGACTGTTTCGATGTGTTTGATGAATTATGATAAATTTATTCCTTTATTCTTTTATTATGAGGGATGGATCTCTGGAAGAAGGAGGGAGAAGGATATACTGGGAAATGATGGTAAAAACAACAAAAAAATAAGATTTGTTTTTTAAAAGTGCATTTTGGGGGATTAGCTAAATAAAGAATACAGAATAAGTATGTTTTTTTTTTCTCTGCCATGACTGAAAAGTTGGTAATGATACTGAAATGGCCTGAAGAATGGAGAGGAGGAAACTTATTAAGGAAGGTTTCAACCTTTTCAGTGGAAGAGCAGTTTCCTAACTCACTGAGAAGTACAGAGATTGGGAATATGGTAGGGCTGTGAGGAAAGACAAAAAGGTACGGTCACTGTAGGGAAGAAGATAGGTAATCAACAAGGACATGGGAAAAGTATTGATGATGACTGAGGTTACATGCCAATTTCTGTTAAGTGAATTTTTTTTATACTTTTTCAGTTTTTTCATACTTTTACCAGGGATAGTAAGTTACTAGGAGGGCAGCTAGGTGTCGCAGTGGATGGAGCACCAGCCCTGAAGTCAGGAGGACCTGAGTTCAAATCCAACCTCAGACTAAACACTTGACACTAGCTGTGTGACCCTGGGCAAGTCACTTAACTCCAATTGCCTAAAAAAAAAAAAATTACTAGGACACACACTGAAACTCACCTTCCTGAATAAATCCTTTACATTGGCTTATTTTTTATTTGTTTGTTAGTTTGCAGTCAAGTAAAATACAGAACACATAGCTGAATGGGCTCTGGGCCAAATTAACATTTTACATTTCTGAAAAAATATAATTTGTAATAAAAACTAAAGCAGTTTCTAATATCAATCATGTTTATTTATACAATACTTTAAAGAGAAGTTAAGTGACTTGCTCATAGTAGCACAATTAGTAAGTATCAAAGATAGAAAAAACCTCAAACCTTGCTATTTAAATTCAGTACTCTTTCCATTACACTACAAAATTCAGCTTCCAATAAACTGCTTTCCCACCTTTGTTTCAGAAGTTGTTGTTGTTTTTTTTTTTATCTCTCTACAAGTGGTTTTCTCTACTAGAAGTTAATAGGAAGGAAGCTGGGGGAAATGAATGTTTCATTTTTGTCTCTGTATTCGCATCACCTAGCACAATGCAGGGGACATAGCAGATGCTTAATAAATGACTGATGACTGATTGAATGATGGTAATAACTGAGAAGTAGGGTGCTAATAACTGTAAATGTGTGAAGCCACCAGCACAATCTATAGACTAAAATAAATCAAGCAATTTTCAAAATAACTTTTAATGCTGGTTACAAAATCGGAAAGGTCTCTATAACTTTCCAAGTGGATCTAATATGAGACGTTCCAAAGTTCTAATGCATAGCACAATACAAAAACAAAAGGAAAACTATGGTAAAGGTTGTTTCTTTTTATCATAAAAAAATCATCAAAATACATGAAAAGAGCATTTCAAGATCCTATAATGTACACAAAGTATGAAAATCAATGTATCCCATTAAGTTTGTAAAGGACCAAGTTTTATGAATGTAAGTTCTATATTCTTCTGGTGAAAATTAATTTATCATTCCCTTTTACAAGCAAAAAAATTTAATGATTAGTCCCCGTTCAAGTCCTAATGCTCTGTTTGGCAGATTTTGTCCCTTCTCTCAGCATTGACAACATAGGGAAATAATGAGTCTGGAGGTTATAAGAATACTGAAATTTAAGAACTGACATCGCCTGTCGTACACATAACATACCCTCAATAATAAAAAAGTGATCCTAACCAAAACCAAGTTTGTCAGCCAGTTACATTTTACTCTGTTACTTCAAACACTAATCAAGGGTAAAAGTTCTTGGACAGCTAGTTGGGTCTCTCACTAAAGAAAATTTACCTCTAGGGAAGGCTCAAAAGTTTAAAGTATAAACAGTGTTGTACTCCTGTGTCACTATGGATGGATGAACCATGTACATTTTGTAAAAACTGCTTCAATCAGTCCCTTGCAGAATGAATCATTACCAAAATGCATGTCTTTTCCCAGGAAAAACATTTAATCTCTTAGTCTTTTCCCCTATTTTTAAGGGCAGTGGGGAGATCTAAATCAAAAGAAGTAAAACACTAAGAAGAATGCTAAGCTGTTTTTTCAAGTTTTTCATGGCTTTTTAGAAAAAATTTATATGATATGATTCTAATGGTGAATGAAAAAGTAAAGCGTACACTTTCTACATAAAAGCACAAACTTACAATATATAAATTAGGAGATTCTTTTCACAACAAAAAGATACCATGAAAAGATCTTTTAAATAGCACTAAAGTACTTTTATAAATTATTAACTAGCTGACAGAGAGTCTGAGGATCACAGAAATTAAAAGTTAAAAACTTGGGAACCATGATCAATTGAGTATCAGTGATAAATGAAGATAATACATCTCTGGAACAACAATATGTCAACATGAGTATATAAGTCAACTAACAAAAAAGATCACATGCAACTTTTCATGGACATATGTAACATATAAAGATGAATTGATTCTGTGAAGAGTTAGTTACTAAAGAGTCTTAAGTGTTTTCCTCATAAGTCTGTACAGAAAGTAGTGCAAGTATTTTTTTTTTTGCCTAGGCAATGGAGTTAAGTGACTTGTCCAGAGTCACACAGCCAGTAAGTGTTATGTGTCTGAGGCCAGATTTGAATTCAGGTCCTCCTGACTATAGGGCTGGTGCTCTATCCACTGTGCCACCTAGTTGCCCCAAGTATTTTTTTTTACAGATGAGAAAATTATAGCTCAGAAAGGTAAAAAAAAAATTTGAACATGGTCAAATGGGCAGCAAGTAGTAGAGCTAGGTTTCAAATCTGCATTCTCAGATAGTACATTCAATGCTCTTTCCATCACATCATGGGGTCATCCTGAAAAAGATTAGCACTTCTCTAAGCCTACAAGTGGTAGACAAAGGGCTGACCTGATTTGGTAGAAGAAGGTCTGGTTTTTGTTTTGATTTTTGTTTTTTGTTTTTAAAGAAGAGCATGTTAAAACTATGTTTTAAAAAAGAGTATGTTAAAAAGTATGTCATCACAATGATGCTTGCATTGCTTGTATTCTGTGTTTGTGCACTGAAATTCTAGACAGACACAAACACATATTTAATTCCCTGACCAAAAGGAAAGACTATATTCTAGCTTATGTCTGTCTCTATAGGTTAATAAGAGCCCCAAGCTATAGTAGAGTGATTTCAAGAAACATAATTACTAGCTTATGAACTGGTAATAATTGTGGAAATTTCCATAGAAATACAGCATGTATAAACTAATTTCCCTATCATTGATATTTTTTAATTTTGCTTAACATTTTTTCTTGTTGAAATTTTTCTAGTAAAGACTATACATAAACCAAATCCTAGTTTTTAAAATTAAACTACTTCTTATTTGTGTGTAGAACAAGTAAGTTTATATGAAATATATTTTATATCATTGTCCATCTCAAAATGTGATATATACTTTTTTGGGAATTTCAGCTGTCTATATTAAAGTGAAAAGAGAAATTTCATCTCTGTAGATTTAGTAGGGTTTATTACATACCAAACATACTTTAATTTTTTTAAGAACTGCTTCTCTTTAAAAATTATCTTAGCACCTTTTTTTTCTTTCTGATAAAAGTTAAAGATTTCAAAACACAAATATTTTGGTGACAAGTTCAAAGTTACATAGTCATTTCAAACTGTGAGTAAAGAATTTATTACCTGGTGGCCAATCTGCTAGTGATATGTTTCATCATACTCACCAAGGTAGATTCTTAGACAATAGGAATATACTCAAAGCTTTACCAATCTGGTAGAACATGTTCCAAACCTTTTTCTTATTTTGTAGCCTGTAACTTTGTTGAAACTATTAATAGTCTCAATTTGTATCTTTACTGATTCTCCAGGAGTTCTATCATATCAGCAAATAAGGATAATTTTATCCCTTTCCTCTAAGTCTTTAATTTCTCTTGCTTTACTGCTATTTCTAGCATATGTAGAACTATATCAAATCACAGGGAAAAGGAGCATCTTTACTTCATTCCTGTATTTATTAGAAAGAGTTCTAGTCTATCTCCTTTTCATATCCTTTTGGTTTTAAGTTTTAAAAAAGATCGCTTTAAGCTTATAGTCTATACCATTTTCATCATAAAAGAGTGCTCCACTTTGTCAAAGGTTTTTTTTTATTTCTGTAACTATTCAGATTATTATGTGGTTATGGATAATTTGGTTTTTAATATGATTATGTTGATAACTTTCTTAATGCTTAACCATCCTGGCATGCCTTGTATAAATCTAAATCCCACTTTGTCATAATAAATGATTTCTTCAACAAATCACTGTTTTTTTGACAGGATTTTACTTAAAATTATTAAGTCAATATTCATTAAAGATTTGATGGCACTCTGATGGCAGAAAATGAAGAAGAATTAAGAAGACTCTTGAGGGTGAAAGAGGAAAGCATAAAAGCTGGCTTGAAGCATAATATAAAAAAAAGATCTTGGCAACTGGTCCCATCACTTCCTGGCAAGAAGTGGACACAGTGTCAGATGTTATATTCTTGGCTCAAAGATCACTGCAGATAGTGACTGCAGCCATGAAATCAAAAGATGCTTGCTCCTTGGAAGGAAAAACTATGGCAAACCTCTAGATAGCATTCTAAAAAGCAAAGACATCACCTTACTGACAAAGGTCCATATAGTCAAAGCTATGGTTTTTCCAATAGCAATGTATGGCTGTGAGAGTTGGACTAGGAGGAAAGCTGAGTGCCGCAGAATTCATATTTTTGAATTGTGGTGCTAGAGAAGACTTTGGGGAGTTCCTTGGACAGCACGAAGATCAAATCAGTCAAAACATAAAGATATTAATTCAAGCTATTCACTGGAAGGTCAAATATTGAAGCTGAAGCTTAAGTACTTTAGCCATATAATAAATAGACAGAACTCATTGGAAAAGACCCTGATGTTGGGAAAGATTGAAGGCAAAAGGAGGAGGGCAGAAGGTGAAATGGATAGAAAGTGTTATGGAAACAGTGATCGTGAACTTGGACAGACTTGGACAAATACTAGATAGGCTGGCATGCTAAGGTGCATGGAGTCACAAAGAGTCAGACACAATTGAATGGCTGAACAACAACAAATTCATTAATGATATAAGTTTTCTTTCTGTGTTTTATCTTTACCTGGTTTAGGTATTAGGACTATATCACAAAAAAGGATTCATTTAGGGTGCGTTCTTTCTCAATTTTTGAGAATAATTTGTAAAGGATGAGTATTAAAAGTCTGATAGAATATTCTTGTGAATCCATCAGGACAATGTATGTGTGTGTGTGTGTGTATGTGTGTGTGTGTGTGTGTATGTATTTATTTATTTATTGTTTTTATTTTTATTTTTTTTAGTGAGGCGATTAGGGTTAAGTGACTTGCCCAGAGTCACACAATTAGTGAGTGTTATGTGTCTGAGGCAGGATTTGAACTCAGGTCCTCCTGACTCAAGGGCTGGTGCTCTATCCACTGCACCACCCCGCTGTCCCAAGAATATTTTTCTTTGGTAGTTCCTTTACAATTAGATCTGTTTCTTTTTTTTAGATTGGGTTATTTAAGATCCCTATATGGGATTAAATTAATCCTGTTTATTATTGGTGCAGGAGGGGGTGTATTTCTTTTTTTGCACCCTTTTCCAGAGAGGCTTCTTCTTACTCTCTTCATAATCCATCCTCTCTTTCTGTGTACTCTAGACCCGCATTCTCTGGTTCATGACCCCTATAATTATCTAGTCTCTATTCTCTGTATTCTTCAAGGAATCAGTACTTCCAAGGCATCCATTCTGGTCCCTCCCCTCTAGGCAGTTTCTTCCACTGCCTTGTAGAACTTGCCCTGTGCTTCACTCCCAAAACAAAGTCAATTCCTACAGCTGACAGAAAAGAAAATGCTCCTTCACAGGACTCCCTTGACTACATCGCTGATTACGTAGCCCATAACTGATCCATACCTTCTCCCTAATTATGTTCTTTTGCTCATTTGTCTCAAAAATCTTCTCCCTGGGATCATGCCCTCCCATTATCCCAGGTACCAGTTTCCTCTCAAGAGCTCCATTACCTCCTCCCAGTGTTAGACAAGGGGTCTTTTCAAGTAGCAAATCCTCTAGGACACATTCAGTACCAAAGCAATGCCTCCTTATTTTCCTCCCCTTTTCATTATTTTCCCCCTTCTTCTCACTTACTCCCAGGTATGCTCTTCTCTTCCTGAAACCACAGGGATTACTTTCTCTTCATTACTAATCCTGGATTCGACTGGGCATACCAAGCACTCCCCTATCTCCCAACTCCCCCCCCCTTTCATTCACCTTCTCATTTTGTAATGTAGACCCACAAAAACCTTTGATTCACATGAAGGAAGGGTGTTTGCCAGGTTCTATCCATAATGCTCCAGGCCTGCCTCTTCACTGTTACTTCCACCTGACTTCTGCCTTCACCACTGTCTCTTTGTGTTCACTTAGAAAGAAGTATTTTATTAATCTCTCTATTGTCCCTCTGTTGATGCTGCTGCCCTTATCTGCTGCGTTTGTTAATCCATCTTGTATTTCTGTTGTCCTGGGGTGCTGCAGAAACAAATAATCTCTTCAAATTTGGTTTTCTTTTTAACAGCATTTCTTTATTCTTGAATTTCAATCTTTTATCATTTATAGGTAAGCTTAGTTTTGTAAGGTAGGCTATCCTGGGCTTTATCCTGAGCTCCATTGCTCTTTAGAACACATTATTCCATTCCTTCCTACATTTTCTGGTAGCTGAAGGATAGTCTTGTCTTATTCAAATTTCATTTGTATTTGAAGGTCTTTCACCTTCAAGTTTGCAGAACTTGTCGTTAATGGACTGAATTGTTAAAATTGACTTCTGTGAATCTCGAGCCTACAGTCTTAGTTTTTTTTGTTTCTGTTTTTCTGGAGGATATCTATTAATTCTTTTGATTGGTTTTCCATTTTATATGATCAGAGGTTTTAAAAGGCTGTCTTGTATTAATTCCTGTATTATGATGCTAAGATTTTTGTTCTGTCCTGTTCTTCTGGGAAACACATGACTGTTGTATTGTTTCTATGCATTCTTCCTTTGTTTTTCATGCATAGTGAGCATATTTTCTTTTAATGTTATCACTTTTACTTCTAGGTTCTCCTTTTCTTCTATGTATTTGCATTCCCAATCTGTTGTTTTCTCTTATATTTCTTTAGCGAGGTTTGTGGCATTGCAGATTCCAGTTTTTCTATTCTGCTCCTTATTTTTGCTGCATAGGCCATAAATTCTGCTCTCATAATTCTCATTTCTCTTTTAAACCATTTAGGAACACTGTGTTGTGGTTCCATGTTCTCCTCAAATTCCACAGGGTCCTCTGTCTCATCAAGTGTTGTAACATTTTCTTTTGCTTTGATGCATTTATTCATAGATGCCTTAACTCATTTACTAGATCTGGAAACCATAATTCCTTCCTGCTTACCACCTATATTTGGTCTGAGGTTAGTAAGAAATTGAAATGGGAGCTGGAGAGAACAGGCAAAGGGATAAGAAGTAAAGGTAAGAAGGGACTGACATTTTCCTCTTCCCTTTTTTCAGAAGCCTCTCTTGACACTAGAGATTCAGCTAGCAGCAACACTATCAAACCTAATATCACTGCCATCCAACAGTAAAGAAAGCAAACAAGGATAGGGAAGTTCCTATGGCCATCTGGCTTTATGTGAGTTAGTTTTTTGAAAGGTTACATTATCAGCAATGGATTAAAATTTTATGACAATTCATGTGGGCTACTTTTTCACTGGATGAATTTCAATAACTCAGGGGAAAAAAAGCAATGAAGAATTCAGAGTAATATGTAACTTTAGATCTTCAGTAGTTTTCTTAAATATCCCAAATAAAGTGAGTGAACAAATCCAAAACCTAATGAATTTTAATGTGCAAGAAAAAAGAGGTTTATAGCTCTGAAATCCAAGTTGGTTTTATTCCCCAAAATGGACTTGCTAATGTGCCCTATTCTTGAACCACACCATACAACATTTCTACAGTTCCATTCCTCAGCACAATTTCCAATTAATTTCCAGACAGATTGCAAAAAGTGGAAATCAATTTCTATTTTGCCATATGGTAAGTTCCAAAAGACTCAATTATTTTCAGTCTTGGGAAAGAAAAAAATGTTAACAGGAATATTTGGAACAGATGAGAAACAACTAAATTTGCATTGGTTAAAGGAGGTAAAGTAAAAGATGAAATTTTCACTTCATCCTTTTATAGAATGCTCCCAACAAAAATATCGATCCAGACTCATATAAAATCAAAGTGGAACAGAGATTTGAGCAACCATCTAATGAATCTAAGTAATGCAGAGAGCCAAACTAATCACACAACTTCCAAAACAATAAACCTACCTTTCTTCTGGAAACTTGTTTTATAATCATTCAGTAAATGTTTATTAAAGCACTTGGTTTCTGGAAAGGGCACTATCACATTTCCAGTTACCCAGATTTGCAACTCAAGATATCCTCATCTTTTTACTCTCCCTCATGCCACATACCCAATGTCGTAGAGTTGTATAGTCTTGACAATTCTTCCTCTTTCTTTGTATTTCCTTACTCCTTTTGACCTTTCTATGCCAATACCCAATCTGTTGCCAAGTTCTTTCAATTTTACCTCATTAACATCTCTTGTACATGTCCCTTTTTCTCCTCTGACACTATCACCACCACGGTACAGGCCCTAGACTACTGCAATAGCTTACCTTCCACAAGCCCTACTTCAGTCAATCCTACCACCACAGCTGTTAAATTGATCTTCTTGCATCACAGGTCTGACCATGTCACCCCTTTTTCAATAAAATCCAGTGGTTCCCTATCATCTCAGGACTAAATACAAAATCCTCTGTTTCTCATGTAAAGCCTAATATAACCTGGCCCCTTTCTACTTTTCAAATCTTCTTATGCCCTATTCCCCGTCTTGCAAGATAGTCTATCGCCTAACTCCAGGCACTCTCACTAGCTGTCCCTCAGGCCTAGTATGTTCTCCCTCTTCATCTCTCTTCCTGAATTCCTCAGGTTCCTTCAAGACCCAGCTAAAATCTGACTCTCTACAGAAAATCCTTCCAAGGCCCCTTAATGCTAGTGCTTTCCCTTTGTTGAATATCTCCAATTTATCATACGATAGATAGATAGATATAGATAGATAGATAGATAGATAGATAGATAGATAGATAGATAGATAGATATAGATAGATATGTCCATATGTGGGTATGTGTTGTTTGTACCTAGTTGTTTTCATGTTGTTTCTGCCATTAGAATGTGAGCTCCTTGACAGCAGACTGTCCTTTGCCTCTCTGAATCTCCAGTGCTTAGCACAGTCTGCTAGTACTTAGCAGACAATTAATAAACAATTACTGACTTGGGGCATTTCAAGAGACTATCTGGTCTTTAAGGTCCCTTCCAACTCAGAATCTCTGAAATTACAATCTAATAGAGAAAAAAGAAATACGTAATTAATACATAACTAAGCCCTAGCATGAGTTAAGGACAAAGGAGAGATGCTATGAGAAATGTAAGGTGATACTACTCTTAGCTGGTGGCAGCAGGGATAGAGAGGTTAAAAAAAAGGAAAACTTCACAGATGAAGTACAGCAGAATTGGGCCTTGAAGGAAGACAAGGACATCAACAAAGTAGAAAGGGAAAGAGGCACAGCACATATGGGATCAACCAGAAGAAGGAGAAGAGGATAAGAATGGGATTATAGGCAATTCAGCTTGGCTGAAACATAAAGATATTGTATCAGAAAAGTATAAGAAGGCCAGACAGACAGGTTAGAGTTAAATTGTTATTGTTCAGTCATTTCAGTGACATCTAACTCTTTGTGACCCCATTTGGAGTTTTGGGTTTTTTTAATAGCAAAGATACTGGAGTCATTTGCCATTTCCTTCTCCAACTCATTTTACAGATGGGAAAACTGAGGTAAACAGGGTTAAATGACTTGCCCAGAGTCACACAGCTATTAAGTGTCTGAGGCCAGATTTGAACTTAGGAAAATGAGTCTTCCCAATTGCCCAGGACTCTATCCACTGTGCCACCTACCTGCCCCAGAGTTAAATTGTGAAAAGCCTTAAACACTAGAATCATGAGTTTCTACTTTAATCTTTGTGAAACTAGTGAACTACTTTTGATTTTTCTCCCATATGCAATTTAGAAGAAAATAGAAGTTTGGTGTTTTGTTTTTGTTTTTTAGTTTTAAATACTTGTCTACATTATCAACATATATGGCAAAATATCAGTAAGCAGAACCAGTCACAGTAAGAAGGACCAAAGCATAAAGGACTTCAAATAAGAATAAGCAGCAATAAAACGAGTCCAAAGATGTAGGTGTCAGAATAGTGAGCAGAAAGGGAACAGGGCAAGGCGAGGCCAGTGTAGAGATTCAGATATGTCCAAAATGGTCTCAAAAACCCAGAGATTCAAATAGGAATTGGTGGGTATAATCCAATTATTTCTATACAGATAGCTGCAGCTATGATGAGATAGCAAGCAGTACAAGCACTAGGGAACTTTCCCAACAGCCTCTAAAGCAGGAAGACATTGTTGCTGCATACATAAAAACTATACATAAGAATATGTTTAAACTCAGGCTTTAGAAATATTTCCACTAGGCCTATGATGTGAGAATGACTTTAGATGGTCTAGAACACTGTAATAAAATGAATCTTTCCAATAGTTACTATAAGATTACTATTACTACAATGCTACTATTACAATTAAGATTTTTCTACTCCCAATATACAATCATCATTTAAAATCTACTATTACATACCCATTTTCAGAAACAATAAATATGAGTGTCTACCAAGTGAGTACAAAGTACAAGGTACTTTATGGGCTAAACACAACAGAGGCATGCATATTTACACTCATTTATAACCACTACTAAGATACATATGTTTCAGGAACTGACAGATTTGCAATTAGAATACAACGAGGAAATTTCTCTGACTGTAGCATAACTGCAAATTTAAGATACAATTTCTCTTCTAAAAATTTCACTATGCTACATAATGTATCATTTTACATTGAGAGAGCCAACTTAAATCTGAAAAAGGAACGTGGCTGTCTATGCATGACTGACACCAAAAACATAATATTATAGCTGGCCTAGAGCAATGTATTACCCTGATCACTGAGAAATAGAAGAGAGGAAAGAAGCTTCAAGGCAATAATTCTGCAAATTCTCAACAACGGTTAGTGGTAAATGGAAAATGAGGACTGCCAGTTCCTTGAACAAAACAAGGTGCTGAGAAAATTGAGTAAGCATTACAATATAGTAAATAATGTTTATTTAAAAACATTACCATTAAATCCTAAAACAGACTGGGACTGCTACTCAAAACCACAAGAACAAGAATTGACAAGAAAATGAGCTTAATTTACACTTATTTTCATTTGATTATTTTATCAATTGTCCCACAAAATTTATGCTAATGCCACTTAATATAAGTCAAATTTTCAAAGAAGTCTCAACTATGAAAACTTGATTTTCACTTATCAGATTTCAATGTTTATACAACAGAGGGAGGGAATGATAAATATGGTATTGGAACTTGTATTCAGATCCTAATTATCACTGACCTCTATGATTCTTTACTATCTGATTCTATGATCTCACTTTCACCCATTATGGACCTATGTCTTCAATGTTTCGGGGATTTCTTCCAATGATACAGATCACAACCCATCCATGCCTGACCATCTTGTATGACTCCTATCCATAGAGTGTCCCATGTTGGAGACATCCTCACTTTCTGCTGCCACGGAAAGGGGACCAGTGGACAACTCTGGGTGTCCACATGTCATTACCCTTCATTCTAGTCTTAAATGAAAACAGAATATTATAGCTGACCAACAGTAGTGTGTTACCTTTATCACCAAGAAAGAGTGAGAGGAAAAGAACATCAAGGCAATAATTCTGCAAATTCTCTACAACATATAAATGTTATAATCTTCAATAAAGAAAATGAGTACTACCAACCTTTGAACAACAACAAAAACCCTTCAATATATTTGTTTTCAAATAGTATTTACAAACTATTTCTATTACAAACAACCTAAGTTTCAAATTAAAAACAAGTTTTATGAAAAAAATTAATGTATACAATTCACAGATATAGATAGATATACACATACAATATTTGTAGTGTAGTTATATTTTATAGACAGAAATTTATGTTGAAATGTAGTATGACACAGTGGATAAAAGGCTGGCCTTGGAGTTAAGAAGTAATGGGTTCAATTACTGACTCTGACATGTAGCTGACCAATTGGTATGTCATTTATTCATTTTGTATCCCAAACGTCTTTCTAAGATTATGGATAAATTATGAATTGGTATTGATGAAGGACTTTTCCACATCAGGAGTTCCATACACAGATGAGATCACATGTGGGTCTAGACACCACCCTCCCAACCCTACCATAGACACACAAAAAATTTATCCTATCATTGGCAGGGACTGATGAGAATATGAAGGGGGGAAAAGTGGGGTAGCATTGATAAATGTGGACAAGGCCAAAGCAAAATTTCAAAGTCTAATGATTTTTTAAACCATTTGATTATACTGAATTACTGTTGAACCTGTATGTGAAACACTACATGAAGTCATTAAGTATCAAAAGCAAGGAGGGACATGTTTTTGTTAATTTTCTGTAAGAATACTAAGGCTATCAAAATTAAACCTTCAAATAAATTGAACATGAAAACAAGAAATCTGGTTTTCCTATTTCCATTATAAAACATTCCTGTGGGGAAGTACTAACTCCAAAGATGGTTTTTCCCCTATTCTGAAAACTTGTTTATTTCATACTAGATTTCTGCAGGAAAAAATATTTGCTCATGTCTTCACAAGTTAAGACATTAAATATACAAAAGACAAAATGAAAAACAAGGATTAAAACAATGTGGTTTGGAAAGCCAATGCAATTCAACTCTATTCTACTTTGACCAAATGTGAGTATGGTCATATCTCAGACTTGTATGCCATCTCCCACAACTACTCAACCTCCAAGATTTTCCAAGATATACTTTTTTAAAAATTATATGTAATACAACAAAGCTTTTAAAATAACACAAAAGACCTCCATAAAATCTGTATGTACTTTAGAATTTTAACTTAAACATTGATGAAAGGGTTAATAGAAAAAATCTGAAAACAGATTATTAAAGTTTGGGACAATTGTATTCCAAAGCTGTATATCACATTTTTTCTTGTCAGTTCATGTGTCAAAAAAAAATAGCTACCATAGATAAGACAATAAACTTGATCCTCAGGCTAATAGAAGTCCATTATCATCTGTGAAAAGAAATTTAAATTTTGCTGTTGAATTTTTAAAAGACTTTTCTTTGATACTAATAAGCTTAAATTTTAAAAGCTATATGTTTAAAAGTTTAAAACTATAAATTTTATGAAGATCCAGTATTTAAGAGGGGGAGTATTTTTGATACAATAGTAATATTAA
The DNA here is from genome assembly GCF_003287225.1 of Phascolarctos cinereus. Lineage (NCBI taxonomy): Eukaryota > Metazoa > Chordata > Mammalia > Diprotodontia > Phascolarctidae > Phascolarctos > Phascolarctos cinereus. The sequence continues at coordinate 186,700,156 of NW_027555958.1, forward strand.
TATGGTAGTAATAATATAGTAATAGTGATGAGGATCATACAGTGAAAATACTGAATTGAGAATATCAGAAGGTTGTGTAAGGGCATCAACAAGGTATAGTAAGGGGTAAAATATTAGTCCCAGTTTTGCTACTACAGGTCTTGTTATTGATATCAACAAAAATTAGAAAGGAAAGCAGATATTGTCTCCAGGAGTCTGAAAGTTTTATTTATTTTTCTGCTTCCTCTGATGTCTTGTAAATAATAAAATAAAATAAAATAAAGCAAGTCTCCCAGCCCTTCTCTAAGTCCTTTCCCAGTAGCTAGCCTTCTGAATACCTCACAACTTTTAGAGGCAGGTAAGGTTCTTACCAATCACCTCATAAGAATGATGGGTTTCAGAAGGGAGGAGCCAGGGCAAACAGTACATGCCTCAGCCAAAGCTCACCATAGCGTGGTGGAAAATGCCACGGTATATGGGAGAAAGCATTCAAAATTTTGCCAATGTGCATTTTACCTCAGTTCACAGAATTAATTCCAAAATTTACAGGTTTGGGAACACAAATCAGTACAATTGGTATATATTTGCATATCATTGGGTTACTTGTAGCATGGGTGTCACTGTTCCTCTTTTTAAAAATACAATTCTATCCATTTGCCAAAGAAAGCCTGCTGTAGTAGAAAGAGCATTGAATTTGGAATCAGAGGATCTGGCTTCAGATCTACACTGTGCTACCTACCTTGTGATCTCAAGCAAATCACTTAACCTCAAGTTCTTCATACATAAAATTAAGGGCAGTTCAAACAAATAACATATAAGATTTCTTTCCAACTCTGGATTCTTTGCCCATCTGAAAAGTACCAAGATGTAACAGAGCAATAGCAGAAAATAAATCAAGCACTGATATGAAAACTTACAGAGCATGTGAGTTAGAAAAAAGTAAGTGTAGAGGATATTTAGTCCAACACCATTTTGTCAATGAGGAAATTTACTCTCAATAATTGTCTTTTTGTTTTTTGAGGTTATATCTATAACTGTGATTTTACTGGTGTAGGAAAGCTCCAAATGTGCAAACTTCCTCTACCAAGGCAGATATGTAACTGTTCTGTAATTTATTATCTTAGAGAATCACTCAGAACTGAGGGCTAAATGATTTGCTCAGGGCAACAATATGAGTCAGAGGTGAGACTAGGGCCTGGGCTGATGCTCTGTCTACTCTGTCATGTCCTTTTAGCCATGTACACTTGAAAAATATTTTAGAAACTATTCTTCAGTATCCTAAGAGCTCTTAAAAGTAAAACTTACTTGTTTAATGGTATTCTGTGCTGTAGAGTATAGTTAATACACTTACAATAATGTCATTATATAGATAGTACCCATTAGATAGTTCCTTGGATCATGACCAATTTTACCATGGCCAAATTTTACCATGACCAAATTTACTATAATAACACTATCTGCAAAGTTGCTGGATGCAAATAATCATCCATAAAATGCTTGGGTAACTAAGTACAGCCAATTCATGTCCACAGTTGCCAAATTATGATACATATGTGATCACAGAAAACACCACACAGACTAGACCTCCTGAAAGCTAACAAACAAACTCATTCAAAAGCTCTTAATAAGTTTCCATTGAGGTGAAAAGAGCTTTAGAAGCTTGGGAAAATGTCATCCTTTTGAAGTGCCTTGCATTTTTTTTTCATATGCAGTAATAAAGCCTGGTTACCAATTGATTTGAATTGTGTTTTGTAAATATTTATGGAGAGTTTCTTAAGTATTGAATGTTTTTAACTAATGAAATAATTAGTTTTAATTAAAAAGACAACTGTAAATTAGTCAAGACAAAAGTTAAATGACATGAATCTTTTTTTAATCTTGTTTTGAGCTCAATCCAGTAAAACTGTGACTTAAAGCTGTTACTATTTGCTGGCAGTTTGATATTCCCAAGGGAATGAGCTGGTGGTCTTTCTCAATCCAAAGTGGGTTGTGTGAGAGCACTGCCAACCTCCTGTGGCAGGAGCGGGGAAGTGTGGGGGGAACATAAACAAAGGCAACTGATCTTATGAAATAGTAAGTTTCTTCCCTATCTAAGAGGGGACAAAAAAAATAATTCAAAACATTGTTCTGGATGATGACTTAACTTCTTTACAAAAGACACACAAAAGACTCTGGCTTCTAAAGTAATCAAGCCAATATTTTCATATTCAATAAATTTTCTTTGAAAAAGTTACTTGAAAATGTTAATAAATACAGTCAGTATCCTAAATAATCTAATCTTTACCACCAGCAGTATAACTAAAAGACAGTAAAAAGTTAGTTTTCAGAACTTAAATTTTCACTGTTTTCTAATCACTGGGTAATAGAAATATAGCATATAATTTTCTAAAACTGGGGACCTGTGAGTCATTGTTAATGTTCAATGAGTACAATAGGACTGACTGGATGGAATTATGTCAAATGTCTTCTCTTCTTAGAATTAGATAAAAATCAAGGCCCCCCATCTCTCTTTTTTTTTTTCTTCCTACTGCTACTATAAATAATGCTCTATTCCTTGCTCTTTTGGATATGTACTAATATTTCTTCAGTACCCCACCCTTCTTTGTGTTACTGGTTCAGATAAATTAGTATACTTACCAGTTCTTATCTAAATTGTTTTACATTCATTAGAGATAGGAATACTCTCTCTTAAGGAATATATTTATATTGAAATCACTATGGAGATACAGATAGTAACAATTCTCAAAATATATATTTTGAGCAATATATATATATTGCTGTATATTCTTTTTAGTTTTAAGACAGTGAGATAAACTTAAGATAAATGAAATAAAAGATTCTATCACAGGAAAGCACACAACCTTAAGAATAGTATTTATGCCTTGATTTTTATATGTCAGAAACTACATGTTTTAGTAGTTAATGAGAACAATGATAGGGAGCAAGCTGTGAGGAAAAAATGAAATCTTATGACTAAAATTGAGATAATAAAAACTAAACATATCAAAACCTCTCCTTTAATGTTTGTTATAAGCACTTTAAGTAGCTAACACATTGATTCCAATTGAACTACTATTGCCCAAAATCTGAGCTCTTCTTTTGGAAGTGCCTCACAGAGAGCTTATGCATCACACACACAAACACATCCATATGCACATGACTAATTTAATTTATCTGTGGTCATACCTCATAGTCAGTCAGTCAGTAAGTCAAGACACATTTGTTAAGCACTAACTATGTGCCAAATACTGTGATAAGTGCAGGAGATACAAAGAAAAAAACACAGTCCCTGGACCTTCAGAAGCTCACAGCTAGGTAGGTAGGGTAATGGATAGAGTATTGGATCTAGAGAGTCATGAAGACTTGACCTCAAATGTGGCCTTAGACATTTGATAGCTATGTGGCTCTGAGCAAGTCACTTAACCTCTCTGTGCTTCAGTTTCCTCATCTATTAATTGGGAATAATAACAGAATTTACCACCTAGGGAGATGTGAGGATAAAATGAGGTACATATAAACCACTTTGCAACCATTAAAACACTATATAAATGCAGTATTTGAAAATTTGAATTTGGGCTGCAAGGTTAGTTGCAGAAGCTCTGGGTCAAAGAGTGCAGACATTTTAGTCATTTTATTTGTATAATTCCAAATTGCTTTTCAAAATGGTTGTGCTAAATCACACCTCAATCAACAATTCACTATTGTGCATATCTTATCACAACCTTTCCAATAGTGACTATTCCCATCTTTTGTCATCTTTGCCAATTTGCAGTGCTCACTGCAGTACAGAATTTACTCAGTAATGGTAATCAATGAAGTATGATTTCTGTGCCAGTTTATCAGTGCAAAGATGATTAGACAATAAAAACTATTATATTTAATCAAATAAATAGAAATATTAAATTATTATAAGATTTCAAACACTAAATAATTATAGAATTACAAATGAATATTTTAGAATTCTTATTTCTAGATGTTACATAATGAATAAATTCTAGTTTCACATCTTACTTACATGGAGAATCAGATATAAATTTGTTAAGGGTGCAACATCACAACTTAATGTATTTATACTGGTTGCCCCAAAAATATTTGGATCTTGTTTCAGGATCTATTTACTCCCTGTTGGTTCTGAATAAGTGTACCATGATGAAAAGAGGATGTCCATGTCAAATATCAACCAATGTTCATGATTCCTAAATGTCAAATTTAGCCAAAATTGGTGCCAATAAATAATTTATAATCAGAAATTCCATAGTTTTATTTAAAGCTTAGGGCCTTAAAGGAAAAAAAAAGTATGATTTACTAAAAGGAGCACGCTGGGTAAGAGACATGGGTTTTTGTCCCTTAGTTGTGTGACAATGCGAAAATCACAATTTAACAGACCCTCAGTTTCTTCATCTGTTAACTCATGTTAATATTACCTCCCTTAGCTTCCTCATAGGAGTGCTAAGGATTATATGATGTAGAGTAACCATTTTGAAGTTAAAAGCAATGTAGGGAATGACCATGGCACTGAGGCAGCGAGGTGAATAGAGTACTAGAGCGGGAATAAGGACATCTGAATTCAACTTCTGCCTCAAATATTTACTTAGCATTGTGACACTTAACCTCTCTATCAGCCTCAGTTTCCTCATCTCTAAAATAAGGATAACAACAGACCCCACCTCATCACATTGGGCTGTTGTTCAGATCAAATGAGATAAAATATATAAAACAGTTAGTAAACATTAAAATATTAGATGTTAGTTTGTATATTATTAATAGAATCATGAATTTTAGAGATAGTGAAACTCAGAAAATAATAAATGCAGCTGAATTCTTATATAAAAATAAGACATTCCTATTTAATCCAAAAAGTGGTAAATCAATTCACAGAAAGCTAGTAGCTTTAAAAAACTATAAATAGCCCTCCTATAGCCAACATTTCAGTAGCCCCCTTTTCTTCCAATATTTAAGTGTAATTATTCTTTGTAAAAAAAAATAATCATTTTTTGCTGGTGAGAAACTAAATTTAAAGAAAGCAAGTGCATAATTTCAACATTTTAAGCAATATATTTTCATACATATTAAACAAAATTACATGGCAGCTATATATTACCCTAGTTTTATGCAGAATGGAGAAACAGGGCCTTTTTTGTTTGTTTTCAACTGTGAGGAAAACTGTTTATTTAATGAATTTCAATTTGATATGAAATTTTGTTAGTTTATCTACTATGCCTAGAAGTTTTAATGCTATAATTTTGAATGATTTGTTTTAATTGTCTATGATGAAAAAAATCTGAAAAAGTTTAAAGAAAAATCTTTTTTTAAAAAAAGTTTAAAGAAAATCTTTTTTAAAAACCCTAATAATTACTAGTTTTGTGATTGGCTGAGGCTCTTCCAATATAAAGTGAGAAAAGAACTGATGCTCTTTCCCTTAATGATTGTGTAATACTTTTCAGGTCACTGAACTTTCGTGTGTGTGTGTGTGTGTGTGTATGTGTGTGTTGTATGTGTATATATATGTGTAAATATATATACACACACATACATATATATATTTAATTCAAAACAATATACATATTAGAATAATTTGGCGATTTCAGGAGAAAGTCTGTTCTGATCTAAATCACCTAGAAAATTATCTCAGACCTCATTTTACTTTCTTCTTCATGCAGACCAATTTTTAATGCTTATGAAAATGCACATTAATTTGTATTTAAATGATTTTTAAATGTGCATATATATTCAATTTTAGATTTTATTACATGCTATGTTAATCAGCTTAAGTTTTGTTTGCTCATATTTGTACTCAAAACTAGTCACTCCCTTCAAACTTTTGTTTTTTTTCAAATTTTTACCAATTAAAATGTAAAAGT